>NW_005841919.1:3890174-3901937 GCF_000455745.1 Alligator sinensis
CCCAGCAGGCTCAGAGGCACATGACCAAAATGGGGCATGGCTTACACTCATACATGGGTGACTGGTGCCTCCCAGCGGCCAGTCAGAAACTGGGGGGGCGGGGGGGTGTTCCCCCGCGGCCAGTCCTGCGCACCAATCCGGAATCAGCATTCCCTCTAAGCTGGCTCTAAGTGGGAACACTGTCCAGAAGTGCCAGTGGCATGCCCAGAAGGGCAAGGGATATGCCTGGAAGTGCCAGCAGCACTTCTCCTGCTGCCCCCACTCCCCGGCCCCACCCCCATGCACCATCTACATGTCACCTGCACCTATTGAAATCCAGGGCCTGAGCCAGAGCAGTCATTCTGGCTCTGCAAACTGCTGAGGAAAGAGCTCCAGGGCAGGAGAGTTGACCTGGACTATCCTGGGCATAATGCAAGTAGAATGCTGCTGGCTTCCAGGTGAATAGGACTTAAGGTAGTGGGGAGCTGAGTGATATAGCCAAGGGGATTTGTGCTCAGACTCAGTTAAATCTGAACACAAATAGCCAGAGGGCTTATTTTGGGTTAGAGTTCTACACCAGTGGTTTGCGTGGGACTAGAAAGGAGTGGTTTGGAGTTCCCATTAGTGCCAGAGGGGCACATGATTGCCTTGAGCTCTGCTAGGGGTCAGGCTCAAAGTGCAGAAAAGGGTCGGGGAGCCTACTGTTGTCCGAGAGAGGCAGAAACAGGGCTAGGGAAGCCCACAGTCCAGAGAGGGGCAGAGCTTGGGTCCAGGGGACCCACAGCCTGGGAGTGACAGAAAATAGAGCCTAAGAGGGCAAAATAAAGCTGGAGTCCAGAAGCCAGGTCTGGCAGAGTGGGCCTTGGCTAAGGGAACAGCTAGAACAGAGGGGCAGAAATTGGGAAGGCTGAAGCCCCAACAAGGAAGTAAAAGCCTGAGGTAGCCTGATGGCTTTTGGGGACAAGTGTCCCACTTGAGTGATGATGCACAGCACCTGCAAGACATGGGCATAGCTGTAGGGAAGGTTTGGAAGCTATGATTAGTCCATAAGGTGATGGAGGCCTTAGGGCATGCATGAGCCAAGAGGGTCCACCTAATGGGAGAGATTGGTGTGATCAGCAGATTTAGGAAGAGAGAGGATCCACTGGTGTGAATAGATCAGGGCTTGCTCTAGGACCTGAAGGCAGCCTCCCTTTTCAATCTGTTAACAAAAACAAGGCATGGCAGATGAAAAGTAAAGGGAGGGTATGTTAGAGATTGAGCTGGGCAGGAACCATACAGTCACCAGGGGGCATCATGGCTGCCAGCTGGGGCCTGATCCTGTTATAGGTATCTTATAGAATCAGGACTAAACCTATTATGAAGGGGCTCTGCTCTTGTCTGGGAATCACCCATTTAAAGAGACTGGAGAACAATTACCTAGCAAAAATAGGGTTAAAAAAGACTAGCATTAAAAACCTTGTAAGCTTTTTGGGGTAGGAGCCAACTTTTTGTTTTGTGTATCTACAGAAACTAACACAATAAGAACTTGGTGTGTGACAGACTACTAGACACAGCAACTAAGCAAATATATAAATGCAAACAATGAATAGACATCTGAAACCTCCTGAAGATGACACTGCCACATCTACTGGACTCTAAACAGTAGTTTTTAAAAAGGTGAAGTAAAAAGCTTTACAATTATTACTTTTTCATTGGTTATTATATTTCATCACGAGTCCCCCACTGCATAATGCAGTAGTCATCCAGACCCATGTATTGTACAGCAGCAAAGGGAGAGACAAATAAGGAGTTAAGAAAGAGAAGAAAGCTTTTCTTGATTAGCATATTGTTAATACGCATCACACTGGTAATCTCTTGACCTCATTCTGCTAATACATTACTTTCAAATTCAGAGTTTCAGGATCAGTTTCAAGATCATCCATTTTGGTGTGGAAAATTTAATTTGGGCTTACCATAAATGACAGAAGTGATATCTGAAGAGGTGATAATAGGTTATTTTTTAGTATTATACCATCTGATGTTTACCTAGCTTTTTTCATAAATTGCAGAAATATTCTAATGTGCACAATCCTTTACTCAGAAAAAGTGAAGACAACACCCACTTCTAATCAGAAGACCTAATGTATCAATAATTCATTAACTTGCTCTTTTCTAGAACACCAGGACACAGATTTTCTAAAAGATGAATAAACCATCAAGTTCATGCACAGTGGTATGTAACATTGGAAGGAAGAGAAATACAACAAATATGAGTGGATGGGTAGTAACTTTCACAGAAAGAGAGAAAGTGGACTATTTTGAAGAATACCTGCCATTCTACAGCCAAACAGGCCAGGTTCTTGACTTTTATAAGGCTGTTTTATAAAGTCTCTTGGGTGTGGTAAAGTATTTTGAGTGAGTTGTTTCCATAGACAACTGTTCCAACAAAACTCTGTGACATTTTTAAATATGTTTAGGTGCACCAATGAGAAAGGTTGCCTGCTCAGCTTAAACCAGATTTATTTTGCTTTAATTTGGCCCACTAGGGACAGGCAACATTTAAACCAAAACAAAACTATTCTTCAAGTGAAATTAAAATGTCTACACAGAGTTTTACACAAGTTTAACTAAATCATGTAAACTAAGCTGGGGACAAGGCCTTACACATAACAGAAATTGGCTTTCTGAGGATTGTCCTGGCATAGAGGAATTTCTGGAAGGTACAGGGGCAGTTCAGAGATTCCCATGATGCCTATCAAGCCTAAGTAATATCAGTGGAGGTGGGGGTGGAGGTTAGGGAGCCATTATCAGCCATTTTTATGTCTGCTGGACAACAAATTGGTTAGTCCTCAGGATCTGGCCTAGGAGGTTTCAAATTAGTCCTTCATTCAAATAAGTACTTGGTAGGAGAACTTATCCCAGCTTCATTATTTTAAGAGCTGTTGCAAAATTCAGAAATCCTGGTACACATTGGGCTAGATTCAGACAGAGTGATTCAAAAGGAAGAAGTTACATGAAGAAGAATGTTGACATAATTTGAGCTGAGGAAACTTAACAGCAGGGAAATATAACTAATGGGAATTAGCAAAAAAGGTATAAAATAAAGCGGGGAATCAGAATCATAGAGAGGTAGGGCTAGAAGGGACCTTCAGAGGTCATCTGGTCCACTCTCCTACCTGAGGCAACACCATCCCTATAAAACTGTCCTGTACAAATCCATTGTTTAACCTACTAGTAAAACTACACAGTTAACCCTGATACAACCACAAGCCATAACACCCTACCCTGTCACAGGTAAAGCAGAAGGACCATGGTGGCCAAAATCCTGCTGCTGCACAAGTTGTTAAAAAAATGTTTGTGAGATCCAAGGAGGAGGGCCATGAGAGAAGGCAAAAATCCCCAAAGTCCGTACCAGTCTAACCGTGGGGTAAAATTTCCTCCTGACCCCAAATATGGCAATCAGTCTGACTGAGCTGAAGGGCAAGACCTTTGAGCCAGGAACTTCTGCGTAAAGTCCCAGCAGGAACACTGGCACATCCCTGTCAAAATCCCCAGCCTTGCTGCAGCAACATCCAATACTTCTAAGGAAAGCATAAGAAAAATCTGGACATATGTAACAGCACGAGAGTGTACCAGGTAGCCTAGGGCTCCTATTACTGTAAGGAGAGGAACTGCAGCTGATAGGTAGGGATCTCCATAAACGATACCAGAAGTGGCCCCCGCAGTGGCTCCTTTAATGTTTTTCATTTCTATGCTTGCCCCCCCACCCCTACCCCTGATTGTCAGAGGGGCCTCACTGGCTGGGCCATTTGCCACTGATTGCTGGGGAAGCAAAACCCATGGCATATTTAAAACCCTGGGTTTTGCTTCCCTCATGATCAGTGGCAAGCAGCTGTCAGGCCCTAAGAAGAAACATCTGTGGGTGGGGCACCACCTGACCAGAAGGCACAAGGCTTAGACAGCAAATAAGCCCACAGTCTGAGCCAGAAGGGCAGACTGTTCCTGCATACCACAGGGAAAAGAGCTCATGGTCAGGAAGACTGCAGAAAGATGCCTGGCTGATTTTTGAACTGCCCTGGGGACTACCAGTAAGACACTGGTGGCTTACAGAGAGATGCATTCCAGGGTAAGGGGAAGCTTTACTACACAAACAGTAAGCTACTGTTGCTTGCATTTGGGGCAGGTTTAGTTTGTTATGGCCAGAAGGTTCATTGTTTCATTGGAGTTAAACCAGTAGTTTGGGTTGGGACTTTAGGGGAGGTATGGAGGTCCCAGTGGTGCCTGGTGGGCACAGATGTGTTTCAAGGCCATGGGAGAGTGAAGAGATGGCTAGAGGACCTGGAGGGAGACAGGGCCAGAGGGCCCAAAGTGCAGAGCATGGTGGAGACAGGGACAGAAGGCCCAGAGCAGAGCGGAAACAGCGCCAAAGCCCGGAAGCCAGGTCCAGCACAGTGGACTTAGGCTAGGCGACCAAGCAAGAGAAAAGGGGCAGAGGCCAGGGAGGCTGAGGACCCAACACAAGGAGACTGATTGGACAGCAACACCTGTGAGGCATGGGCATGTCTGTAGCGGAGGTTTGAGGCCATGAATAGCTTAGGGAGGGCACTTACTGTGAAGGCAAGGTCAAGACTGGTGGGGTCTGGGAAGGACCTGCTGGCTTTTAAAGGAACTTCAGCTCACTCTATGACCCATTAAGCAGTCTCTCTTATGAACAAATAAGTACATTAAGGTATGGCAGGAGAATGAGGAGGGGAGGGTACCTTAGAGCTATAGCAAGGCAAGGGTTGTGTGGTCACCAGGGGGCATCAAGGCTTCCCCTAGAACTGAAACTTGCTACAAGGGGAAAACATTCCCTCCTAGCCCCATTCTGCAACCAGCAAAGCCCAGAAGCATGGAGAATAAAAGAATATAAGCACAGCTACACCTAGATCATCCCTGACCAATGCCTGTTCCACCTTTTCTTGAAACCTCCAGTGATGGAGAGTCCACAGCTTCCCTAGGCAATCTTTTCCACTGCTTCACTGCTCTAACGGTGAAGAAAGGTTTCCCTGATATCTAGCTTAAACTGACTTTTCCCTCTTCCTGGGATCCTTCAAGTGTATTTTTAACAAGTTTGCAGCAGCAGAACATTGGCCACTGTGGTCCTCCTGCTTTACCTATGGCACATTAGAATGTTATGTCTTATGTCTGTCTGGGTTGACTGTAGTTTTTCTAATAGGTTAAATATTGAATTTGTATGGGATGGTTTGGATAGGGATAATCCTGCCTTAGGCAGGTGGCTGATGAGATGACCTTTCAAGATCCCTTCTAGCCTTACTTTGCTATGATTTTATGATCCCCTAGTTGTATCTTCAACTGTTGAGAACAGAAGGTTGTCATCTAGAGAAGCTAGGAACTGGCTTGGCATTTTATGTTTGACTGTATTGTTCTTCCAGCAAATGTCCAAAAATATTGACGTCTCCTATCAGTACCATCGCATAGCTAATGTTGTCACCTCCTTGAAGAGTGCCTTATCTACCTCTTCTTCCTGGCTTGGTGTACTATAATAAATCCCCATGATTATGTGTTAAGCAAAAAATTCCCCAAATTCCAATGTTGGTCCTTAATAAACAAAAATTAAAATGACAACAGCTTATTTATAGTGTTAACATCTCAAAAAGAACTGAATGACTTCTGTTTATACTGAGCAGCTGTAATCACAACTCTGGTGTTTACACACAATCTAGTTGCCTGTTTGTTGATACTAATATTTCTGCCCCACTGATGCCAATAGTTTTGCAGCAACAGGGTCAGTCTCACTGTCAGCCCATATTTGCCATATAAAATACAAGATTTCTGTAAATATTGACAGTCAGTAATTATCACTTCTGCTTCAAGTTCCAATGAACACCTAGATGAATAATTAAAAGATATTTATTTAGTAAAATTATTCATCTTCTTGCCTCAGCATTGATTTGGTTTCTGGCACGTAAATGGACTATTTCAACTGTTCTCTTTCTCTCAAGGAAATATCATATCAGGACACAGTAGCACATTTTCTTACCATAGAGTATTTTACTATTTTCAGTTAAGTTTCTAATCCAACAGCCCACTATTCACACCCATACTCCTTATGCAAATAGGACCACCAAAGCCAATTTTGTATTCTTTTCCCCCTATCTGTGCCAGTAACTTGCTGTGGCTATAAAGAAATTGCTTATTCTTCTTGCCCCACGGTTTTCCCAAATGTCTTGTGGGCTTCTCAGATACCTTGATTAACTCATGTCTCCAAGACGGTCAGACAAAAGTTATGAAGAATTATCATTCTTGCTTTCTGGCTGTCCAGCTTATTTTGTCTTTCAGGCCAGATCCAGCTTGCAAGGCTTCTTGTGGGGCTGGGCAACCTACCTAGCTTGCAGTGCAGTTTCCAGAGCTGCTGCACTGTTGTGGCTCTGGAACTGAGGGGGTGAATGCCAATGCTGCTTGTCCCATAGTTTTCCCCTGCCACTGATTTGAGTTGCCAGACTCCAAATATGGTGCTGTGGGGACAAGCAGCAACAGTGGCGTTCACCTCCTGGGTTCCAGAGCCGCATGAATGGAGCGCCTCTGGCAGCTGCACTGATGAGGCCTGCAGGTTGCCACTTAAGGACAGTTGAACAACCCTGATTGTGTTCTTCACTGAAACATGATTTGTTTAGTGCGTCTTTGGTCAAGCTTATCTCTGTGATTCAGGTAGGATTTAAATTGTGAAAGGAGAGAAACACTGAGACAATGGAACAAAGTTGGCACTCATTTAACCCTTTGTGGGATCCCACTGAAGACCAAGGTATTGCCCAGAGTTCATGACAGGTTAAAAGATAAAATACAGTTTTGCCAATCCAATATTTAACGCTGTATACAAATCTATATTGTCCAAAGTATCTTTTAATATTGGACTTGTTTCTAAAGTTGCTGCCAAAAGAAACACATGTTAAGGGGGGGGGAGGGGGAAGAGGAGTGAGAGAGGAGGATCTTCATCTTACTTTCCCTGCATTTCAGTTTTGCCAAACACAAAAGGCTTGATCAAGAATTGAATTAGGTTCTAAAACAATTTGTGAGATTATACTTTTTTTAAATGTCAGGATTAAACAAATACATTATACTTTGGGCTCCTGGCAGTTGTTCTGGTTTTTCAGACTTTTAGAGTTCACTTTTTAAAGCTTTTTCTACAAAGAGAAGGGCTAGAAACTTTCCTTTTTTGAAAAAGAAAGCTGAGATTAACAGGCAATGAAATGACTCCAGGAGCTAGAGCTTTAAGGAAAAACAGGATATTGTGAGGGTTGTCAGCAATGAGGTTCTCCCCTAAAGAGATAATACTAGTCTGATATGTATTTTAAAAGAAGTGGAAGAACTGCCTAGAGGAAGCTAGTATCTTTAATTTAGCTTTTCATCTCCTCTCCACCAAAGAGCTCCTGACACTTCCTCTGTTCCTTTGAAACTCCCAGTACTTTTAATCCTTTTTTACATTTCAGTTTGACAAAGAAAAGCTTGCTGTTACTTCTGCCAGTATGAGATTCAGTATTATGGCTGCTAAGAAGGTACCTAGTTGCAACTGAATGCAATACAGCACAACAGTGTGCATGAATACACATGCCTCTCTCTCCAGGGAGAAGAAGTGGTCGGGAGAATGGGACTAACCTCAAAGGTATATTTTTTCTGTTGGCATCATTCACTTTTTCCTTTTGTACTAAGACAGGGCCCCATTTCCTGTCTCTCACCTTCCCTCATTCCACTTTCATATTCTGGGGATTTTGCTAATCTATTTTTAAACTTTGCCCTTGGGGGAAAAAGATGTCTACACAACAGCTTTGTTTCCTTCTATGTAAAAAAGAGATTATGTGAAAACTACATAAGAGAATGGCAGCTTCCCCAGTATAGGGATATTGGCAAATAAAAATGTGGGTTCTTAAAAGTGAAAAGCATCTTGTTCCTTTTTTATTTTGTATGTGTTGCTCACAAGACAAAGCATTTGAAAAGAAAACACTGCTGTAACTGCAGGACAAACTGCATGTTACGAGTTTGCAGAAGCGGAAACTTTCCTTTTCCTAAATTGGATGGTACGTATATTACAGCTTTTAATAGATCTGAACCTAGAAAAGGTTTTAGCAAGTCTTATGTTTATTATTGATCACAAGATGAACATGAGCCTGCAAAGTGATGCTGCAGCTAGTAAAGCAACCAAAACATTGGTTTGCATCCATAGATGCTTCTCAAGCAAATCCCGGGATGTCATTCTCCCCTTGTACTTGGCCTTAGTGAGGCCGCAGCTGGAGTACTGCGTCCAGTTTTGGGCTCCACAATTCAAAAAGGATGTGGAGAAGCTTGAGAGAGTCCAGAGAAGAGCCAGGCACATGATCAGAGGTCAGGAAAACAGACCTTACGACGACAGGCTGAGAGCCATGGGGCTCTTTAGCCTGGAAAAGCGCAGGCTCAGGGGTGATCTGATGGCCACCTACAAGTTTATCAGGGGTGACCACCAGTATCTGGGGGAACGTTTGTTCACCAGAGCGCCCCAAGGGATGGTGAGGTCAAACGGTTACAAACTCCTGCAAGACCGTTTCAGGCTGGACATAAGGAAGAATTTCTTTACTGTCCGAGCCCCCAAGGTCTGGAACAGCCTGCCATCGGAGGTGGTTCAAGTGCCTACATTGAACACCTTCAACAGTAAATTGGATGCTTATCATGCTGAGATCCTATAACCCCAGCTGACTTCCTGCCCTTTGGGCAGGGGGCTGGACTCGATGATCTTCCGAGGTCCCTTCCAGCCCTAATGTCTATGAAATCTATGAAAAGTTTCATCAGAAAATAAATAGATGAATCTTAGGGTGCAGACAGAAGTGCAGCTCCCAGCTGTAACTCAGAACAATTTCTGCAAAGCGTTCCGAGTTGCAATGTTACCCCAGACCAAACAGAAGTTCACTGTTGGTTCCAGTGGGGAGGGGAATCTAGTGGCATTTATACATATACTGTACCTTTTTGTCCCGCGACGCACTAGAGATCTGGCGGGTCAGAGCAGACCTGATTAGCTGACTCAATTATATTCACCCAATTAATGGAATCTGCTCCACACATGAGCTGAGGTGCATTGCACTGCTTCATGTGCAGTTGTATAAGCTGCAATGCACGTCAGCACCCAGAAAATGGTGGTGGTGTGCTTCTGAACTGAAACACCTCTGATGTGTTTTAGTTCAAAAGCACACTTCTGCCATTTTCTTAGCACTGATGTGCATTTTGCCACTTAATTGCACATGCAGCCCTGGGCACTGTGGCATAAGCATGTGAACAAATGCCCCAGGAGTGCAGACAGAAGTGAAAATTTTTGCCTGATCTGGCCACAGAAAGCAGTCTACAACTGTGACCAAACACAAATTCATGGTGGTAGACAGCTTCAAAAATGGCCAGAGTGAAAATCTGACCCCTCATTGCATGACATATCAGATAAAGATGTTTCAAAATGTAGTGTCTTTTGTAATTTGTGTTTGTGGGGAGCTTGTTGCTGTTTTCAGAATGAGAGGGCAGAAAGGGAGTCGAGGGAGTTCAGTTTGGGGGCTTTTCAGCTCCCCCCGGAGGGTTGGGAAGGTGTATTGGAGCCTCCCTACTGGCACGGGGGGGGGGCTCCGATTCACCCACCTCACTCTTCAGCACCAAATGCACATGGGAAACTGGCCTGCTGTTTTTTAGAAATGACCTGCTTAGATGAGATTCACTTCTGATCCTGTTGAAAAAGTGGGAGTTACGCTCTGGGTGCATCTACACAAGACACTGTGGCACAGTAGCAACGAGTTACCACACTGTAGCTCATTGCTACCACACAGTAGCATTGCCAGGCACTAAATGTACAGCGATAGTACTACACAGTAGCAACGAGCTACTGTGTAGTAGTTTTGAGGAAAAAACCATGTGGCGATGGTACTGTGTAGTTATGCAAGTACTAAAATACTTGCACTGCACATGTAGATGCAGCCTCTGTGTATGCAGCCTAGCTCTGAGGACACCAAATCAAATTGAAGAACCTGGAGAGGATGGAGCAGAACTGTCTCATGGACTCAGCTGAAAGAATGAGGTGCCTCTATGTTGCCTTTGATGAAGAGACTGAATGAACGGACAAGGAGAGACAGTAGTATATTTGTCCCTGTAATGGGGAGCACATCCAGGGGTGGTCATAATACCTCCTGGTGGTCACACTACACCTGTCTTCCTACCCCAGGCCATAATATGCCTCCTTTCTCCCACCTGCCTGTTGATGTTAAACTAATATGTTGTTTTAGCAGGCTGCCTTTAGGCAACCAGAGCTCAGCTGTGGGTGCCTTGCTTCTCCCCCTATTTGTCCCCAGGCTACTAGTTTAGATAGCCTACATGGGTGTGCCCACCTTTGCTCTATTAGGCATTCTCCAGCAGCTTTTGCCCAGGCAGTTGACCTGATTTGTCCCGGACCTGCAAGTGGACCCCCGAGAGTACCTCGGGTGACGTCAGAAGACCCCTTAACTCGGCTGCCACGACTTTGAATGGATTCTCAGTGGAGGGGGGTCTCTTTGAGGAAGCCTCCAGGGTCATCACGCCTCTCGGCGGGCATTCATGGGGCTCCGACCTCCCCTACACCCCGGCAAAATGCCACCTTCTGCCACGGATCTCCGGGTCTAACTTTATTACTGGCCCCTCCTGGTGTCTTCTTGTGGACTTCCTCTGGTCATAGCGCAGTGGGACTTGGTGTCCTGGGCTGGGTTCCGGCGTGAAGGCTAAGAGGCCCTTGATTCCTGCCGACACTATTCCAACCCCCATGGTGCCACCACGTGAAAACCCACCACCGTGCCTGCCGGGGAGGTGCAATCGTCAGGCAAGAAGGCCTATGAGGAAAGTAGTGAGCCCCCCAGCCCATGGAGCCCTGTGATCCCCGGTGCCCCGAGGTCCGGGTGATTGTCCCCTAGGCACAGCTCCTATCTGGGGATGTAACTATAGTCCCCTGAGATCCTAAAGCCCTGGCTGGCTCCTCTCGGAGGCACTTTAGGCCTCTCCACTGGCCCCCTAACTCCACCGGCCTTCCCGGTTCAGGACTTCCCACTGCCTGTACCGCAGCTATCACCGATAAGGTTTCTGCCGGTCTCGCTCCTGTCGCCTTTGCTCCTCGCTGTCCCTCGGCTCCGGGCTTCCCTGTAGCTGTTCCAGATTTCCCCATGCTCGCTGCCTTCACTGCTTTCGCTGCTCCCTCTGCTCTCGTTGCTCCCACTGTCTCCTCCGTTCGTGTTGTCTTCCCTGCTAGCTCCTCTGCAGGCTTTGCTGTTGGTTTCTCTGTCGGCTCCTTTGCCGGCCCCTCCACTGGCTTCTTTGCTAGGCTCCCCACTGGCTCCTCTGCCGGCTCCTCTGCCGGCTCTTTCGCCGGTTTCTCGACCGGCTCCTTTGCCGGTTTCTCCGCTGTTGCAGCTCTCGCCGCTTCCATAGCTGCAGCTACCCTTGCTGTCTCGGGCAGACAGACCCCGCGGGTGCGCGCTCCCAGCCTCGGGTTCCCCTGCGGGCTCTCCGGTCATCTGCACCCCGCCTGCACTCTTGGGGCTGCCCTTTATTTCTGCCAGGTGGCGTCTCTCACTAACTTCACCTGGCCCCAGCTGAATATGAGCGTGGCTAATGAACTGCGTGTGCGGTTTTCCAGCGCGCGCTCCTCTGCTGCCTCCGGCCCCTATGAACGGTAAGTAGGGGCTTTCTTCCCCTTCTATTTTGGCCCGGGGTTCCCCAATTGCCCCGGCGTCCCTGGGACAATGGGGATCTGCCCCTCTCTTTCCCTTGCCCTCT
>NW_005841919.1:3901947-3904666 GCF_000455745.1 Alligator sinensis
GGCTGGGGGCCACTGATCAGGCTCCTGCCTGCCTTGCTTTGTTCTAGGCCTCTGGCCCATCTAGGCATTGGCTGTCTTCTGGGAGCCAGCCCAGGCAAAGCATCTGCTGATCTCCCTCCCAGAAACAGCCCCCAAAAAGGACAAGTAAATAGAAAAAATACAAAGGGAAAAATCACAGGGTGCTGAGCACTCTGTTCTGCTGCCTCCGTATCTCCCTACAAGCCATCACAGTCCACTGGATATTACTAACAAATGAGCAGAGGTTAAAAAAAAAAAGAAAAGAAAAGCAGTCTTCAGCGTGCATCCACTCCTCTGAGCCTCTCCTGGGCCAACATAAATGGTCCTTAATCTTCTCAGTACATTCAGTCCCCCAAGAACCCTCCTGGGTTAACATAAAAAAAGTCCTGAGTGTTTCCCATGTATATAGGCAGACAAGGTTCCTTGGGTGAATTTGATATCTTTTATTAGACCAAGACAAATAGTTGGAGAATAGTTATTAAGCAAGCTTTTGAGTTCAAAAACCCTTCGTCAGGCAAAGGAAGTTTCAGCAGTTGGTGTGTGCTCTTCCTGAATGGAATGAAAAGTAAAGAATCCAGGGGCTGGGCTGGGGAGTCAGTTGCCAGGCAGATTATAATGTGTCAAAAATCCAATATCTATGTTTAGTCCATGATCTCTAGTATCCAGGAGGTTGATGAAATGGAGCTCATAGGCTCGTCTCTGGGAAGTGTTGTTTAAGTTTCCCTTCAGGATCATGACTGAGAGATTGGAGAGAGAGTGGCCCTCCTGTGAGAAATGTGCCCCCACCGGTAATTGGGTATTTCTGTCTTTGATAGATTTCCGGTGTGCATTCATTCTGGTGCGCAGTTGTTGTCTGGTCTCTCCTGCGTATTTTCCATCAGGGCATTTGGTGCATTGGATGAGGTATATTACATTTCTGGAGGTGCAGCTGTAAGATCCAGGGATGCTGATGGCTCTGTTGTGGGGTGTAGTAATTGTGGGGGTGGTGGAGATGTGTTGGCAGGTTTTGCATTTCTTGTCATGGCATGGTCTGGATCCTTTTGGTGTGTTCTGGGCTTGAGGAAGTTTGCTTCTGGTGATTAGGTTGGCAAGGTTCCTTAGACCAACACGGCTACAACCTACACTCCTGTCCCATGTATATATGCACTCACTCTCACATTCACCCTCCACCAACAGTGGATCCTCCTTTTGGGCTACAGCCTCTCTTGCTAGCCTTGCATTCATCCTTGTGCCCCTGGAGCGTGCTGCAAAGACCAGGCCCCCTTCTCTGTTCTGGAGGAGTGTTTACATTCCAGTCAGATGCTCCCACTTGGTCACCTAACTGGGCTTCTGGTTCACCTGACCCAGAGGCTGCTAATCTCTCCTTCCCATCTCAATATTATGTTCTGCAGCTGGCTGCTTGCAGGCTAAGCTCTACAGGGGGTGAGTTCCTAGCCCAGGGCTAGTCATTTCCTCTTCATGAGGTCTCTGCTCTCACCTGTAGCAGGCAGCTTGTCCCTTTCCTGCTCAGCCAGGACCTCTACCACTGTGACTGCTCTGGCAAGACTTCTCTCTGCTGCAAGTAATCATTCCCCCTTCAGGCTACAAAAGTCTGGTTTTAAAGGGGCCTTGCTAATTTTTCTTTCCCAGCCTTCTTTTCCCTGTAACAGGGAACCCCGACCCTGTTGCAGTCCCACTGTAGAAATTAACATCTCCAAGTTAACTGGTGCCAAAATATTTTCAATTTAGAACAGTGTTACTTGTGTGTTTCAGTCCCACAGAAGACAATGTAACTTGAGCACATGCTTGAAATTAAATATATGCTTAGGTGTTGTCTTGAAGAAGGATGGACTTCAACTAGGCCAAGGTGCAGCTGGTAGATTTGGGGAATTTCTATTCTGAATTGACAGGTACAAGGTGACACCTTTTATCATGCCATCTGGATGATATTGCTTCCACTGTTCAAAGAACAACAATCTCCCAAAGGAAAATAAGGAGGATTCAGCAAAACGTGGAGGAGATGAACATTTTGTGAAGGACCATTTTGGCTTTTGGAAAGTCTATAAAAAAACATGTCACAAGGTTAGAATAATTTTTGCAGACATTTGACATGGGGGAAGTAAAATTGAAATCTGGAGAAAATGTGTGATACAATGAACTCAACTACATTTTCTAGACTGTATGTTCCATGGAAAGGACCCAGGACTAATGAAATAGGGGACAAATACAGGAGGCAGCTGCATTGTAAGATCATATACTGTAAAGACTGATAAAAGGTACTCTGTAGAAAAGAAAGTGGAATCATCTCAGTTGTCATATGACCCTAAGACTTGCATGAAAACTCTAATAAAACCCATTAACTTATTCAGAAGACTCCTAAATCTACTTAAGCTGACATCCATGCCTCTTGGATTTGATCAAACTAATATGAACCCTCCAAGTCAGAAGACACTTGATAATAGGGGTATGTGAAGTGGGCCCTATTCAATTTGGATTTGCCCTGAATCAGGGACAGTGATTCAATTAGTTGATTCAGATCACTGTCCCTGCTTCTATTTGGCCAAATCCGAATCTGAAGATTCTATGCTGATTTGGAGAATCAGCGATTTGGACATAGACACAGCTTTTAAAGTTTTTTCTGCATACCTTGAGGTAGCAGGCATGGCTTGTGATCACTGCAATGCTTGGGTGCATGGAGCATCCCAAAGGAGTGCGGGGGGGG
>NW_005841919.1:3904676-3910621 GCF_000455745.1 Alligator sinensis
CCCTGCCCCCCCCCCCGCACCTCCCTGGCTCCTTAATCGGCTGCAGGGGAACCCTGGGTGCTCCCCCCCAGACCCAGGAGACACCAGTCACCAAGCCGGTGGGGCAAGGGAGGGGGCCCCCAGCACGCTCCCCAGCGGACTCGGAAGTGGACTTGAAGTGCTTTTGGTACACTTCCGGGTCTGCTGCTGAGCATGCTGGGGAGCCCTCCGTGCTTCTGTGGGACACTCCATGCACCCCAGCATCTCAGCATTCATGAGCCCGTGCTACCTAGAGGTATGTAGAAAAAACATTTAAAACTGTGTTATGTCCGAATCTCCAAGTCTTTCTGAATCTCTCCGAATCGATTTGGAGGGTTCTGATTCAATACAAAGAGATTAAAGGGTCCTCTGATTTGATTCAGATTTGGAGTTTCAGCCACCGAATCAGGCCAGATCTCTGCTGAATTGAATCAAGGACTGAAGCTTAGCACAGCCCTACTAGATACATTTCCAAGATGCATATGGTGATAGAATCTTTAGTAAATACTCAAAAGAGAAAGACTATGTAGATCTGGATGAGAGATTGAATGGGAGACTGATCCATTTGTCATCCAAACTGGGGTCAAGCAAGGATGCATCATTGCTCCAAATCTGTTCTCTACTTTTTTTATAGCCATCCTGGCTCTCATTAAGGACTGTCTTTTCTCCAGAATTGATATTGAATACCAAATGGATAGAGGGCTCTCTTTAATCTGGGACATTTTCACTCAAAGTTCAAAGTACTCAAAACAAACATCCTTGACCTTCATAATTTACACCACCTTTTTCATTATTGTTAAATTTGTCAATTTGTTTTCCTTTTGTCTCCACTTACAAACTTTCCCCACTTGTGATCAAAAACACTGTTGTTACTCTAGATATGTGGGCCTAATCCAAATCCTACTGAAAGTAATGGAAATACCAGTTATGGATTATAGCGAGACTTGAATCAGGCCTCATGGATAGTAAGACTCCAGTTCTACATCAGACTGTCTGAGAACACACGGGTCTATGTAGCAAATTAATCCTCAGTTTATAGGATGTGCTTAGCTCTCAATAAAATAAATGCCCATAAATTCAAGTTTCAGCAAAAGAAACTTTATACATTATAGCATAGTGAGAGAGTTTTCTGCTCGTGCTGTCCTACTGGAATAGACATAATATGCAGCTGTTATTTCTCATAGTGCTTAATAAATAATAATCAGTAGAAATAAAATGTCAATGCTAAAGTTTAGAAGTTTCCTGATGTGGAACTAATTATTTATATTCTTTGGTTGGTAGATTAGCGTATTTAATTGCTTCAAAATATTAATTGGAAGTAGATTCCATTTTCTCCTTTTTGCACCCCACAACTCCACTTGTACATGTCACATTTTCATGTAAAATATGCATCTGGTCAGTGTTATTTATTACAGTGGTATGTAAAGCTTGTCCATTATCTTATGGACACATTTGAGAGCTACCAATCAAGTATGCTTTCGACACTGAACTATGAGAGTAAAATTAACACAAGTACATGCAGGTAATCAAGTCCAAAATATTTGTGGTTCCTCCTAGATGAGTGTTCTTTTTTTTGCTAGTACCCTACTATTCTTGACACTCCTTTCCAGAAGCACCACATCCTTATGGACAGTATTTTTGGAAGCGATGAGCAACAGGCTAACAGCAATGATTTGCCTTAGGGAAAATGACCTATGACTAGAAGAGTATTTGGAAACAAGCAGAATGAAGCAATGCCTTGATTTCACTGTATAATCCAATAGAAATAATTCTCTAAGTTACCTATAATTATTTACTGCTATACTATTTAAGAGAGAATAAAAACTGAGTGCTAGGCTGTGATTTAGGGGACACACCTTCACAAGCGGGAAAGAACTACCTTCTATATAGGCTACCAGACACTGGGACTAAGAAACAGAGCAATAACTGACTCCTTCCCTGGAAACACATGGGAAGGAGTGGAAAAATCTTGGCTGAAGTCATTGTCCCTCTCCAACCAGTGTAGTTGTGCTTCTAGGGTTAAAAAGCATAAACTCTTTCCTTTATCATGGTTTGTAGTAGGCAACCAGTGATCCTCTGGATCATGGTACACATGTAAAGGCTCTAGTCAGATGTCTGATGAATTCATTTGTGGCTGACAAGTCCAATTTGAGAGTGACACAGCTTCTTACAAGTTTTACAGATCCATATGTTGTTTGAGTTGGAGTCCAAATTTACAGCATGCACTTTCTTCTTTCTCACTTTGCTTCCATTCTCTGGATCAAAGCCGCTTTATGTTGAGCTGCACCCAGTGCCAGATGTTCCCTCCAGATCGGATGGGATTCTGCATGCTGCTCCTAGCTTTCTACATTGATGTTGATTAACTTCATATAATATTTGCAGACATCATGGTACCACCATAAAGGGAGAGGCTGCCTTCTAGAGCCGTCTTGGATCTCACTATACAAAATATTCTTGGGGAGGTCTCCCATTCTCCTGGCATGGCTGATCCATTACAACCTCCTCTTCTTGATAGTGGTTTCTAAGTGTGTCAGTTCTATTTGCTCCAGCACCTCTGTGTTTGGTATTCTATGTTCCCACTTTATTTTCAGGATTTTATGTAGACATCTCATGTGGAAGCTGTTCAGTCTCTGGTCATGTTTCTGAACCATAAAGCAGGGATGACAGCACACAAGTCACATAGATTCTCATCTTCAACTTAGCTGATAGTTTGCTGTTATTCCATGCATGTTTCTGTAACAGTACAAAATTCTTAGCTGCTTTTCCAAGTCTGTTGGTCAGTTCAGTCTAAAGGTTAAGATTGCTGCTGATTGTAGAACCCAAGTAGCAAAAACTGTCAACGACACCAAGAGATTTACCTCCAGAGTGATCTCAGGTGTTGCTTCTTCCACCCCTTGGTATGTGATCATAATGTTCTTGAGACTATTTGCCATTCTGAAGCTTTTGCATAACTCAGAAAGTCTGCCCAAGAGATTTTTGCAGGGAAGATTCACTGTGGGCAACAAAGGCCATGTCATCTGCAAACAGAAAAATCTCTCAGAACCAGTTTTTAACCCTGGTTTTCGCTCTAAACCTTGCAGTGTTGAACAAGCCTCCATCTAGCCTGGTTCAAAGATAAATACCATCATTGCTGTTCTTGAACACATGAAGAAGCAGGAATAAAAAGTAGATGTTAAAAAGCATGAGGGCTAAAACAAACCCCTGTTTCACTCCGTTGTCAATGTCAAAGGTACTTGATTCATTGTTTTCATACAGTACGGTTTCCTTCATACCTTGATGTAATGAGTGAATGATGTTTAGAAGTTTGGGAGGGGCAACCCAGTTTCTTTGTAAAAGTAAAAAGGCCCTCTCTCTTGACTGTATCAAAGGACTTCATCAGATCAATGAAGACTATGTACAGTGGTATTTATTTTTCTCTACATTTCTTTTGTAGTTGCTTGACTGAAAATATTATATCAATGGTGGAATGTCTTGAACGAAAACTGCATTGACTTTCAGGATAGATTCTTTCACCTAGAGAATGCAACCTAGGGAGAGTGAGAGTGCTAATTTTTCCAATGATATTCAACAGAGAGACACCTTTATAGTTGTCATAATTGCCTTTATCCTCTTTTATTTTGTTTAATCGTACAAACTTGAGAATCTTTGAAATCTGGCAGTGCCACTTACTTTTTCCAACAGAGCAATATAACTTCATGAAGCCTTCAAAGTAATTTGCCATTGGCACATTTGTAGATTTCAGCAAGCAAACAGTTGTTGCTGGATGCCATGTTCCCAGCAATCAATTTAAAGGCCTTCTGCAAATGTTCTAATATAGCCTCATTGTCCAAATCCATCTTAACTTCAACTGTGGTAATCCTTTGAGCTCTTCATTTTTGATTTCAGTCTCACTGGAGTATAGAATTCCATAATGTTCAATCCAACACTCAAGTTGTTCTTGTTTATCAGTAATGACAGTTCTGCTTAAGTCGTGGTTTATATCCTTGACTCAAAATATGAACCAAATAAACACCATAGGAATTTGCCAATTATCCAATATGAAGACTCCGTGGCAAAACAGGTGGATTTGGCACCCAGGGCAAACCCTGCAGGGCAGGGGGCCAGTGTGCAAGTTGTGAGAGTGGGGAGCATAGAACACACAGGTTCGTGAGAGCAGGGGCAGGGTGGGCAGCAGTCTTACCCAGGCTGGGAGCTCCTCTGCCTGCCCCTACTGTTGCTCTTAAAGCAGCAGGAGCAGGACTGCTGTGAGTATGCTGCCAGAGCGTGGACTCTGCAGCTGACTTTGGTGCCCATCTCACCCACCCTAGTTATGCTACTGTGAAAACTGGCCCAGTTTTGAGATCAGACAGGCATTCACAGCTACAGCCACAGGCGACTGGTAGGAGGTACACAGGGGTGCACGTGCCCCCCATGATGAGGCTGGTGCCCCCCAGATGGCCTACACTGATGCTGTTGGTAGGGCTGGTGCCCCCCGACAGGGCTGCCACCATCAGAGGCTTCTTCAGGTGCTCCCCCAGATTCAGGAGGCACCAGTCACTCGTGGCCATAGCAAACTTGAGTTGAGGTTTCAAGAGTGTGTCTTAAGGCAGAATAAAGAGCTCCATGTTAATTATATTGATATTAAATGGTTGGAAAGGCTCAATTACTGACTTCAGTTCCAACCTTGTGAAGAGTTTAGTGCAGCGATTCTCAACCAGGGTACAGGGAACTGTGCTGTCAGGTGATAAGCAGGTAAACAGACTCAGGATTATCTCTTCCTGAATGATCTGCAAGCCCCCCTCCAAGGAGGTAAGCACTAACACATGAATTAGTTTTTGAAATTGGGTACCACTAAGTTCACAAAAGTTATGGAGGGGTGCCTCAAGTAAGGCTGAGAACCACCCATTTAGTGGTACGTTTTGTAGAAGAGACTAAAAAGAAGTATCTTTTTGTTTCAGAAAGCCTCAGTGCTAATTAGAAGTATCCCATTTTGTGAACTCTCTGTACTTCAGGTGTTTCATATTTCAGGCATCTACAGCTCAAGCTTTCTTCAGCAATAGCCCTTTTGCTGATTAAACTTTTTGTTCTTTTTAAACACGAGCTTTAGAAGGAAGTAATCTATCAAAACCAGCCACCAGTCACTAGGTCAAATTAAGAAAAGCCCAGAGTCCATTCTGTGCTAAGTGGTGGTAATAATAATGATTTACTTTTTACTCAGAAAAATTACGTTTTATCCCAAGGCAGTTCACAAACTGATATACAGCTGTAGGTGAAGAGTTATGCTTCCTCTTGGAAATGTCAGTCTCAGAGTCAAAATAAGCAGTTGGATACTAACACCTAGGCTAGCAGAGAGAAAGGTGGGAAATTTGGCTACAATATATATATATTTTTATAGGGGTGTAGGTTGTAGCTGTGTTGGTCTAAGGACATAGGCAGACAAGATTCTTTGGGTGAATCTGATATCTTTTATTTGACCAACTTAAATAGTTGGAAAAAAAAATTAAGCAAGCTTTTATTTGAGTTGGTCTAATAAAAGATATCAGCTTCATCCAAAGAACCTTGTCTGCCTATATATTTTTATTGCATCCCAGCCAAAAGTCAGCAACTCCAGCAGTAAAGCACCTTCCAGGAACTTGCTACAGCTTGTGTTGTTTTCAGTTTTGACCACCTCCATCCTGCAAAGTACTTGAAAGAAGATAGCAGCTCACTACCATCAGATAGCATGGTTGTTGGATATTTATCTTCCCTTTGTCCAGGTGGAATCTGAGGGATAATTACTTAAAGAAACTAGCTGAGGAGATAAGAGGCCAATTTAAAGATAATTCCCAGGCTGGGAGGAACAAAGTTAGGTGGTTAATCAGAAGAGGATTATTCTCTTTCTTTTTTTTTTTTTCTTCTTTTTTTCAAATGTGCTGCCATTGGCTTTTGAAGTGCTGACAGCTAAAATT
>NW_005841919.1:3910631-3919960 GCF_000455745.1 Alligator sinensis
TTCCTGTGCTGTTTAAAACAACCAGCTGTTTTTTTTTTTCTGCCTAGAGTCTGACGATAACGGAAGTATAGGGTTCGAAAATTTAGTTTATCTGTGACAGGTGCAGACAGGCAGGAAAGGGTCATCATATGTAACTTGAAATATTCTGTACTTAGACATCAAAGAATTATTTGATTCAGACCCCCCATGGCCATATTTGAATAATTAAGTCAATTATCATGTCTCTGTGAGAAGACTGGCAAACTGATTTCCAGTTTCTCTCTCCAATGTGATCTGTGTTGGAAACAAAGGCTATATTAGTGAAAAATGATGTCCAGTTTTACTTTCTAATTTTGGTATTAACTTTCCACAGTTCAGTGCTGGTCAGAAATTTTTACCAAAGCATTATACTGGGCGTGTCTACATGTTCATTAAAGTGCAGTAGTTACTGCACATTTAGTTTAGTACTTGTTTAATGAAGTACTAACTAAAAGCGCAGTAACTACAGGTACTGCGCAGTAGCACCAGCGCACATTTTTTTGTGACGCTTACTGCAGAGTGGCCTAATAACACCGTGCAGTAGTGTGTTAGCACGGGTTTTGACTGGCATGCTACTGTGCAGAGTTTTTAGGCTAGAGTAATTAGGCCAGGTAGACTTGCCCACTAACTCATAAAAGAGAACAAATGAATCAGTTTAGAAAGGAGATCAGCATTTTAGGGCAGTCAAATTTCAGCTATATGAAAGTGAAGTGGGTTAGGCAGGGTGATATAAATACTCTGTTGGGAAGGGTGTCCACTTTTTTCAGTCTTGATTATAAAAACTTTGAGGCCAAGCAGGTGCCCTAAATTTAACCTTTTTTTTTTTTTTTTTTTTATAAAGCAACATAAATCTTCCAGAGTTTTTGCACAATGACTTCTTAACTGATACCAATGCAGGGAGCTAAATGAATGAGGCTGCACAAATACACACATCAGACTATGTCAAAGCTAAAGGTAAAGATGTGACTTTAGCTCAGCTCTTGTGCACATTGAAAGCCAGTTCTCACAATTGGCATAAGTAGGTGCCATTTCATACCAACTGGGCACCACAGTAATTACATTGTAGCTATGGAACATTTACAAACTTGTCATCATTTTCCATGTATGGAATCTAATTTTTAGAGGGTCATCTTAAATCCATCCCCACCCACCACTGCAGCACAAACAGAAGCAGGGGATCAAGCTGTGGTGGGAGAGTCAAATGGCCTGACCCTTGCCCCTTGCTGTCTGTGCTCCCCCCCCCCCTTGCTGCCCTTCCCACCTGGTCCCCTACTGCCTGACCCCTGTGCTGGTCTGTTCCCTCCCCCAATGTCACCACCATTTACCTTCCCATGGTAAGGTAAAAGCTCTGCCTGGAGCCCCACTCCAGCCTGGGGCAGGGAACACTGAGCACATACTGCCTCTATTCTCTGCCCAGTAACGCAACAGCGATTATAGTGGCAGCAGCTGTGGCTCTGGGCCCAGGGCCAAGGCCACAGCTGCTGCCACCACCACTGCTGCTGCATGGCCAGGCAGGGGTTGGATGCTGCGTACTCCATGCCCTGGTCCAGACTGGAGTATCCTTTAGAGCAAGGATGGGAAGGTAAGCGGTGGCAGAGGTAGGGGGTTGGTGGGGAGGGAAGGGAACAGTTCCAGCTCTGACTCTGATCCAGGATCAGTTGGACTTGCAGCTGCAGCTTCTTCCCCCCCACATCCCTGCCCTCTGCCAAAACTAAGACAAGGAAGAGCTTTCCCTCCCTGTTGAATGGGGGAGGGAGGCTCAGCTTGGATTTGAGTGAATATGGTAGTTTGCTATAATTTTTAGTGAAGTCAATTGTATCTATCAATATTGAAAAAATGCATGTTAATTGACTTAGTAGGCACCAAATAGCTTAGGGAAACTGCTATCTGTTAGAATTGCAGTTGAGTAACTGCTTCCAGATCTGCACACATGCACTTATGCATACATCTCTGTCCCAATACACACACATGTATGGGCATATATACTACACTATACACAGCCATGCAAATATGTTTTAAGAAATTCTGAAAGCAAACCAAATGCCTTCTTTTCCCTGTCTAGCCTTCTTGAGTTCCTTAAAAATATATATATATTTGTCAGTTTAAACTGATGTAATTACTTAGATCATTCTAAGGACCTTAAACTTATATTGGGCTTTGGTTTGCCTTAAAAAGATTAAGGCATATAGTTCATTTTAAGATACAGAATATATTCTAGAAACACAGTATGGGCAGACAGCAAGGAAGCTGAAGAGCCAAGCAGAGGATAAAATGGCACATTCTCAGAGGTAGCAGTTGGGCAAATTCATCTGGTGCCTTTCACAGTTTGCACTTCACTAGATGTTCATGAAATGCAGAATGCATTTATTTCAGTGCACACCTCCTGACAAGTAAAAGATCTACCATACACACTCAGTACACAATATTCAAATGCTTCAAACTTTGTCAGTTCAAAACTCCTTTTGTTTCAAATAAAGCCAAGGCAGCATCCTCAGGGAGGGCTGTGCTCTTGACAAGGTGCACATTTCAGCTGCTTTTGAAGTACAGCTGTTGTATCCTACTCCTGCGTATATCAGGTGGAGGATGAAATTTTTTTTCCTCAGCATTTCCCAAAGGAGCATTTTGTTCTTAATAGACTATGGCAACTTAATCTTAAACAGCAGGAGGACATTCAATTAACAAGTAAATTTTTTCCCTCTCCTTTGGGCAAGAATGTGCCCTGCATGTTCCAGGTACACTGGAGAGGGTGCACTGGGTCTGTACTGAGAGGGAAGGGGCAGGTCCTTCACCAGTATAATTTGGAAAATCTCCTTTGAATATTCAAGCCTATCTCCAGCTAAGGGCTCTACCAAGAGTTCTGGCGAGCTTGGCCAAAGTTTCTTCAGGAGAGGGAAAATTCAGGTAACTGTGGAAGATGCCACCTTAAAAAGAGTGCATCCTTCTTTCTTTCCACACCTAACCAGCCCCTTGCTAAGGCAGAGAAGAGACTGATCATGGCTCAAGCTTGATCTTACCCTCCCTGCATTTGAACAAGTAGCAGCATCCATAGGAGCTGTACTAGGCAGCAAAGACTCTACACCATAGACTGAGATTTTGGCCAGGTTACGTGCCGGGACAAAGCAAGTTGTGTATACACTTTTATTTCACATTAAGAATAGTTCTGGCTTGGCTTAAATGCCCTGGCTTCTGCTTGACTTCAGAAATGTCAGTTGGACAAAGTAACTGATGCTTCTCTGAATGAGTGTCAAGAGCCAGCCTAGATTGTCTTTTGCGTGACTTCACATGAACATGGCTAAACTACCTCTCTGAAAATACTATGCTTGCTACATGTGTAGTGTGATTGTATTTTGGAGTTACAGTGAATGCAGCATGTATTGTGCCAGATGAAAGCACAAGACTGACCATAGTTTGAAAACAGACTCCCACAGTAATTGGAGTAACAGCAGAATGCCAGTCTTCACTTCCATTTGCTATGAATTCCCTTTATTTGGTAGAGACTGGATGCTTTTCTTTGTTATGATAACTGACACAGCAGACTTGCGGTAGTGCCACTGAGTTGATCTGAGATGGTACTATTATGCATTTGGCCCTGCATTCAACTTTTAATTGCAATCAGGTTTTTTTTTACCTATAACCCTCAAGTTAAATATTGCTCCCAAAAATTATTGATTGAGATGCCTAAGACTTTAAAATATGTAGAGTTCTGTTACAAGTTCTGTAAGAATTGTTACTAATATGGCTACTCCTAAAGGGAGCCACATTCATTAACATTTTATTTTCATAATGTAATTCTTATAAGCCTATTCCAAATGTGCTATTTTAAATATAACCCTCTGGGCTATAAGTACAAAATATTTTATGTTAAGAGATAAAATCTGTGATTAAAACGCCAATGCCATTGATTTCTTTGGAGTGAATTCACTTTTATTCCAACTCTGATTCTCTGCAGTAAAGTGATATTTATTGGTAAATGTGGTGTGATTTTTTTTTAAAAACTGAACAAAAGATTAAATTAGTGGTGGCTAAAGGAGGAAAATATTTGTCTTGAGATTTTGACACTTTGCCTTTTGAATGTTGCCACAATTTAAAAGTACACGTGATCATCCATGCTACATACAGAGCAGTGCTTTAAGTTTTATTGATTATATTTTCCCTTTCTTTGTGGGTTGTTAGCCAACAGGGTTTTCTGGGGACAATTTTTTGCTAGGGAGTTTGGAAAACAAACCTTTCCTCAAAATCTCTAAAAAAAAAAAAGAATTGCAAAGATATGGTCACAGTAGTACATTATTGGGGAATAGTTAAGCATATGGGGCCATATACTTGGGTCATTATTCAAGCAAGATTTCAATACATTTATTCTTTCTGCAGCTTTTTATTTATGACATTTTGCTCATTTAGCTTTACCATTAATTTATGGAGGGGAAAGAGACCCTAGGTCAGCCAGAAATGTCACAGAAGTCAAGGGAAGCAGTAAGGAAGAAACGGATGCAGTCACAGAAGCACTGGTAGTGTGTCCCTGGGGAAGAAAAATGAGAGAGAGAGAGAGAGAGAGAGAGAGAGAGAGCGCGCACGCACAAGTGCATGAGTGAGTGAGTGAGTAAGCGAGCTCCCATTTGGGCTAAGTGTTGGCTAGAAAGAGATTTAGAATTGTGAGCAAAGGAACGGTCTATTGGTTTTCCAGGAAATGAGACTGCGCGCTATGTAAATAAATAAGATTGCATCAAAGACGCATTGCACTCTACAATCATTGGAAACAATCTGTAAGATCCTAATTTCAGTTAACCCCTCCAATGAAAATGGGTAATGTTATTTTAAGTTTGTACTAGAGATATATAGAGAAGATGGTTTGAATATCAACCTCACTCTGAAGTTGATATATTCAGGACATTTTCTATATTTGACTAAAAGGCCAGAACTGAACTATGATCTTTGGATTCCCATAATACCAAAAGTGCTGCTTAAAAAAGGAGCTTCAGAACTCCCTTTTTTTTCTGCTGCAGACTGGAACATTCACTTTACCTAGGAAACTACACAATGTATTTTTATTTCTTTTTTTCTGGTGAGAGTGGCTGAAGGACTTACAATACCAAACACTCACTGCACTAAGAACTACTTTCATAGATTCTAAGATTGTTAGGGGCTGGAAGGGCCCAGCCCCCTGCACCGGGCAGGAAAGACAACTGGGGTCAAGTGACCTCAACGAGGTGACCATCCAGACTCCTTTTGAAGATTTCCAGGGTAGGTGATTGCATCACCCCTGGAGGGAGTTTATTCCAGTCTGGACACCATAACTGTGAATGAGTTTTTCCTGGAATTGAGCCCGAAGTGGCCTTCCAGGAATTTGTATCCATTACTCCTGGTCTTCCCCAAGGGTGCCCTGATGAACAACTGTTCACTGAGTTCTTGCACCAGACCCACTACTCTGGAGGGGAAATGCAATTACTGTAATAAGCAGAGAGAAACTTGTTCCCAGCCTGTCACCGTTTTCTGAATGGTGGGGGGGAGGGGGGGGAGGGAGCAGAGGGAGTTCAGTTTGGGTTTTTTTTCAGCTCTCTCTTGAGGGCTGAAACCACTAATCTTTTGTTCAATTAAAAATATACATATCACACCACATTTACCAATAAATATCAGTTTACTACAAAGAATCAAAGTTGGGATAAAAGCTAATTCACTCCAAAGAAATCAATGGCATGTGTGTTTTCAGCCTTCTCCCCACAACCCCTGAGGTGTGGGGACTCCATTTCACCCACCCTGCCCTCCAGCACTGGCTGGGGAAGCCCTAGGAAAAGATCTCGCTGCTCACTTTCCACCCTCTCATTCTGAAAACTTTGCAGCCTCACAGGAAGGAGGGGCCATTGCTAGAGGAAAATGGCTGCAAGCTTGTAGCCAGCAGTTAGATTCCCCTCTCCCCTGGAACCAAAAGTGAACTTTTGTTTGGTCTGGGGGATCGTTGTAACTCAGAGTGTTTCCTGAAATGCATTCTCAGTTATAGTGGGGAGGTGCACATCTGTCTGTGCTCCTTGGGTCTCTGGTAGTCAGACTAGCTAAAGAAATCTGATGGTCATTCTGTCCTTCATAAAAGTCTCCACACATGGTCTCTGTAAGCCAGGCCTGGGTTAGTTGGTCCAAGAATGAATTTCAGGTAATACTACAGAGTTGTGAGCTTTGCCCCATTGTTCTCTTTCCTGACAAATTTCTATGCATCTTCTACAGCTTACAGTCAATGCTGAAAACTCAGTTTATTTTCATTAGCAGGTATCTTTCACTTAATCAGCTTCTGGAGCTCAAGATGCAGCATATACCTGTCTTCATCACTGCT
This sequence comes from Alligator sinensis, assembly GCF_000455745.1. Taxonomy (NCBI): domain Eukaryota; kingdom Metazoa; phylum Chordata; order Crocodylia; family Alligatoridae; genus Alligator; species Alligator sinensis. Next base: position 3,916,969 of record NW_005841919.1, read on the forward strand.
TCAGGCAGTAAACTTTTTTCTCTAGCCTTAATTGCATTGTCAATAAAGGCTTTGTTAGTAGCTACCATTTAAATTGTCACAATTTCTCTCTGTTTTTTAAACTTTAACCATTTAATACCACCCTGAATATAAGGTGCTTGGTACAAAACTGATGTCAAGGGGACTTATTTTTGTCATTCATATTTTACACTCTGTTCTGCAAGTTCTGATGCATCATTTATTTTCTTCAAATACAATCTATAAATAACCCACAAAACAAATACCCCTTCTTTCCATAGTCTGTAGCTGCCATTTGGACATGAAGTTGAGAATTCCAGCTTATAAAAGAATCCACTGCAATAAAAATGCTGGGCTACATTCAGATCTCAGCTGAGATCATATAAATCCAAAGAAAGTACAATGCAGCTATTCCATTTATACTAGTATTAATGAGCTCAGAATCCATTATATTTGGTCCAGAAGCCATTAACTGATGGATCCCTTATCCTTGGTATTTTCCAAGGACCTGAATATGTGATTACCTAGCTAGGCCAACATTAGAAATTTATGCCATCCTGTAGAAATGCACAAAGGCAATTTAATAGAAGTAACTTTCCAAATAGTAAACAGGAGGCATTACTACCTGCAGTACTATATATAGCATTCTGTGTTGCTTAGCTAGAAATGTCATTAAAGCCATTTCAGAAGCACTGCAGGCAGAACGTAATACTAGAGATGGACTGGCATAACCATAAATAATTCATGGACAGTCAATGGCATTGTTAAAAATCACACTACTCTTCTGAGAATATCAGACTATTCTTTTGAGAATCAGTTTAACAGCTACTGTACCTTAAGACAAAAGCGACTTTCACAGTGAATATAAAATATAAAAAACCATAATGACATCTACATCCTTGCAGCATATGCCTGAGTCTATATACACAGCCCATCAATTATGTATAAGGCAGAGGCCAAAACGTGCCTACCATTGAGAGAAAAAGAATACTATGAACATTTTAAGATATCAAGGGGTAATGAATCCCAGATGCATTATAACCTAATTGTGTAGGACTGGATCAGTTAGTGACATATGTATTACAGGACTTATACAATATGGCTATAAAACAGCATGTTTCATTCATTTAATTAGATTTTAAAACAAAAATGGCAAACTAATTGATAAAGCATGAGCTGCCATAGTTATTTAGACTTGCCCTTTATATCAGAAAACCCACCTAGCAACCACTAGCCCACATGTGCAACAAGAGTATATTTATTTAACCAGCCAATATATCTATGTCTCATCTCCATTCATCCTCCCTCCAAATCCTAGTAAGTGTACAATCTTTGCAACCTATCCTTAAGGGTGGGCAGATTCAGACTACTGAAAACCAATATTGCACACTTCATTTAGAAACAGAGACTGTGAATATAGATCCTGGGATACTTGCCATTGTCATAACCCAAAGGTATGATTTTTTGTGTGCTTTGGCACCAGAATTATCCCCGCCAGGTTGCATCTTCATTGCACGGGAGAGTTTTCTGCTGCGGAGGAAAACTCCGGTGCAAGGACGAGTTTCCCGCCTATTTACAGCTTCTTTTGCAGGGTGCATTGCTCAAGTTGCAAGAGAAATGCACGGTGCAAAAGAGTTCCCGCCACCCGCATGCAAATTTGTGTCCCGCTATTGGCTAGTTCTAAATTATTCCCACGTGGCAGCTAACGATTGGCCTGTTAGCCGTATAAGAGGCTTGAGTGGTTTCCGCCCAAGCCAAAGAGGACTCCACATCCATCTCGTGGGGACTCTGGGTACATGGCAGGGAAGTAAAGACCCCTGTGTGAGATTCAGAGGAGCTTGGCGACCTGATCCATTGCCCACCTCTTCCCGTCTTCAAGCGGCAAATATTATAAGACGTATCTATGAGTCCGATTTTGGTGGCGCGCTCACCCAGAGCATCCGGAGCTCTGTTTCCGTGGCGCCTAGCAAACTCCACGTGACCGTTCATGTTGTCTTTGTCTGTAACCGCAACTCAAGCAAGTTTTCCAGCCTACACCACGACCATCTTTGGTGTAAGTAAACAATCTTTAAATCTACTGCTACGAGTCTGTGCCTAATTCTAGCTTGTCGCGCCCCTCTCTCTGACCCCACGTGCCCGGGCTGCTGGCCACAGCCCGCGTGCAGCACGAAAAAGGGCCCGGCTCGCACCCGGCCCGCACAGCCATGACAGTGTATACCACTGACTTCTTTGCTTTTCAACAGATGTAAGTTGTAACTCCATGTACAGCGTGGTGGCAAAGGCATGGGCAATGTTGGCAAGCTGACATCCAAGGAAAAAGTCAACACCTTCCAGCTGGGAAAAAAAAAAAAAAAAATCTCGCCACTGCTGTACTATCATATAGAAGCTCATGATGATGTGAAGCCCTCCTTGGGTCATGAGCTTTAAGAACTAGGATTGAATGAGCTCCTCTCGACCCTTAGACCCTTCCGGTCCTGGCCCCAGCATAGACCAGTCAGGGGAAGTTCAGACCGGCCTGAGTCTATGGCCCTTATTCTTTCTCTCCGAGGGTCCACCCTCCCTGGGTCCTCCAACAAATGGGTAACCTACCCAGTCGTGGGGGCTAGGGGTTAAGACGCCCCGACCTGCTTTTCACCAGGGTGGTAACTGCCCTGGCATTTCCTGGGGGCTCCCGCACCCCTGGGAGCCCCACCAGGCCACCCACTCCTAGAAGGGGGCAGTTTTAGGTCATACCCAGAACCAGGAGCCTCCTATCCATCCCCTACAGCTCCTCCCTTACCTCCAGATGGTATTAACAACCCTCTGGCCAGGCGGTGTTGTTGCCTGGTCCCAGCAGCAGAACTGCCCTGTTTATATCGGCAGTCCTAGATTCAAAATGGCTGCCCTCATCAGGCACCTGCCGGCTGCTGCCTTCTGGCCCTTAAAGTGACAGGCACAAACAGTGCCTTGCCACAGTGTGCCAGGAGGGGTAGGCAGCCCCTGAGAGGGAGTGAGC
>NW_005841920.1:0-7722 GCF_000455745.1 Alligator sinensis
TTCCTCCTCCCATTCTGAAAACAGCAACAGTCTGGTAGCTCTGCAGACACAGGTTACAAAAGATGCTACATTTTGAAATGTCTTTATCTGATACCTCACGCAATGAGGGGTCAAATTTTCACCTGATCGGACATTTTTAAAGCAGCTAGGCACTTACATTTGGTCACAACTATACACTGCTTTCTGTGGCCAGATCGGGTGAAAATTGTCACTTCCGTCTATACCTGTGATGCCTGCTGCTTTGCTAATATGGGTATTCACTTTAGCCTCAAGTGACAGGGAGCCAAGGTACATAAATTTACTTACAATATCCAATACATTTTCACTTACTACTGTCTACTCTACACCTATTGGAAGTCTCCCTGTATAGCTTGAGAACTGGTAGGATTGCTTTCAGAGGGACCCTGTAAAAGAAACCTGATTAACTGGTTTATTCAGAACTCTCTAAATTTTGTGTATGGTAATACTAAAGGTTGAAAAAGCCTGGAGGAAAAGACAGACCAGTGGTTAGGGAAAAACTTTGAAGCTGGGAACCCAGGTTCAGTTACTTGCTGACAGAGACTTACTATGTAAACTTGGGCAGCAGTGGAGGACTTGGCTATGATAATAGATTTTTCTACTTTAACCATACCAATAAGCCTCTCATCAGTGCAAATGCAATTATTCCTATTCTTATTCCTGAACTGTACTAGCGAAGCCTTTTCTGGTATAGGAAACAAAATAAGCTAAAGCAGTGCAAGGCATCCTTATCCTGGTGTAACTGCACTTACTCTAGGGCTTATAACAATATTGATAAAAAGAGATCAGATCCCCCAAGAAAAAAAAGAGTTACACCAGTATAACTTTTCTAAAGGAGACTAGGCTTTTGTTTTCCTGTGCCCTGGTTCCTTATCTGGAAAATGGAAACAGCAACCACTTACCTGCTCTACTGAGGTGTAGTGAAGGGGTCAGATGCTATTGTAATGTTGCCCATAGAAGTACCTATGATATTTAGGTAGTTACATTTGTGAAAAAATGTAATAGAGGATATTCCGGTTTTCTGCTACTCTGTCCTCTGTTGATACAAAACCCAATGCCTTTATGTCCTCTGTTTTTCTCTTCAAGATACAAATTGTAATATAAAAGTCTAAGTCTGTCTGTCTGTAAGGCCTTATTTGCACTCTGGCTGATGGAAACAGCCAATCAGAGTGCTCCAAGTGTGGGGGAGCACCGCTGTGATTGCGAAGCCATGCCGAGGACCAGACAGTGTGGGGGAGCTGAGGCCAGCAGTGCTGGTTCCTTCAAGAGGCAGAACAGGGGCAGCATAGGGCGTTAGGTGGCGGCACTCCATTCCTCCTCCTTCCTGCCCCTGTCATTCTTGAAGGGCAGTTGGCTAGTAGAGGACATAAAGGCGTTGGGTTTCATATCGATAGAGGACAGAGGACAACCGGACTGTCCTCTCTGATGGCCACCCTAATTATAATACAAGCCAGGAGGCTTGTTCTTAATTTCTAGTTCCAGTTACCTTGCTATTTAGCTTGTATCACATCCCCATCATTTCCTGGACAGAACAAGAGAGTATGACTTTTCATTACACGCCTTTGTTATGACTCTGACTGACTGACCGTAAACTATGATAGCACTGCTGATCTTATTGTAATATGACTTTCAGTTTTCATTTTTTCCATGCTAAACCAGTCTTGCAGCCTGTAGGTTGTATTGTAGGGTTGGATACAGGCTCAGCACTTCCCACAGTCATTTTCACCTTTGTGCAGCTCTTAGTTAACACTATTTTACACTGGGTAAAAGACTGCAGGACATTTGAAGACCATGGAGAATCAGGCTCTGAAATTTTCAAACAGCCAAACATTTCTCTTCAAGTCAGTAGAGCCTATGTCAAACAGTAGTTTATTTTGTTAAGTGGGTGTTGCTACATAGAACATTTATTCCTCTTAAAACTGAGTCTGTTTAATATTAAGAATTGTAAATCTATTTTATTAAAATGCCATTCAAAGCAACTCCATTCAGGATTATACAGGTTTACAAGGACTTGTTATTGCCTTTTACAATTTCATATTGTAGAGAAAATAGCAAACCCCAAGAAGGGATTCTTATGTCTTCTCTGTAACATTAAGTGATCTTTAGACTTACGAATAATCATTTGTTTCCATACTTCTAGGTGTCTGATCAATCTTGAATGATCAAGTAAATTAGGCAATTAAAATATGAAGTTGTCAATGTTTGACATAACAACATAAAAGTTTTTAAATAGTGCTGTAGGTGCTGGCGGGAAAGAAACTCATACAGAAGAGTTTAAAGCTGCTGAGTAAGTCAATTAGAATTCAGAAGTGTCTGGTTCCCAGTCCTAGGCTTAATATGCAAGATTATGTTGTCTGCTGAATTGAGGGCAGAGTGGGCATCATGCAAGTGAGAATAAGAAGTCTAAATGCGATGCAGTCATGTGGGCATCAAAAGCATTTGTAAAATAAAGGAGAATACAGGTGATCATTGAAGAGAAGCAACATGTTGACACTAGTAGTACAAGAGCTGTGTCTACGTACACTTATACTATATAATACAGAGCCAGATTATATCCTCAGGCTATGTAGTCATTTGAAAAAAATACTTTCTTTAAAAAACACTAAGATGAGCATTAGGTGTCCTATAGTAAAACCTCTTAGGGGGTCAAGGTTTCCTTACTGGGCATGTCTACACGAGACACAGTACACTATTCTACTGCATGTTATGGCAAAAACCATCCTAATGCAAGGTAGAATTAGTCTACTGTACATTAGCATCACTAAAACTCAATGTGCACCGTAAACTGCACATTGAGTTTAGTACCTGTTATTATGGATGCTAAACTTAATGCTTAGTAACTATGGTGCATTAGTGCATGTGTAGACATGCCCACTGCTAGGTAAACTAGACAAGGTTAGCTGTCAATAGACTAAAAGTGTGAACTACCTCATGGTTCAGTGTTTTGTCTGTGGGAGGATTTTACAGCAGCATAGCTATCATGTTAACAATACCTAGATCTTATATAGTGCTTTCTAAAGGATCTAAATAGCCTTATCATTGTAGAATCATAGAAATTAAGGGCTGGAAGGGACCTCAAAAGATCCATTGAGTCCAACCCCCCCTGCTCTGGGCAGTAATACTGCTGAGATCAAGTGATCCCAGCAAGGTGTTTGTCCAGTGTCCTCATGGAAGAGTTCCAAAGTTGGGGACTGTACCACTTCCTTGGGAAGTCTATTCCAGATTCTGGTCACCCTTACTGTAAAGAAGTTATTCCTTGCATCCAACCTGAAGCCATCCTCTAACAGTTTATGGCCATTGCTCTTTGTCCTCCCCTGGAGTGCCGTAGTGAACAGTTCTTCTCCCAGCTCCCAATATTCACCCCTTGCATACTTATAGATGGCCACCAACTACCCGCTCTTGAAATTTCTCTTCACCAGGCTGAATAGTCCCAGATCCCTTAGTCTATCCTCATAAGGTTTGTCTTCCAGGCCCTTAATCATTCTTGTTGCCCTTCTCTGGACCTTTCAGGATTCTCCACAACTTTTTTGAAAGATGAACACAGTACTCCAGCTGGATTCTCACCAGTACTGAGGAAGTATCACTTCCTTAGCCATTGGCTAATGCATCCTAGTATGCTATTGGCTCTTGACTACAGTGTTGCACTGGCAGCTCATATTCATCCTGTGATCAACCATAACCCTGAGGTCCCTTTCAACCATTGTGCTGGCCAGTACATCTCCTCCTAACCTACATGCACGTGGCTGGTTACTTTTCCCCAGATGAAGCACTCTACATTTATCCGTATTGAACTCTATCCAGTTCCTCTCCGCCCACCTTTCCAGCTTGTCCAGGTCTGCTTGGATCCACATCCTATCCCCTAGCATAACCTCTTTCCCCTATAACTTAGTATCATCCACAAACTTGGCCAATGTGCTTTCCACATTCTCATCTAAATTGTTGATAAAGATGTTGAACAGCATGGGGCCAAGAACCAAACCCTGTGGGACACCACTGGTCACCTTCCGCCAAGACAATACAGACCCATCCACTAACACTCTCTGGGTTCAACCTCTTAGCCTCTTAGTTCGACTGGGATGGACTCTGCCAGCCCTCAATCCCCACATTTTTTTTTAGAGCATCATGGGAGACCATATCAAAGGCCTTTTTAAAATCCAAATATATAACATCAATCATGTCTCCCACATCTAAGTGGTTCAGTACTTGATCAGGTTAATGATTTCATTTATAGATGACAAATCAAGGTGTAGGGAGGTCAAGTAACTTACCCAAAGTCACTTAGCAGCAGAGCCAGAAATAAAAACCAAGTCCAGAGTAGTAGTTCAGTGCTGTATCGATTTGGTCACGCTACATCATTGAAGACACATCTCTTTTACACTGAGGAGAACATGCCTCTGATGCAGTTAATCCAGTTATTTATTGACTTCATTGGAGTTATTCCAGGTGTATCACTGTGTAACTGAGAACAGAATCTGTCGCACGGGACATTCCTTCTGTTGACCAACCCCTAGATCCTTTAGATTCTTTTCTTTTTACATAAAATTATTAGAAGAAATTTAGAAAATTAGTGTAAACCACTGTGTCTGAGTTAGATTCCAACTCTTCCATACTTATTTAAAAGTGACTTGCAAAAGGGCAGGGGAGGTACTTCTTGCATTAAGTTTGTCTTTATCAATGTACAACATGGCGTGAAAGGTAGCTTTCAAAGTCACTTGTTTTTATGTTATGTTTTCAAGTTCAGTGTAGGCTGCAACACTTCTGTCTTGTGATATCATTTGCACACATGAGATTCAAATAGAACTATTTCAAAAGAGGGATTTTAACTAAAATTCCTTTAAAACTTTGGTAATGTTGAAGTTATTGTATAGCCATGATGGTCCAGGAAATATGTAAGAAGCTAGGATTTTTGTGGGTGATATCTTTTATTGGGCCAACTGTATGGTTGGGATAGAACTGAGGACTGTGTTACCCAATAGCTTGTCTAGATCTACCCAATGCATGCAGTTTGTCTAATAAAAGATACTACCTCCCCAAATTCTTTCCTGATTTTTCTAAGTTTAAAACCGAGCAGCTTTGTTTTAATGGAAAAACAAAAATCCTTTGTCCCCTTTTAAAAAGAGGAATAAAGCTACCAGAGAAGGTAGCTTACCTACATGGTTCTTCTCTTTTTGCTAGACAAGGTTAATGACTCTTGGTTAAATACGCTGGTTATTCTCATGCTGGCCTTAGGTTATTTTGTGTGTTAATCCTCAGGATTTGTCTTTTTTAAATTATATATTTTTTTGTCTTATAACTTTTCCTAAGAGGCGCTACAACAACAGTTCAACACTTCACTGTCCTAGTAGAGAATAAGCTGTGGCATAACAGGAATGCATTTACTGTAATGTAGAATTGTTTGATACATGTGCTTTTAGCAAAGAATGATTGTATATTTGAACTATTATGGACAGAGTAAGCAAGAGAGCATTCTTAAGATTTTAGACATAGCTGATCTGGGGCATATATGCCTATGTAATGTGTATGTTGAGTATTCATTTTGTGAATGCAGTATGATATAAAAGACCTTGCTCTGCTTTATGAGAATATTATAGAAGCAAAGCAGATTTTGATTATATTTCAGAAAAATATTCCTGTCAGAACAGGAGGATGGTGGAACAAGCTTCTAGGGAATCTCCTTCACTGGAAATTCTCAAGAAGAGTCTGGATAGGTATTTGCTGAGAAGACTATAAGAATAGTGCATCCTGCATTCATACAGGAGGGTGGGACTTGGTGGCCCTCAGTTTCCCTTTTAGTCTTATGCGTCTATGATTCAAAAGTCATATTTTGTCTTTGAAAAAACTTGTAAATATTTCTTCCCCTTTGCTTCTCTTCCCATTTAAAAACATCCCCATCAGCTGTATTTTATATTTGCATGAAATAAACTCTGCTGCCCACAACAGTTTCGAAGTTCCCATAATTTTTAAATTAAAAATTTAAGCAAATATCAGAAGACCATTATTACACTGACAGGTGGAGAGCATATCAAAGTTACTCTTTTAGCTCTATGCAAAAATCATATATTGCAGCAACAGCTCAGTGACATAGATCTGTCAAATTCTGCTGATGGGAAATGACTCATTAACTGACGCAAAAGTGCAGCAGCAGTCATATCCTGTGTAACTCATGCTGAAGATGGTTGCATGCTGGGTACAGAAGCTACAGTGATAGGTTAATTGCTGAATTACTTGCTATATGTACAGTATGTACACTTTAAGAAAAGATGCATGTATTCATTTCTGAACATTAAGGCAATTATTTTTTTGGAAATGCTGCTTATGTATCGCAGAGATGGTTAAAAGAGCTGTGCCATTTCCTAAGATGTATAAAACCCTAAGTATTTCAGCTCAGATTCTCAGAGGTCTTTACTTGCTACTTAATGTAGAATCATAGAAAAGCAAGGCTGGAAGGGTCCTCAGGGGTCCATCTTGACCAGCCCTCTGCTTAAGGCAGGATCATCCCTGTCTAAACTATTCTAGTCAAGTGTGACCTCCTCTTAATAATTTCCAAGAATGGAGACTGTCACAGGGTGGGGTCCTTAGAGACAGTTGCGATGTCTTTAGGGCCCTGTAACCATGCCAGCTTCACTCTGCGGGCGCCTTCTAGTCTTGTCTGCCACGTCTTGTTCAATAATTGGTGTCTTAATTAGGCAGGAGGCTGTCCATTTCCTGCCCCGATGCCAGAGGGCATTATCTGCAGCTCCAAAACCTCCCCTAAACCACAACCCATGCCTTGCAGATGGCATCCACATGATGATCATAACCCACACCACAACTGGTGCTCCAGGGTCTCACAGGGACTCTCCCTCCCTCCCTGGAGCAGCGAGTCATTGTGCTCCCTTGCTGTAATTTTTGACTCGCAGTCAGCCTCCTTGCGGTGGAGGACTTACCAGGGTCAGGACTCACCCCTAACTTCCTGACTGAGCCCCACTACGTGGCCTCAGGCTCAACTGTGGCCTCATGAATCCGAAAACATACCTTGGCTTACTCCCCATACATGGAGTTCCTACTATGCCCACTCTAGGGCTTTTACACCATGCCCCGCCCTGGGGTCTTCTCACGCTCCTCACACTCAGCTACTCACAGGGCTGGCCCTTGTGCTGCCCTTCAGGCTTACTCCCAGTTTGGCCTTACTCAGCCCCCCTCACACACAGCCCTTCAAGCCTACTCCCTTTCAACCCTACTCTGTGTGGGGCCAGGACAGCCCACCTTTCACTGGGGTGGTAACTGGCCTAGCATTTCCTGGGGTCTCCCGTGCCACCAGGAGCCCCACCAGGCCACCCATCCCCAGCAGGGTGCAGTTTTAGGTCATGCCCAGGACCAAGAGCCTCCTAGCCGTCCCCATAAGCTCTTGCCCTTACTTCTACGTCAGGGGCGGGCAGTTATTTTTGGCAGAGGGCCGCTTACCCAGTTTTGGCAGGCTGTCGAAGGCTGCATGGGTAGCCCCACCCCTTAACAGGTGCCCTGCCCCTTGACAGGTGCCCCGCCCCCTGGTCACCATCTTAGAACCAGTGTCCCAATGTCTTGGGATCAATGTCCCAGGGCCAGCACTGGTGGGGCCCAAAGCGGGGCACAGGCTGGCAGGGGTCTGTGGAGTTGGGCTGGGCTGCAGCAGCAGGGAGGGGAGGAGCTGGCCCGGCTCCATAGAGCCCCTACCGGCTGGGACCC
>NW_005841920.1:7941-36042 GCF_000455745.1 Alligator sinensis
CTTGTGGGGCTGTGTGGAGCAGGCACAGGCAGCCCCATGCAGGCTGCAAGTAGCTACAGTGTGGGGCACACCATAGGGTGAGCGAGGGACCATTTTTCCCTGCTGCTCAGCACCAGCTTGTAACCTGGCCCTGCTGCCAGCCTGGGATCCAAGCTAGCTCCAGACTCACCCATCGGCAGCAACAGCTGCAGGCCCCCCCCCTCCACCCCCATCCCACACTTGCTGCGCTGGGCAGTATTGGCTGCTGCTGGCTGTATGGAGCTCGCACACTGGGCAGCCCAGAGGCAGCGGTGGCAAACACTGCCCGGTGCGGCAGGCGGTGGGGCTGCAACTGCTGTCGCCATGCGGAGCCCCAACAGGTGAGCCCGGAGCCAGTGTGGGGCCCAGGTTGGCAGTGGGGCCAGGTTACTAGGTGGTCCTGAGCACAGGGAGGGGGGTGTTACCAAATTTGCCCATTACTTTGGGGTGTGCTCATTTATTAGGGATAGTTTCTAGGGTCTTGGTGATTCTGTCAATGTGCTGCTTGTGTTACTATACGGAGCTGTATTTCTCCCTTCTGCAAGCCCTCACCCCCAGTGGAGCTATCTTGCAGGACTCAATCTCAATGGGACTGGGTTCCTCCAGTCACCAAATCAGTCATACACACAAACACACACAAATTAACGTGACACGCCTGACCTGGCCGGGCTGATCAGCATGGACAGGCTGACACCCTCATATGCCAAGAATCAGTTCATAAGAGCAACAATAAAATGCAGTCAAACACAAGCACACAGGTAAACAGAATCCCTCTGAATCCGGCTGGGTGTCCAGCTGACACCCTCATGGGCCAGCATTCAGTTCATAAGGGCACGTCTGAGTCAAACTGGGTCAATCAGCCTGTACAAGCTGATCCCCTTATGTGTTTCAAACTCAGCACGTCCCAATCTTTGGCCTCTTGATGAGCAGACCCCACAATAATTTGGGCTTCACAGGGATCTTTAGCATAGGTAAAAGAAGCGTTGCTGCAGAGCACGGGAGGAAAGAGAAGCAGAGAAGGAAAAATATACCCAATTACTACCAGTTTGACTATAAAAGTTATTTATTGCTAAGCATATGAAATATATAATAGTACTAGTAGTAATAGACATGCAAAAGAAAAACAAACACCAACAATGACAATACTACCCTGGTTTCACTAAGTATTTGGGGAAACTTAGCTCAAGCTTAACTGATACAGTTCAGGTTCAGAAGTTTATGCCTAGAAAGAAGACAGAGAACGCTGGGATCTCACCTAGTCCACGGTACTCAGGCTGCAAAGCTGACAGGCACAGTCCGTAGCACAATCCTTGAAGAGAGAGATGATCTGTTCTTCCAGCGTCCCAAGAACGACAGGGGATGGTGTCAGCACAGGGGTTTTCTTCTTCTCCTTCTTTCCTCCTGCTTCTACTTCTTTTCCTTCCTTTTCCTCTTCTAGCAGCACACACACTTACAGATTTTTATACCCTCAGTTCAGCTGCTTCGAAGCACCCTCAGTAGTGTAAATCATTGTCTTTTCTATTGACAAGGGGTTATCTGGTTTGGACCATCTCAGGAAACTGATTGATAATCAGGAAACACTTAAGATTAGGGAGTAACCCAAATACTTGGGAGCCAGCTTGAAATTCCTATGGGTGGCAGATATACTGATGGGATATCTCATGGTTTCTTCAGGAACAATAGATAGCTTGCAGCATCAGGATTTTGGATTTTTACTTGTTGTGCACAAGCCTCAGCTTAGCATGACTTTTCCAGATCTTACTATAGTCTTTTAACAGACTTAAAACAATTATTGGGGTGCTCATAACCTTTTGTGGAGAGGACTCCCACCAGTCGTCTCGGGAAAGATATGACAACACCTGGGATTAGGGCTCCAGCAGGCTGGATGCTGTGATGAACCCTTAACCATTGTTCAAATGTTGCCCATACCCCCTCTGACTCGGTCTCTTGCCTCAGCATTCCCTAACCCGGCAACCGAGTTTTAGTCAATCAAGTTTAAATAGGCCTCCCATAGTGGGACCGGGGAATGTACGGCCCGAGATGCCTATTAAACTTAGAGCTGTGTGTGTGTGTCTGGGGGGGAAAAGTCCTTAGTAAATCCAGATTAGAACTGGTCTGATAAATGCTGAGCTGGGTGTGTGTGAACATGGGTTGATTAACATTGGAAGCACAGATTCCCCATCATGCAGCGCTCTCCTGCTTCTCTGGTCCCAGAATTCACTGCAGTCTCTGCTTCAGGCTTTCTGTTTTCCATCTCTCATGTAAATGAGACCTAGGGCAGTTGATTCACTCGTCACCCTTATCTGGTGAGGGTCTTAGGTGCGTCTCTCACTGCATCTTAATCAGTTTCGTTTAGGTAGAGGAGGGGAGGGGGGTGAGTCCTTTGTGAGTCAGACAGACTGCATCCTGTACCAGGGTTCCCCAAGAATACAGAGCTGAGACGTAACAACAGGTCTGTTGGGCAGGGTGCCAGCCATGGGGTGGGAGAGGGGCTGCTTCCCCCCCACCCCATGCTCAGCTTTTCCCTGGACCACTTTTCCCCAGATCCCTCCCCTGCCCTTCCCCCCCTTCCCCCTTACCTGAGGTTCCGGCCAGGGCAGCCATGTGGTCCCAGGCAGGGGCTTCCAGCTGGGGGTCGGGGCTGGGCGGGCCCTGCTGTTGTGGGAGCCCACCAGGCTTCCCCTGGATCCTACTGCCCTTAGCTCCTGTCATTTTTGACAGGAACCAAGGGCAGATAAATATTAATTTTCTAAATTTTTTAGGGGCTCTGCGAGCCAGATAGAATGGCCTCAGAGGCCGGATCCAGCCCACAGGCCATATTTTGCCCACCCCTGCTCTACATGCTCCTGGGATATAGGAAACTGTCTAATGACCTTTGAGGATCTTGGTTATCATCCAGTTACACTGACTTTCTTCTTAAGCTATGCACTTTAGATAATATTAATTTATCTAACATTAATAAATACAGGCAGTCCTCGGACTTATGACTGAATTGGTTCCTGAAAACAGTGTCTTAAGTTGAAACATTGTAACTCAGAACCAATTTTCTCATAAGAAACAATGGTATAAATGGATTGGCTTATGAACCAAGGCTCGATACCCTGTTTTCACCAACAATACCCCAGTATTTTGTACTCAATCAATTATAGATGAGTAACATAGCTACATTAATGTATTTCTATTGTAAATAGCAATCATATTGATTTGGACAGATTTCTTTGAGGTGACTTTGCTGTACTTTTAAAAGGGCTTTTGGTTGGGCTTTTTGAACAGTTCTTGGATGGAGTCTTCTCTGGAGTCTTGGCTGCAGGTTTTTCTGAGTCTTGTCTGCTTTCTTAAAGTGTCCAAGGAAGTTTGGACAGATATTCTCGAGGGAGATGGGAGACGTAACAGACTTGTTCGCTGGCATGGCATTGCATCAGATCAAACATTGGTACATCGAAACTGACACCATAAATTTGAAACAGGGTGTCAATTTATAAACGTTGTAAATGCGAAACGTTGTAACTCAAAACACTGTAAGTCGAAGACTGCCCATACCATGTAAAAACAGCCATAGTAACTATAACTTGAAACATTTCAGTAAGGTTGGGGAGTTTATTTCTGTGCAAAGACTGATCCCAAATGAGACCAGGGAGCAACTAGTGAGCCTCACCCCGATTCTTTGGGATAGGGGCTCCAAACAGCATTAAGCTGCAGTGGCAAGAAGTAAAGGGAGTAGGGACTTCAGGGGATGCCCTATTCTATGAGACCCTCCCATCTGCCAGCCTTCCTTTAGCTGGTGGGGCTCCGATAAAACTGCCCGTTATCCCCGTTTCCTTCCTTCCCCCCGCCCCACTTCCTCCACCCCATTCTCTCATCCCAGTTTACTCCTTTCTGGCTGGGGACCAATAGGAGCAATATTAAGAGCAGACAATCGGAAAGAGAGAGAGAGAGGGCATCCTTGTCCTCTCCCAGAGCAGCCCCTGGTGTTGCCTGAGGGAAGCATCCCCTGCTGGACATGACACTAGAACAAGCATGGCAGGATTGTAAGAGGAACTACCACCACTGCAGGGATGTTTGTGTCTCACCCCCTGCGGGGGCGCGGGGTGGCAAGTGGCCAGAGCATGGGGGGAGAGGGGAGTGGCAAGCGGCCGGAGTGTAGAGCTGGCTGTGCACAGCGGCCGTGCGGAGTGGTTGTGCCCTCAGCATGTGCCAAGGGTGCTGTCCGCAGGGCCTGTATGGCACTGTCCGAGGGGCCCCCCAAAGTACGAGGCCTGGGGCAGCCACCCCGATTTGCACCCCCAAAGGATGGCTCTGAGCATATGCATC
Source organism: Alligator sinensis (assembly GCF_000455745.1). Classification (NCBI taxonomy): domain Eukaryota; kingdom Metazoa; phylum Chordata; order Crocodylia; family Alligatoridae; genus Alligator; species Alligator sinensis. The sequence continues at coordinate 12,271 of NW_005841920.1, forward strand.
AAGTTTTCTTAAAGTACTAGATCTGGAATGGCCACAAAAAGCAGAGCAGCAGATCAGGCAGAAGGTGGGGAGCAGAGAGCAAACTGGTGGATCTGGCTGGGGAAAGGGATTGGAGTCACTCTCAGAGTGTGTCAAAAGACCAGCCCCTACTGCCAGTTCAGTGCTCTGCTGTAGTTCCCTTAAGGAACTAGTCAAAGCACTGTCTTAAACATTAACAATTATTTTCAAGAAGTCACAAGACAGGAGAAATCACAGAGGACTAGAGAGAAGAACAAAGTACTTATGCCAGTTCGTAAACAATTAGAGGATGAGATGACAACAAAACAAAGAAAAAACAGCCAACAGATTTTTCAAAGATAAATCATAGCAAGCCAGTCTAATTTATTTCTTTGGTAGAAATTAGGCTTAGTGGATAAGACAGAAGGCTAGGTACAATATGCCTTGACGATGCCATAACTGTCTCTTGGAGAAATGAAGAAAAACACAAATGTTTGAAAAACGCACTCAAGAAGTAGTTACCAAGGTTTTCAGCTGCACTAAGGCGGCATTTCAGTTTACACAGGTGTTTGTACTGGACCCTGTTTGCATTCAGTATTTTTATTAAAGACTTGAACATTGGAACACAGAGCACACATTAAATGTGCAGATAACACCAGAGGAGACGAAGGGATTGCAAGCTCTCTGGAGGGCAGGGTCCAAATTTAAAGTAACCTTGATTAACTGGAGAGACAGTTTTCCCCAACATGCTTAAATTTATAAAAGTTGCAAGAAGCTACATTTGGGAAGGAGAAATGAAATGCACAAATATAAAGAAAATCAGGAATAACTGCATAGGCAGCTATATAGCACAAAAGGATGTGGGGTTCATAGTAAATTACAGACTAAATAAGAGTCAACAGCATGATGCAGTTATAAAAAAAAGGCAAATCTCATTCTAGGATGTATTAAAAGAATGTTACATGTGCCACACAAATGGTAATTATTCAAATCTGTTCAGCTGTAGTCAGGTCTCAGCCAGAACAGAGTTCTAGCTGTATAGACAGATAGAAAGGACCATGCCTTAGAGCAGTAGTTCTCAACTTTTTAGACTTAAGGCACGCCTTGTTTGATTTAAAGCACCCCTCCATAACTTTTGTAAATTGAGTATCACCCCATTTCAGAAACTAATTTATTTATTGCCATGCTTACCTTCATACACAGAGCACCTAGGGGGGAGGGGGGCTCTGGCAGATGAGCATGAGTCATGTTTATCTCCTCATCTTCTGGCATCCTTTAAAAGATCTGGCAGCACCTTACCCTCACCCTGGTTCAGAAACACTGCTTTAAAAATCATAGGCGGCAAGAAAATTAGCAATTTTAGATATATTCTGGGTATAAGCACTTAGGGAGAGGTTTGAGTCAAAATGACACTCAGGTTCAGGTGACACAGGCCTTAGTAACAGGCATATAGGGATTGAGAAAGGAGGTGGTAGGAAAGCAGGTAGTGTAGTAGAAGGCACATATTAAGCCAATGAAACATCAGTAAGGACTTATCTACACTAGTATATTTTACTGCTTTGAGAATATTGGTATTAAAAAAAAAGAAACATTAACATGAAGGTGTGACATTAACATGAAGGTGTGAGGGAACTCCAAGGGTTAAGTGGCATTTTCACAAATGTTAAAGAAAAGGTAGTATCTTTTCATGTAGAAGATAAGAGGCTAGTTATCATCATTTTTTACTTGCAAGCCTTTTTGTCAGCACTTTTTTTTACCTTTAGCAGTAGTTTGAATCTGCCTAGAATGAAATGAGAGCCCTGGATTCTTGCTGGCGTCATTGAATGTTAAGGGTGTTCACCATCCTGTAAGAAGTGCTTGATACAATGCCTGGCACACTGCCCCCAGATTTTTGTGCTTCCTGGAATATAAGCAGAGGAACGTTAAGTGCTTCTTTACTTCTTCACGTGTCAAAAAAGGGTTTTGCTTTGTGTTTGCTTGTTTAGCATTATCTGTATAATGAGTTGGCCATTAGATTACGGAAAAGGGGAGTTTTTCTCTTTATGAATATTTTGAATAGCTTGCCATTCACAGAATGCCTGCCCTGGGCTTCATTTCCCACGCTGTTTCTGTCACTGACTTTTTCATCACGAGTTCAAGTATTGTCAGTGCATGTGTTAAGACACAAATACTTCACAGCATGATACAGTTAAGGCTAGATAGTTTTATGCACAAATATCTGCCTGTCATGCCTGGAAATTGGTATATCCAGACTGCCCCCACGTTGTTCTTCATCTGTATTTTGTCTTTGACTTTCCCAGCGTATCTTCAGTTTATCTAGCCAACCACTGAGTTCAGAAAACTTCCCTTCCACCACTTCCATTTTTTGCCTCAGCCATGAGAAGATACTGCCTTTGATGTTTTCTTCTAAAGTTGTTTTAATTTCAGAGTTCTTGTTCTAGAGAAAAGAAGAGGTTAGTGTGGAAAGATTACAAGATAGCACAACCATAAAACAGGCTTCTTCTGTATTTTTGCTCATCTTTGGCTAATAATATTTTTGAGCTGCAATTAAAGTTGAGGTAACTGTCCTGTCCACTTCAATTTTTTCTACCATTATTTTTCTCAATGAATCTAAGAGCTGATATTTAACCATTTAAGACAGAAGACATCTCTGCTCTGGCTCATGGTAAACCTTGCCCCCTTTGAGGATTTTTTTTTCATACAGATTTTCATGTCTTCCTCTCCACCCTCTTTCCTTAATATAATGTACATTTTGGACCTATCTTACTGAACTTCTTCACATCTAGCTAAAAACTAATTATGTTTACAAACATATATAGAAGTATTTCTGTAGGTGAAGTGTGTAGCCCATTTCTTACTCTCTTGAAGGTTCAGGTAGAATTTGTTCTTTGTTAAAATTCCATATTGAACCATTTTCAAGCGTGAACAAGGTGGAAATGTTACCTGCCAACAAAACATTTCTACTATTTTTCTTAACCATTTGTTCAGCTTGCATTTGCAAGAAATAGATATTTGTGAGGGACATATTTTTTAGATAGGCCTTTGGATTTGTCTCGTCTAGGAGCTCCATTTAATTGGACCTCTGTGGAAAAACTCCACTGGCTTCAGTTATGGCAACATACAAGTATATTGATTTGTCTTTTGTCATGCAGAAAGTTTGTGCATTAGTCCCCAGTAAAAATTAATGATAGGACATATATGTAAAGACGTGGTTTAGAAGCAAGATTTATTGTTAGTTTTAGCAATTTGACATGAGTTAGGTAATGCTTCGAGACACTGCAATCTGTACTTGAATGTCTGTATTAAATATCTTAAAATATGTATGTCCATGCATGTTCGTATGCCCTTACAGATACAGTTGTAGTAAGGTTTGAATCCTGCAATCACTGCCAGTCAAGAATAATCAGCATAAGTAAACTTCACTGCTTAAGTGTTAGCAAACTTGGGATCTAAGACAGTCCCAAGGTGACTGGCAACTAGAACTACAGAAAACATGTATTTAAACTTACATTATTCCTTTGTCATCTGCACAGTAGAAGAACCTAATTGAATACACAAAATAAGTAACTAAAATGTTGGCATTTATAAAAAACCAAAATCCTTCTGAAAAATGACATTAAATATGTTACAGCTATAACACATATGGAAAGGTGCTAAAAACAGGAGTTCTAAACATTTGCTATAAAACTGCAGCCATGTTTGAATTAACTACATTTCCAGAAGAAATTCACACGTAATAAGTTAGACATTAATATAAGTAAGTTACACAAGATGAGGTAAGATATAATAATGAAGAAGACTGAAAGGTAACGTCAGTCTAAAAGCCAAACGTAAAATACTGCTTTACTAATTTATAAACTGCAATTGTAAGTATTTCCCAATAGTAGTTTGAAGTTGTTCCAAATTCTCTTTATATGTGGGAAGAGGAAAATATTTCAATTTATGTATCATCGTTTGACTCAGGTAAAAAAATCCACAAGACTGGCAGTAAAGCTGTTCTAAAAACAGAATGCACGTAGCATGCAGCAGGCAACAACAAACTAGCCCTTAGCTGTCATTTATAGTTTATTAAAATTGTGAAATGCAAGTATGTTGCAATGATTAATGATCACTGCTGCCTACCCTATGAAATTTCACTTCTTATCGGATCCAAAACCCAGTCAGCTTTGAATCAGGTTTCATGTCAGTTATTTGCTTCTACAAAGGCTCGTCCCATCAGTAGGAGAATAATATGAATATCCTCATACCTTCAGCCCCATGATTATTTTTTGATCCACAGGCCAGACTCTCAGGTGTGGCTGCATTACACTTGGGAAGGAGGAGAGAATGGTGGCCTAAAGCCATCTTTGCATCAGCTCTGGCAACAAGTGAGCAGTTGAGCCGGCTACACTAGCCTTAGGCAGGTTGAGGGTTCTTCTGGCTGATAAATCTTTATTATTCCTGTTACACCAGCTTTCTGGTGTCCTTTTTGTTACTAGAAAGGAAATAAACTGGCCAGAATGGGAGGCAATAATCTTACTGGTAGGAGGGGTGGGAGACATAGGTGAAGAGGCAGGTGACACACAGGAGCTTCAGGGGATTGAGGGGACAGCAGGAGCTGAGAAGGAGAAAACCAAAGGATTTACATTAATGGCAGCAGGACACCAACTTCTTCCACTTTTGTGCCTATGCTTCAGAAGAAGAAGGTTTGGACTTTGCAGTCTCAGCACAACTGTTGGCCTGAAATCTAAATTACTGCAGTAATCTAGCAGTTGTTTCATTGAAGGTTAAATTGTTTTGGCTTAGTTTCCACTTGGAGTGGATAGAGTGGACAGGCAGGGTAACAAGAGTGGATCTGCTGATACACAGTGGCTGTGTCTACACAAGACGCTGACTGCGAAGTAGCGTCGCATGGCAGAAACTCTGACACAATGCTACTGCACAGTAGTCTCAAGCTACTGCTCAGTCAGTGTCACAAAAAAGCCGCTCATTGGCAATACTGCACAGTAACTCCGGTTACTGCACATTTAGTATTTGTACAGGCCAACAGCTATATAAACAAGTACTAAATGACTGTGTAGTCAGTGGTTTGTGTAGATGCAGCCAGTTAATATCCCTTCACCACCCCCCTTTTAAACAAATGTGATTGTTTCATTTGTCCATGCCTTAAGACTCAGCTAGGGAAAACATACATGAAACCTGCAAGAGAAGTAACTGTACTATTGATCAAAGCTTTGGGCTGTGGCTTGTGTTTTAAAGAAACACAACACTGGATGGGCAGCCTTATAGAATAGAAGCTTTTAGACTCAGAAGAGCAGCAACTCTGCATGCTAGGAGAGCTGGGGCTGGTGGTGGCATGCCGAGCCAAATGGCCTCGCGTGCCATGCTCGGCATGCATGCCGGGGGTTGCTGACACCTGCTTTAGACTCATCTGAGTATATGCCTTAACTATTATACTCATAGTTTTTCACTTTCAGTTTTTTGTTTGTATTTTTAAGGCCTCTCCAGAATTACCACTTAATTTTATGTTAATATTTTGTTAGAGTGAAGACACCACGTGGACCTCAAAACATTTCACATACTATGGCTGACCCTATCCGATGGGCCAGATATCACTGGCAGCATCTGGTATCTGCAGAAGGCCGGGATGGGACTAACAGCAGCAGCAACTCAAGTGACAAGTGCTATCAGTCAACCAAAACCACTGGCAAACATAGGATAGTTATTCCCTGTTTGGGACACTTTAAAGAAGAGTATGAAAAGGTATCAAAATTGTACATGAACAACAGAATACGGACCACAAAGTACACTTTATTAAACTTCATACCACGGAACTTGTTTGAACAGTTTCACAGGTAAAGGAGTCTTATGAAAATTACCTTGAGCTTAGGTTTTTGTTTGTTTGACATTCATTTATCAATATGTGCAAGTAGGATTTCTGAACTAACCACGTTTCCTAATTGCTTTTCTGTCAAGTTTGATAACAGCTTTGTAATATGATACAAATCTTTTGAATATCAGTTTGGGGATAACACGTTTCTCCAGATTTGGTATCTCACCCTTCCTTTCACTATTTTGGACCGATGAGATCCAATGAGATCTTTTCAGAGGACTGAAACAGAGCAGTCTGCTGTACCATTTCAGGCACATTTCTTCCTAACCTATTTGGTAGCTGTAGAATACAGAAGTGGGGAAGTTGCTTCTCTCGTTCTTGAGCTACCCTTTGATCTTGATGGTAAGCAAGAGGCTTGGTGGTTTGAAGAGCCATGCAAAGGGGAGGTGGAAAAACTCACTAGAAAAGGCTTATGGAGGCCCAGAAGCAGTTATTTCAGAACGTTTTAATCTGTGAAAAAGTGTGCCTTAAATTATCTTTATAAGACTCTACAAAATGTACAGGAAAGGTACTGTTGTAATAATTAAAAACTGAAAGTTCTCAAATGATGATTTATATAAACTGATTCTTCTCCTCTTCTGCATCCTTTGTTATGACAGTTGCTTGTTTTATCCTTTTCATGTCAGCTAAGACCAGAAGGCATAAATCTTGAGTTGTTTTCCTTCCCTGATTAAACACACTATAAGTGATTTACTTTATCAACTGGTTTCAAGGAAGGCTGTGAATGAAAAGTGTGTTATGGTATTGATTATACTTCTGTTCACAGTTGAAGCACTATGAATTTTTCAATTGATGCAGAAATATTTCTCTTGAAATAATATTTTGATTGTGGAGCATGTGGACAGAGAGCAGAATGCATGATCATAATGCTCCTTTGTTTTCCTTCAACACTGAGCACAATCTATAACTGGTAGCAGGCATATCTGGGGGTATGAATGCTGTTGTCAATATGGTTGAAACTTCCAGGGAAGTAACTAAGCAAATATGTGTTCATGCTTCTGTATGAGGTCATGGATCTTTTTTCAGGAAATTTAATTAAATACTATTGGTGTAACCATGCCACTTTCAGTGTAGAAGTAAAGGCTGTCCAATGTCTGAGGGTCTCTTGGGTCTGCCTCCTTAGGTGAGGGGCAGGAAGTGGAAAGAAGAAGAAGAAGTGGGAACCCAGAGATCCAGGCCACAGCAAGGGTCATGGGGAGAGTGCCCAGGCAGGAGCCCACATGCTGAGTTAATTGTTTGCAGCCTGCCAACTGGATGGCCCTGCTAAACCAATACTGAGACAAGTGGATTTAGCTAAATGTTTACATAATCTGGAACGTAAGAGAGCAATGTCATCTAATAACACAGACAGGTAGTTAGCTGAGTTAGTCTGAAATCAGGTAGAAGGTAGTGTAAGGTGGCACCTTAGGCCACATCCACACGAGTAAAGATGTGCGTTTGCTGCAGCACAAATAGTAGTGACACAAATTTGTGCAGCTACTTTGTGCTGCAGTGCATATCCCTGCTCAAGTGATTTGTGTCCCACTACTCCATGAGACACAGGGTGCCTCAATGTGGGGCTAGCTGGGAGGCAGCCCCTAAGCTGTGCCCCAGCCAGCTGGAGAGCGGCACCCTGCTCTGGGGAGAAATCCTGGCAGCAAATTTTGCCCCTGTGCACGGTTTAATGTGCAACATGTGGTGCACAGTTTAATGCGGACAAGTGCAGGGTACTGCATCTAGGGAAAAGGAACCAGCAGCATACCTACAGGCTGGGGAACACCCTTCTTGTCAGCACAGAGGCGGAAAGGGATCTTGGAGTCATTGTTGACTCCAGGATGAACATGAGCCGCCAATGCGAGGAAGCTGTCAGTAAGGCTAACCACACCTTGTCATGCATCCACAGATGCATCACAAGCAGGTCCAGGGAGGTGATCCTCCCCCTATATGCAGCATTGGTCAGGCCGCAGTTGGAGTACTGCATCCAATTTTGGGCGCCGCACTTCAAGAGAGATGTGGCTAGCATTGAGAGGGTCCAGAGGAGGGCCACTTGCATGATCAGAGGGCAGCAGAACAGGCCATATGAGGAGAGACTAGAGGGCCTGAATGTATTCAGCCTCCACAAGAGAAGGCTGAGGGGGGATCTGGTGGCCATCTACGAATTCACCAGGGGGGATCAGCAGGGAATAGGAGATGCCCTGTTCCCCCGGACACCACATGGGGTAACTAGGAATAACAGCCACAAGTTGCTAAAGAGCAGGTTCAGGCTAGACATCATGAGCTTTACTTTACAGTTAGGACGGCTAGGACCTGGAACCAACTTCCAAGGGAAGTGGTGCTCACTCCTACCTTGGGGAACTTTAAGAGGAGGCTGGATAGACACCTGATTGGGGCCATATGACCCCAGCATCCATTCCTGCCCTAGGCAGGGGGTTGGACTTGATGTTCTGTTTAGGTCCCTTCTAACCCTAGCTACTATGATACTGTGATACATGTGGTACATGGTTTAATGTGCAACATATGTGGTTTGTGGTGCCATAAAGCAGTTTGCAGTACCAGAAACCACATGTGCCTGCATGTCTGGATCTGTCCGTAGAGACTAACTTGTTCAGAAAAGAATAAGACATGACAAAGCATCTGACAAAGTAGGCTGTCCCCTGCAAAAAAGTATGACTGCCTGATCAAGTTAGTCTTTAAGATGCCATCCTCTCTTGCCTTCTAATAGCATGTTGACCTTTGTTGATCATAGGCTACTTACCTATAAAAAAAACAGGCTGTGAGTTTTAAGAATTGTATGGTCTGTAAGGGGGGTGTTGTTTTGAGATTCTGGGTGCACAGTAAAATCTCAGTTCAGTTTCTGTCTCCTGAAGCTACATAAATGCCATGTCTTTTTCTAACAAACAGTATAAAACATGTTCTTGTTTTGAAGGTACATAGCAAACTGCTTTAACATCAACTAACACTCACTACCTGAGTTTAATCTTCTTTTTACTTACCTCCTTAACTTCATTCCCCTGCTAATTCTTACATCTCTTCTTTGTTCCAGAGCTGCCAATTTGTATTTCCTATTTTTAGTTGTCCTAAACTGGGTCCCACTGGTGGAAGCCTTCCAGAAAGAAATTACAATGCTACCTCTAGTTGTGGTTCTCACAATTATTGCTGTAAAGGATGGCCTTGAGGATTACTCAAAATACAAGCTAGATAAACAGATAAACAATTTATTAACAAAAGTATACAGCAGGTAAGTAACAAGATTCTGTTCCTATTATATTGTTATTGATCAATAATTAAATATATTGATGCATATAAAAATCAGTAAGATTAAGCAACCTTTAAAATGGCTTTCTGGATTGACCATGTGGACACATTCTGATTTTAGATTCAGGACAACTTATTTCAGTTTAGCCTACACTGAGTTCAAGTCAAATTAAGCTCAGTAGAAATAAGTCACTCTTAAACCAAGATAGCAGAAGAATTCATAGTTACAACACATTTCTAAGAGTAAAATTATTCAACTTGTAATAACTTGAGACTGGAACAAGAATAAATTCAACAATTAGAGAGCTGAAAGCAATTTCTGTCCTTTTAATACTTGCGTATATTGAGCAGGTACCCTCCACAGTACTACATATACCCTCTACCCCACTTATGAGATAAAAGTTGCCAAAAACTGGTGCCAAGTTGAGAGTGGTTTTGAAAGGATTAATACTGGACTGTACCCTCTCCTGCTCTCTGGAAGAGACAGAGAAACTGGAAGCCTTTTTCCAGCCTAGTTTCTTTGTGAAAAATCCAGCTGTAGGCCACAGCTCTGTAAAACTTTTTTCCTACATAATGTCTTCCAAAACCAAGGTGCATATCTTATGTGGGAGGCATGTGGTATCCAAGAAAATACAATAATCCTTTTTTCCCATTCTTCTCTGTAGGTAGTTGAATAAATGATATCACATATCATGACAAAACAGTTTGCTTCCATGTACTTTAGTTCAGCTTGGAACTTGTTATAATTTTGAGTACATAGCATTGAAAAAAATGTAAACACTTAAACAGGTTTACCTCTTGCTTGAATCAATTTAGCATGCATCAGTTAAGGTGCTAAATTAAATGACATTGATTTAAAATCAATTTAATCAAGCCAGCGTAAAATACCATTAATGTAGATGGACTAGCGTAGAGTTGCTTAAATAAGTCTCAACCGCTACAGTGGGCATGTATACATGTGCACTTTAATGTGCATTAGCCTATCTTAATGCGCATTGAAGCATCACAAAAAAACCCCTGTTTTCTTTAGCTAATGCGCCTTTTTCCAGTACCTCACAATGGAGGTACTAAATTTAACACACATTACCCAAAGCACATTAATGAATGTGTAGATATGTCCAGTGTTCAGTAGACTGGAATTTTTAGGATCATGTTACAACTGGCAGAAACTTTAGCAGTGGCTTTCTGCTAGCTTTCAGGAGAGGACTTTTTGTCATTTGTTCTTAGGCCCTTCAAATTTCGTCTTCCTCAAACTATGGAAAGGGGAGATGCTGTCTGGTTACTGTTCTTATTATATTTCATAAAGATGAAAACCCACAGTGTAGGATTTTAAAGAAAAGGGAATTTTATTCTTTCAAGATAATTTAAATAAAAACTGGGAATGTATTTGTTAAATTTGAATTCCTCAGTTTCAGATGCAATTTTCTCTTCCAGTAGATTCCTCCTAACCTTCTAGCACAGGTGTGGCCAACCTGTGGTACATGTGCCACAAGTGGCACAAACAACCTCTCTGTGTGGTAAATAGCAGATAGAAGAGGGGCAGGCAGCACAGCAGTGGATTGGGCAGGAAGCACAGGGTAGGGAGCAGAAAGAGTAGCAGGTGAGGCAGAGAAAGGGGATCAAAAGAGGTACTCAAGGAGGTTACGGGGTTTATTTGTGGCATGTCTACCATAAATCCTGGCTTGCTTACTGCTTCAGCCAGTAATTATTACTGCATCACGAAAAAAAAAAAAGGAATTATGTTTTCAGCCTGAATTCACTAAATAAGCAATGGCTACACTTTTTCTTCTTCTTTTTTTTTTTTTTAAACTGTCCATATTCTTACCATCTACTAAACACAGATATTCAATGCTGTCAGCATAGTCAAGTTGGTTTTGATAATTTTATGATAGGGAACAGTGTAAGCAAAAACCTCAGGGGAGACAATAATGCTTATGCTTTATTCTACCTCTAGTTATTATTTTGTTACCCTATTATCAAGGAAAAATGCAAAGGTTGTTTCCCTAAAGAGTTCCCATTGAATCCCCTGACCTAAGTTGCTTTCACATCAGATTTAATCATGGGTTCCCTTTTGCTCACTGTATCAGAGCTAGCTCCTTGTCCTCATTTCCCTAAAGTCACCCCAGACTACATCATTCATTTCATTACCTTTCCTTTCATCTGTCTTTTGTGCTCTGCAGACCGTCTTTCATCCTGGCTTAAGAATTTAGAATAATCGCTAACTTCTTCCTTCACCTGATTCTGCACTGTCTTTTGCACCTTGCAAAGTGGGCATAAATTTTAAATCAGTCAACATTGCTGAAATCTTGAACAAATTGGAATGATTAGGATCACGTTACAGTTGGCAGAAGCCTTGGCAATCCCTGTCGCCAATCAACTGAGCAAGCAAAGAATTCAGATTTGGTGAATGTTATATCTACTTTGCACTCACAGCCCCCAGTAAATGGCTGGGAATCAGACTCATTATCTGTAAAGTCCCCTTTTATCTTTCTGTATCCATGTCATTCAGATATCTTTCCCAACTAATTTTTTTCAGGAATTGATCCTTCCAAGAACCCCTCTATGGCCACATTTAGATGTTTGTGCCCTCTTTATCTTATAGATTCTTAATTTACAGGGTAGTTGCGTAAAATGTATGGTGCATTAATATTTCTGTTATAAAAGTTTGATAAAAATGTATCAACAATACCAAAAATTTATTAATATTTCTGTTATACAGTTTGATAAAAAATGTATTAATTTTGGACATAAATGCATCTCTGTTCCTGTGAGAAGTAAAGATTTTTTGTTATGATATCACTTATTGCAACCAACGTTTGGGAGAGACGTTTGACAAGTTTTCAGGCACAAAATGCCCTTCCTCATGTGACACAGACACATATTAAAGCATATCTATCATTAGTGCTATGAGATGCATGCTTTTAATATATCTTAATATAGTATTTGCTAGCAGAGCAACATAACACATTTTCAAATACATGGGATGTTGTGAGTCATCAGAGAACGTAAACATCAGAGCTATTAATATTAATGAGTTCTGTAGGGTACAGCTTGAGAATTCTAGGCAGGAGCATGACAGAAAAATAGCTAAACGACTTTAAATGTTGGCTGGCAAGTCAATCTAGATTTGCTAGGTTTCATTTCAGAAATAGCACTGTAAAGAGTCTTGTTGAGAAGATTCAATGCATCAAGATGTATAGTTACATTTTGATGCTTTTTTTCTTAGGATACATTTCTCCAACAGAAATTAGTGTGGTTTTCACTATGTTCTGCAGCCCTTCTATATTACTGATTTCAGTGGTCAGTAAAATATTTAATTTCATGCTATTTGTGCCCTCTTGCTTCAGGCCTGCATTTTTAAAGAGACACTAGCACCAATTTTTATGTATAAATTCTAATATATGAAACTTTCTTCTTATTGGGATGAGGGTTTTTTATTATTGTTATTAAATTTGTACCCGATACTAACACATAGATTTGAGAAGCCAGACAAAACTAGCACATCAGCCGATCTCTTAGGGTTGACCTATCTTCGGCAAAATGTTTTTGCCATTACTAATGGTAATGTAACTTATCACCAAAAATGCCTTCTGGCTACACAGAGAGATGCCCACAAACATTCATTCAAGGTGCATATACAAGTTGCCCTATGGTGATGTAGTGATGCGCGACATTGCTGTGCACCACACTATGATGATGTAGTGATCATGTGTGTCTGCACGCGATCGCCAACTACGTCACCGTAGTGGTGTGCTCTCTGGGTATAGCGTGCCACTATGGCAATGAAGCAGTGAAATTTAACCATGCGCTGTGTGCATGGCACAGAAGCCACACGTACTGCGCCATGGCAATGTTTCCATACGGCGACATGTAGATGCTCCCTCAGACAGCAAAATTTGATCCCATCAGACAACAGCAGTACTGCCTCCACCTGTACTGATGCACTTTACATTTGTTCCTCCAGGTCATCCAATGTTGTTTACTCCTCACTTGAAATCCCAGTCTGGTTCATAATCCTAATGATGTTCCCAGTAATCAGCTCTGACCACATACAAGGATAGTGGCCTCACGTGAAAACTAAACAGCAGGCAGAGATGGAAAGTTAATTATTGTTATGGCATGAAAAACAATCATAAGCAATGTCCAATTCTGAAAAGTGCTCAGAGCCATGAACTTTTATAGACTTCACTCTGGGAATTGTAATAGCCTGATGCTGCTTAATGCAGAGGTCAAAGAGATAAAGCCGCAGCGTTTGTGTGTGTGTGCGCGCATGCATGTGCATGTGTGCACATGTCTTTTTCTGACACAGTCATAAATTATTTTTCACTCAAGTAACACAAAACAGGGCATTCTTAAACCAAAATACATGACTACACACAGATTTGCACCAAAGTAGTGAATGGTAGTATACTATATTATATTTACATACAGTATGGATGTTTCCAAGTGGAATTTTAATTTTGAACTTCAGTGAATTGGCAGGTGACTGTTTTAACATATTGATAGGTACCCATCCAACTAAGAAACAAGAACAGCTGTTCTGAAAGGGTAATTAGGAAAGGAGATAAAGATCTGCTACTTCATTTACATAACTTGAAAGTCACATAATAGGTGAATATTACTTTCTCCTAGGAAATAAAAAACAGAGCTAAATTCTTCACTGACTTGCATCCTAGGCAATTAATACAACGGTTTAAATTCTCATACAGAATACATTTACCCTAAGTTAATAATGTCTCATGAGCATTGATGGCTTAGAGGCACTTTTGTATATATGGGTTTGGACTAAGTATTTTTTTTAACTGTATGTACATGTACTATAATCATCTTCTACTAACAGTAAGTTCTTCCAGGCGGTAGAATTTTTTATTTTACTTGTTATGTATGTTTCAGGAAAGAAAAGAAATACATAGATCAGTGCTGGAAAGATGTTAATGTTGGGGACTTCATTCGACTTTCGTGTAATGAAATAATCCCTGCTGATATGGTGCTGTTATATTCTACTGATCCAGACGGGATCTGTCACATCGAAACAGCAGGACTTGACGGAGAGACCAATCTAAAGCAGAGGCAGGTGGTGAGAGGATTTGCAGAGCAGGTAACAGTTGTGCATTTTAAATAATTTAAGATACTGTAAGAGTGATGTTGCAGCTGCAATGGTCCAGAAATTGAGACACAAGGATTCCTTAGGGTGATACTGTTTATTGGACCAACTATGTAGTTAGGATAAAGTTGAATAAGCTATTGAATGCAAGATGTCTTGACATTTGAAAGCTTGTCTAACTTGTATCTCAACTACATAGTAAAAGATATCACCCTAAGGAATCCTTGCCTCTTGCATAATAATTTAAGAAAACTGATGTTCCATGCCCATGGATTCAGTTGAAAAGCCTTCTCATTTATTTCATTAGTTGCTGAAGTGGAGCTTGTCTAGACCGAGTTCGCATACAAAATAACTTAGTTTTACTTCTTAGTTACTGTGGGGCAAATTTGTGTGTGGACACACATTTCAGATTAAGAATGTCCTGTTTTGAGTTACTTTAAGTGAGTAAAAAATAAATTTTTGATTATGTTTTACTGTGAATCCCACTGTGGGTACACACATGCCTGAGGCATGTGAAATCAAAGTCTTTTTAAAGAGCAGTGTGCTCAGTGCCTCCTTATACACTCATATAAGAGCATGGAGGGAAGGTTAGTCATAACCCTCCCTTAGTTCCCTCTAAGTGCCTGTGGCAGTATGATAGAACCTGGACAGTGCTTAACTCACTAAGTTCTTAGCTCTGGCTAAGTTCTTATATATGTCAGAAACCCAGAAAGGTTAGGAAGTTATGATGCATGTGATTGTCGTGAATATTAACCAATCTGCATGGAATACTGATGTCCCCCCTGTGTACAGCTCCATACATGCACCCTGTACAGAAATTCTGAAACTTTAGGTGTCTAGCCCTGCCTGCTTGTTCTCCAATGAATTCTTGACACTGAAAGATGGATACTTTAAATGGAAGAGGCATCGCTGTATCTGCCTGATATACAGCTATCTCCTAAGTGCCTTTAGTTTTTGGCAAGAACAAGGCACAAATCACACAGTTGACATTTGCTCTTCTATAGTAATGGCTAAAGAGATATTCTGATCCTAAAGACATAAGCTCTAGAGTATGGGTGTTGAACAAGTCAGTTTTATCTAGTGCCCCATCTAGTAGAAGAATAATAGTAAGGACCAGTGCAGAGAAGACCATGCCAAGAAAATTCCTGGCATTACCCTGGCAACAGAAGTCCCTGGTGATGAAGTCCAACACTGAGAAGGAGTGATCTGAAAAGAAACTTAAAATGGGAAGCCAGGACTTCCCAGAAAGACTGACTACCTAAAGACTTAGAATAAAACCAGCTAGACCTGAACTTCTGGTGAAGAGGATCCATTTTCAATATAGAAATGAAGACTAACTCTGATCCCAGCTCCAGGGATCAGCTTAGTACTAATACCACTGAAAGAATCAGAAGCATAATTGTACGAAGACACTTACTGGTATCAGTACAGACACTGGCACCAAGAATGCTGTGTACTCCCACTACAGCATGGTAATTTTGCCCCACTGAGCTTACTGGTAACCACCACCTCATGCAAGTAAGCCTTGCATTTGAGGAAAAGACCACTTTCTCCATCAGCTTCCCTGATTTATGACAGTCTACCAGGAACAGCCTGACTACAGGAACAACAGCATCCTGCTTCACTACAAGTAGACTTTTCATCTTTGTCTGCCAGCGAAGTCCCTAACACCAGTACTGATACTTCACTCCTTTGAACGTTGCAGATATTCTAGAGATGGAGGCATCTGTCACATTAGAGAAACCTCAATGACTGAACATTCTGGTTACTCCATTGCAGCCAGTCTCTGCATCCTGTAAACAAGGGATTGCTCAACCAAGCTAAGGTCCCATGGTGGACAGTGATCATGATAGCATCAATTGGAAAACAGCTCAAGAAGTAATAATTGGTCCCCAAGTTAGAGTATGAGTATTGATACATGTACTGCAATGCAGGCATCTTAGCTGTTTCAGTGGTAGAAGACAATTCCAATTCAAAACTAGAGTTATACCAGTGACCAGGACCCAAAAGGTCTCCCTTTTCTGGAATGGACATTTTCTCTTTATAATACTAAGTGGCAAATTACCTGGCCCAAATGACCAAACATGACTCCTTGTCCTTTCTTTTGAAACTCACATATAATAGCAGCAAGGAACTCAAGGAAGTATCAGGGAATGCCAGTTAGCACCATGCTGTTATATTAGGGTAGCAGTGAGCACCTCTGACACCATGGCCAGGTCTACAGCCACAGCAATGACAATGTATGGAGCATTGCCAATTATTAACTATCCCTAGGTTGGTTTGGCTGTGTGCAGAATTTATTTGTTAAGGTCACTGAATTATTTAATGAAAGAATCAACAGCACATTGCTGCCTCTAAAGGAACAGAAGATCACCCTTCACACCCAGTAGGGAGTTAAACCCCAGTCCTATATGGCAACCTGTGCCATCCTCAGCCCCAGCTGAGACCAACAGGCAATGTCTTATCACTCCAGGAAGCCTGAGTACTACAGCACAAAGAAGCTAAGATAGAAAAGAAAGCCTTCTATAAGCCAGTTTCTAAAAGCAAACCTGTAAATACCATTTTCTAGCCATCAGTGCAATTTAACATTTTAGCATCTACTCACCTGTTCTCCATGTACCTTTTCAGGGATTCTCTCTCATGATAGGATTTTGGGAGAAGTTGCTTCACTGCTTCTACTCAAAGTTGGAGAGGAGGTGCCATCAGAATTTAAAAGGAAAGGTCCACATATTTCTTTCTGTGGAAGAAGAAAGGCAGTCTGTAAACTACTAACCTGTTTCAGAAGCCCATTTTCAAATCTGTTAAGACACAGTTTTATTCATTCACATAAAACATAGGCAAAGTGTACAAACAAAGCTGTTCCTATGCCCACTGTGGGTCAGGACTCATTATTTGTTCTTTCTTCCTCTTTTTTTTTCTAGTACCCTTGCTGTGGGACATAATGGAAGAACCTACAGTTTCTTTGTAACTTCTGTATTGCAGCTAAACTCCAAGTCCTTCTTAGGATCAACTGATCTATTCACAACTAGGTCTGATGATGGAATAGGGCTGACAGCCTGAGGCTCTTAAAGAGGCAGAACTTCCTGTTTCATGTTTTCTCTTAGGTGAAGGATTAGAATAATTTCCTCCATTATTCTCGTTAAGCATTGGTTCATGGTTCTTGACAGGCAGAATGTATACTTCGAAATTGCTTACTATCCAGTCCCATTGAAAACGCATGGGAGTCGCAGTAGAATATCAATTCACATTCTTTGGACTCTTCAGAGGACAAAGTATGCTTATAAAACAACTGGAAATGAGGACAGCACACTTAAGGGGAAACATAATAGGCATTCATTCACACCCAGATGAGAAACTTATCAGGGCATGTCTCAGCTTTCTGCAGCCCAGAAGTATCCTTTTCACTGTTCTCCCAACCAGGACAGGAGAGACCCATGAAACCCAACTTTTAGGTTCACCTCCCCCAAAAGAGATTTGAACCCTGACCTTTCACTTTGTATAAGAGCAACCTAACCACTTTGTATAAGACCTTCCACTTTGTATAAAGCAACAGAACACACCAGATAGAAGCAAGAGTGCCTTCCTGTTCAGACTAGAGCCTAGGAAACCAAGAAAGAAAGCATAATGAAGACAGGATGAAAATGAGCAAGAGGAAGCCTTACTGTTGTTCAGGGAGGATAATGCTGCCCAATCAGGGTAGAAGTCCTTCCTTGTAATGTTGTTCATGCATATTGCATTACAGTCATTGGGAACACTCCATAAACAGTACTGAGAGCAGATACCAGTCTTCTTTACATGGGGCTTCCCCTGCTTGCAGGTCCTTCTCCAAGAGGCTGGAACAGATACTCAATTTGCACTGTTTGGAAACCCTTCAAATCCTTGCCAGCAGCTATACATGAGATAGCTAGTGGGTGAGCTCAGATTTAGCCCCAAGTGCCCAAACTTCTGCTTCAAAAAGGTACTTGGAGCACTAGGCTTCTCATTAGATGTCTTCCTGTCTTCTTCAGGTCTTTTGTTGCTTTTTACCGTATTCCCTTGGTAATATCCAAGGTTAGATGAGATGAGCTTACATAGATCTTGATGGCTTCCTATTGGTTAAGACATTTCCAGGTGTCTGACCACTTGCACATGTCTTTTTGGCTTCCTTTCTGTCTTGTTTTGTTCAGCTGTGATAACTCAGAGCCACAGTCAACCAGCCCTCCCAATCTCATGATGACTCATAATGTTGGCTGAGCTTTACTGATAGAAACTATTCTCAACAGATTCATAAAATCTTCTTACAGAGCAGGAAGGACATTGTCTATGAAAACTTGCTCCTCCAAATAGAAACAGTTCTTCATATAGGCAGTTCAACACAATTTGGACCCAGCTGAGGCTCTTATACCAAAAGTCCTTAACTACAGGCCACTGGAATAGGCTAGATTGGCATATAGTTTTTTCAAAGTTCATCTTGCAGCAATATCAGTAGGCCATGTTCCTATCCAGTTGCATTCAGTATTTTCACATCCTATAGTATCAAGGCTTTTCAAGGGCTTCCTTCATATTACACACATGCTAGAAATCCAAATCCTGTGTGGAGTCTTACAATATTATCCTCCTGAGCGGATCAAGCCTTACTTGAACTGATTGATGCATCACCTTCCCCTTATGATGGTCTTTCTGGTCTGCCATCGCCACTGTGCAGGAGGTCAGCTGTTACCTAGATTACAGGTAGATTTGCAGGTTGGCTACTGGTAAAAGAGGCAAGAAGCAGGTCTACAGCCTGACCTTTTATTGCTTGTGCCTCAAAACACGAACACTTATCCCCATCCAGATACCAACCTGTGACAGCACAACATAATTTCTTACCTATACCAGCTGGGGAGACTCAGGCAGGGGAGGAGGGTGATAGGCAGACTGGCAACAGGTCTTGAATTTACTGAGTTCAAATTTCCCTCCAGCCTATACCTTAAATTTATAGAGGTTCATCTTAATATTCTAATAATGTTCTCTGATAGGTTTTATTTAAAATTCTTTGTTTCACTGAAACCTTTGGAATGGGACTGAGACAGTTTTCTTGTGGACATGAAAGATGTCAATTAGTTGCGATTCAGTTGGGATGTGCCTGTGAAGATTACACTTCTGGAAGGAAGAATTCCTTATCTCCTTCCTTCACCATTATGGAATATTACTTGCCATCATCTTTAATGCACGGTCTTCCTTTGTAATGTTCCTTTAAGGCCTTGTGCTCTGTTTCATCACTTGTTTTATCTGGATATGTTGATTGCTTTCTTTACTTTGGTGATCAAACTGGTTGTCACGTCTGCAAATGTTCACTCCAGTGTCACTCAGAAACAGGTTTTGGAGCCTTCTGCCTACCCACACTTCTGCAGTTTGGCCTCAGCTCCTTCAACTTGGCAACAGAACCGTGTGTCTGGTCCTTCCTACACATAATTACATGGAAAATAAGGTCTGAGACCACATCCTAAATTTATCTATAAGGTGGTCTCAGAATTCAACCAAAGCCACACTCAATACAATAAAAGAGAGACTATATACCAGCAATTCTTACCACAGTGCCACACAGTGTTAGCATTGTTAGGTTTTCAAGCATGATTCAAGATAAACCCACAGGTTTCAAATAGAAGTCTGTAGTTGTGGCCTTTCTAAGTTATTTGCAGTAGAAAAACTGCTCTATTATTTTTATGTTGGCAAAAAAAGAATGAAAACTAAGAGCTGGCATTTTCCAAGGAGTGCCTTGAGTTTATCCAAATGTGCCTCCAGACTAAAAAGGTTGAGAATGACTGCTATATAATGTGGACATTCTCAGAGTTTTCCTCTATTATGTAGGGAAGACCAAATGCTTTAGCCTGTGTCATGTCCTTTTTCAGTTTGGCCCCTTTTCCCCACTTAGCCATATCTTGCAGAGAAGACAAGCCAAGTCATCATAGAAACTCTTAAGGGGATAAAGTGATGTATCTCCTCCTGTTATTAACAAACTTTTCCCTCAAAATATAAAGGTACACTAAATTGGTTGCATGCAGTGTCTTTTGCCTGCTTCAGAAATGTGTCCATATTTGATACTAGTAAAGCAACTACATGGCATACTGACTTTGTTTACATTACTCCTTGACGTGGTCACCCAATGTGATGTCAAGCTGAGAACAGCACGTCAGGCTCAGTCTGATTAATGGATCTGACATCTCATACCCACTCAGAGGGGACATAGTGGGATCTACACTGATACCAACTCAAGTAGATGAGGAATTAGTTGCCCTACAATAAATATGGTTTTTCTAGGTGCTGCACTCCATGTGCATCCCATGACCCCTGATTTTTGGAGTTCTCAGCCACATGGATTTCAAATTAAAAGGAAACCAAGAGAGATTTTTGGCTTCCCTGACCTTTAGGCCTTATGCTTATGGAGTCACAAGGGGAATGCATAGCTCTGATGGACACTGCCATTCAGAAGACTCTAATCTCACATGAATAATCTCACATGAATGATTCACATGTACACCTACACTGAGATCCTCAGTCTGCTGCATGTCCTCCAACATCGACAGTTGCTATAGAGTAAGTAACTGTTTGTTTTTGCAGTTAACCCAAACTAAGGCAATCTTAAACAGTGTTCAGACTTTCACCAAAATAACCAGAAGTTTGATAATAACTACAGGTTTGAACCAAAATTGATATAGTTATTTTATTTCCAGTTTGTAGATATGCTGCCCAATTCATTATGTAATCACTTATACTTGTACAAAGTATGGATAAAACACTTCAGGATCAGCATAATAGCATTTTATAGCAGGGGTGTCAAAACCATCTGGTCTTGTGGGCCAGACGAGTGGCATGGGGCTGGTCCATGGGCTGGATTAGGTGGAACCCCATCCAGATGCCTGATCCAGCACATGTGGAACCCACTTGGGCCAGTCCTAGATGCCAGCTCAACCATGTTCCGTGGGCAGTACAGCATGGGACCAAGATGCTATACCCAGTGAGTGTCATGGGTTATGCAGCCCAGAACTGGGACTGGCCCCATCACCATGGGCAGTGCAGCCTGGGGCCCAGTTCCAGCAAGCACCACAGGTGGCTAGGGCCAGTCCGGCACAGGCAGTGGGTCAACAGGGCAGCACTGGGGGCTTTGTGGGCTAGCTACTGGTCATGGACCATATAGTTGATACCTCTGTTTTACAGGATACTTTGCACTAATTTTGTATAAGGGAGCAAGGGGCAGGGCCATGAAGAAGCAGGCCCTATGCGTGTAATTATTTCAGTTTGTAATGTGACAAGGGGCATGTATTGATGAACATGAGCCTGCAATGCGATGCTGCGGCTAGTAAAGCGACCAAAACGCTGGCTTGCATCCATATACGCTTCTCAAGCAAAACCCAGGAAGCCATTTTCCCCTTGTACTCCGCCTTGGTGAGGCCGCAGCTGGAGTACTGCATCCAGTTTTGGGCTCCACAATTCAAAAAGGATGTGGAGAAGCTTGAGAGAGTCCAGAGAAGAGCCACGCGCATGATCAGAGGTCAGGAAAGCAGACCCTACGATGACAGGCTGAGAGCCCTGGGGCTCTTTAGCCTGGAAAAGCGCAGGCTCAGGGGTGATCTGATGGCCACCTATAAGTTTATCAGGGGTGACCACCAGTATCTGGGGGAACGTTTGTTCACCAGAGCGCCCCTAGGGATGACGACTAGGTCGAACGGTCATAAACTACAACAAGACCGTTTCAGGCTGGACATAAGGAAGAATTTCTTTACTGTCCAAGCCCCCAAGGTCTGGAACAGCCTGCCACCGGAGGTGGTTCAAGCGCTTACATTGAACACCTTCAAGAGCAAACTGGATGCTTATCTTGCTGGGATCCGATGACCCCAGCTGACTTCCTGCCCTTTGGGCAGGGGGCTGGACTCGATGATCTTCCGAGGTCCCTTCCAGCCCTAATGTCTATGAAATCTATGAAATCTGTCTGAAAGCACCTCTTACAGTAATACAGTGCACTCAGTATGTCAAAAAATCCCCAGCAGGCTGCCAAGGTTTGTGCAAACATAAAAATGCTAAGATTTCTGACTTTGACACGTTATGGATTTATATATTAACTTCAAGCTTGGCATCCTTCTGATGTGGTAAAAAATAATTGTGAGAATTCAGACATGTTTGAAAGCTTTCATTATGAAAGAGGCATTTTTAATGAACGCTTTGAGTTGTAAACTTGTACTTCAAGTATAGACATTCGAATCTTTCTTTCAAGGCAGAAGGCAGTTCAGACTAACAAGGCTAATTGCATCTTTCTTTGAAAAGGCTAATTACCTTTCTTTTTTTTTTTTTAAGAGCAGTGGACTTTTCAGAGAACTCATGGGAAAGGCAATCTGTATAGAAATTGTTCTGTTAGTGGGCCAGATTTTCAGGAGTGCTGAGGGTTCACATATCCATTAACTTCAAGTGGAATTATGGGTGTGTGGTACTTCTGAAAATCAGTTCCAATATGTTTTTCCTTAGTATTTGCCAGCTTTTATTCCTTAGCATTTAGGGTATTTGTTGAACGCATCCTTTTATTTTTTTTTACTCTTAAAAGTTCTACTTTTGATTCATTACTTGTACTTCTGTTTTTCATAATGATCATTACTCTGGCACTAATTAAACCTAATCATAACTAGAAATTTTATCATTAAACTTTCCTTCTGTCAGCTCAGCCTGCATCCTAGGTGTAATATCAGAAAGCATTTAGTTTAAAAACAATTCTACTTATATAGCATTTTCCATTTCACTTTCATCCATCGCTAAAGAAATGCATATGAAAATAAGACCTTTGCTTTTTAAGAGTTCACTTATTCCCTCACTGCTTATTCCTCTTCTAATATCCTTCCTTCCCTCCCTCCCTCCCTCCCTTCTGAAAGATGTCCATGAAGAATCAGCAATATAACTGAAACTTTCCAAGGCTTTATTTTGTATGGACAGTCTTTTCCTTCACTTTGCATTCTAATTTAGAAAAATGCCTGCTTTTATTCCAGGTTGCAGTGTTTGCTAGTGTGGACAACTGAAAGGTTTGAAGCTAGATTGTGAAACACCAATACCTGTATCTATGAATTCATTGCTTTTAAGTTGCTATACTCCTGACCTGAGTTTTATGTTCTTTTCTGTGATTTCAGGTCTCTGAAATTGACCCAGAAAAGTTTTCAAGTAGAATAGAGTGCGAAAGTCCCAACAATGACCTCAGTAGATTCCGAGGCTATGTGTAAGTAGGGGTGGGTGCTGTTTAAGCTGGACCATTCATTGTGGCAAATCATCATTGTTCATTTTTTGAAGGCTTTTTATGTTTATGTTAAAGATCACTTGTACTTACATCCCTTTGCCCAAATACATTTGCATCATAGGTTTTCTAGAGGTGGCCAAGCAGACATGGAACACTAGGAATGCTTCCTGCACAAACAGCTTCTGAATGGAGAAGCTCCTTGGCTAGTGTTTATTATAATAAGGTTTTCAAGAACTTCATTCATGCCATAATTCATTCTGGCACCTTACATCTTCAAAATGGTTTTTATCTCTCTTTTTAATGATCTGTGATAGCTGTGCAATAGCTCTTTCC
>NW_005841920.1:36073-42142 GCF_000455745.1 Alligator sinensis
ATATTTGTTCAGAATCATTATCTGATTGGGGAAGCTTCATTGTGTAATACTGAAAAGCCCAGAACTGAGAACGAAGAAATCTGATTTGTTCCTGATTCTGCCACAGGCCTTCTGTGTGACCCTGGGCAAGTTAATCACTTTTGTAAAGGGCACAGGGATCTTTTTGTAAAAAGTACCATATAAGATACAAAAAAAGAATGCAACCTATCTGCATTTTAATATTAGAACACTGCATTCCTACAGTGGCCCTCCTTATCAGCCTTTTTCACAGCATGGACAGTTAAATTTATAAACAGAAGATAAGAAGTTCTAAAAGATCAATCTAAAAATGCACATAGATTGCCTCTAGGCCTGTCTCTGTTATAGTTAAACTGTCAGAGGAGCATGCTTATGACACACTTAAGATTTTACTTTCTAGTATTGACAAGTCTTAATGGTGCATTAGTCATATCCTTTTTGTGTATGCCAGCCTTGGAAAGAGGGGGGCTGTAGAATGTTTTGGGGACATAGATAACGTATTGTTCAGTAATATCTACATACAAGGTGAAATCATGTTTTAAGAGCCTCATAAGGTGACATGATATAAGCAGGTTGCCTAGCCTGTTGACTTCTGCAGGTGGGTTTTGCTCCCAGAGGAGCTCCTCAACCAGTCCTCTCAAATAAAACACAGTCTTTAAAGTACCAAACAAGCAACAAATAAATAAAACAGAACCCTTCTTCCCTGTCCCAGACACTAGGAGAGGAACTCTGGCTATGGCCCTAGTACAACAGCCTGGCCCCTGTATGCAACAAGCTGTTTAGCCAGCTTCCTTTCTTCTTGTGGATTGTTCCCTCACAGTTTGCCTCCTCTCAGCTCTCTCCTCTGTGCTTTTAAGCTCTCAGTGGGATTCTCATCATCAGAAGGTCCCACAGCTGAAAGCCCTTACCAGGGTTGGCTGTCCCTTCTTATATACAGTTATAGTCTCAGAGCAGTTTTTATTATGGCATAGATTGACCTGAATTCCTTCATTGGTGAGATAAAATGAGCCAGGTTGAAGTATCTGATGTCATTTTGAACATTTACCCTATTTGGTTTCAATATTTCAGTAATATTAAATATATTCTTGAAATAATATATTTCAACATGAAATTTCAGCATTTGTGAAGAATGCCTAAAAGGGCAGCTTTCCAGAAGTGATCAGCATGTCAAGTGCTAAGTTGTTCTGAACATCTGGTCAGAATGGGTGCCTGCAGACATCCCCAGAGGCTGCTCCGATGTACTGTAATTACAGCATGCCAGAGCAGACTCAATTAATTGTGCTGCTGCAGTGTGCTAATTAGCACACTCTAGCCATCCTCTGAATTTCATGTATCAGCGTCCCTGTGCTTCAAAATGGTGGTGTGGGCGCTTTAACAAAAACTCATTGAATAAGCTTTAGCTAAATCACCCCCACCACCATTTTGAAGCATGAGAACACTGATACAGAAGATGCTCTTGGAGCCGCTCTAATTAAAGCGTCATTCCCCCACCCTCCAGAACGTGTAAAAACACCCAATCAGATCTGCTGGTTCTGAATACTTTGGAAGATCTGGCCCAGAAATCTTTTAATGTGCTTTGGGGGAGTCCAAGATATATGTGAAGTAAAACTAAATAATTCACTTCTTTTGCAGTGAACATTCAAACAAGGAGAGAGTGGGCCTCAGTAAAGAAAACTTGCTAATGCGAGGATGCACAATCAGAAACACAGAAGCTGTTGTGGGCATTGTGGTGTATGCAGGTTAGTGAACCTGGTGGGTTACACAGATTTTCATGGAAACATAATTTCTTCAAGATGTCCTCTTATAGTGTTGCTTACCTACCATAAGAAGTAGTATGGTAACTTAGCAGATAAGTAAAAGACTTGCCTTCAACTGTTAACCAGTCTTGGAATGAACCCCTATGCAGAAGTCACTGCAGATCACATAGAAAACCCCATCTGGCCAGGCTAATTGAAAAAGAAGAGTGGGAAATTGACTCTTAAATGTTTCAATTGTTATTTTGAACCAGTACAAGTCAGTTTTAGCTAGAAGAACTTCTAATGGGTGGCTGTTCAGCAGGTTATCTGAAATAAGAGTTTTCTCTCTCATAGTTTACACCTGCTGTGCCATCTCAGCTGGGAGTGGTAGTCAGTCCAGATGCATGTGGAGAGTTCTCCCATGTCTCTTATCTCCCCCACATAGCAGTTAGCATGAACTGTTTGTAGACTCAGAAGAAAGCCTGAGTGGAATGGGCCTGGAGACTGATTGCTCTTAGAAAAGGTCTTCCAAGGTCTTCACTGTTGCTGCCTTTTCTGTGTCTATTCTGTGACAGAGGACAAACATATCCAGAGCTCCCAATCTAGTACCTTTACCGTATACTAATGTTTATGTAGAGAAAAATAATTCAGCTCCAGAGTGCAGCTTTCAAGAGCTAGGAGGGAAATTACTAATTTAAGACACACATGGCCACACAAAGACTTATATTTTTGTTTTGTTTTGAGAGCAGAATTAATAAAATGCATTGTACTAGCAGTTAATTACCTTGGCCAAGAATGCAATCTGTGTTCAAATGCTAATTAATTGATAAATACTAAACATTCACCTTTCTCTTTCTTCAAAATATTTGAATTTTGGTTTATCTATCTGCCTGCATATTACAGGTCATGAAACCAAAGCAATGCTAAACAACAGTGGCCCTCGTTACAAACGCAGTAAATTGGAAAGGAGGCTGAATACTGATATCCTTTGGTGTGTTCTTCTTCTAATTTTGATGTGTTTAATTGGTGCTTTGGGTAAGTAAAGTATACTTTACAAACTAGTACTTCTTTTTTTTCCTGCCAGTTTACAGGACTTTATACTTAATGTTGTCAGTCTGCTGGGGTATTGGTATAAGTTATACCCTCAGTAATCTAGAAAGCCAGTTCTTTACCAACCAATAATTGGTTTAAAAATGGATGTAAGACATAGGACAGGAAAGAACTTCATATGTCATCTAGTTCAGTCCGCTTCTATTGTAGACATTTATATCATATATCTGGCTTCATAAATTTATCAAGCTCCATCTTAAAACTAATTTTTCTTTCACTCATCCTATCAGAAGGCTGTTCCAAAGAAGTGACCTGGAAAACATTAAGTGAATTACTTTCAATAACAGTAAACCCATGCCCTGAAAGTTGAAGACTGAGGCTTATCTACACTATAAAATCTGTATTCCGAAAAAGCATTTTCAACTTTAAAACTGCTGTACTGACTATACGGCTGAGACACTGTTATTCAGATAAATTCTGCAGGCAGGAAAAGTGGTGTTCTTACCAGATACCTCAGAAACTGCCTTCTCTCCCTTATAACATCAAACCAGTTGAGACATATACTGTATTTAAGTTCATAATCTCTAGTTTAATAGGGAGAGGAGAGGAGGGGTACTATTCTCTGTGAAAAGCCTTCAAATCTGGAACATGCTTCTCCAGTCAGTCTTCTTTTGATCTAACTGGTAGTGTTCCAGAGCTCATATATTCTTAGCTTTTTCAGGGAAAATGAAATGACAAAGAAGGAAAAGCCCCATGTATATGGTTGTGGAGGGTTTCACATTTGGGTGTTGGTTAAAATCTGAGCTTGCACCTTGAGTCTGAACAGGACGTTTGTTATAATAAATCAAAATAAGTAGGTTAGTTAAAATGGCACCTGAAAACTTCAGATTAGATTGAACAGACCTGAGTCTTTTATATCAGTAGCCCACTTGGATTAGTTGTAACCATTTTTAAGGTTGGATTTTTAAACATTTCCTGATATAGCCAATTTTGTAATTTAGATACAAACTGCTTTGTATGCACACTATGTTTTACAAGCTGTTAAGTAGACTTGGTGGCCTGTCAACCCACTGTTTCCTAAACTAAGGGAATCATCCAAGCAAGCTAACCCAGGGTTGAGCCTTATTTGTTGTACCCAATATTGTACATCAGATTGTGGAATGGTATATTGTTGATGGATGAATTAAATAGAATTTTGATTGTTGATGGGTTAATTAAGTTTTCAAAGTGTTACGTGTGTGCTGTTGATACAGCCCAAGAAAGACTGATTCATAGTTTAGAAGAAGACAATTTGGAGAAAAAGTTTTTTTCTTGGGAAAATATAAAAAGATAACATCTGGTAGCTTTAAAGGGCAGTACATAGTGATACCTGTTCTTCCTTTAAGCAGTTTCTGTGATACTCAGCTATGGTCCAGCGGACATACAGCTCACTCATTTTCAATTTGTTACCATTTTTAAGGTCATGGACTTTGGTTAAGTAGCTATTCAGAGATGCCTTTTTTTAACATTCCTGAGCCAGATGGAAAATCAACTCCACCAGCACTGGCAGGATTCTATATGTTTTGGACAATGATCATCTTATTACAGGTAACTTAAGCCTACCTTAAAGAACCTGGGACAAATTATCTTCTCATTTATACCAGTGGAATAACTCCTTCGACTTAATTTGAGTTACTCCAGATAAGCACTGGTGATTTGCACTAGTAATTTGACTTTAAATCATTAGCTGATTAACTAGTTGAATTTAATCCTCTCATTTTATTTTGACAGGTTTTGATCCCTATTTCTCTATATGTTTCCATTGAAATTGTCAAATTGGGGCAAATCTATTTAATTCAGAACGATATTGATTTTTACCATGAGAAAATGGATTCCACTATTCAGTGTCGAGCACTGAATATTGCTGAAGACCTTGGGCAAATCCAGTACATTTTCTCTGACAAGACTGGAACCCTCACTGAAAACAAAATGGTTTTCCGAAGATGCAGCATTGCAGGACATGAATACTGCCATGAGGAAAACAGTAAGGACTAAAACAATGTATCAGGAGCCAATTATTGCTATATCCTTGCAGAAAACAAAAGTTTAAACTGGGTGGGGTATATTTTTGTCCACTAGGCAGCACACATGTACAGTAGTTTGAGTTGAAGGGCATGTCGCCCAGCCCTATCAGCAGCTATACCTTTGCCTAGTATTTACATCCTTATATATAGATATATTATCTCTGATGAGTCTTGTGATCTGTTTACAGGATCCATTATGCTGATAGTCATGTACAGTGCAAAAATATTTAGTGTGCAGTATAACAGTGTTTTTCTCTCTGACCAAATGAAACCGCATTAGTGCATTCTAGGAAGGTAAGGGGGCAAAAAAGCCTCCTTGGCTGAACAGGGAACTCCAGGAAAGTCTGGGGGCAAGAGGTATAGGCAATGGAAGCAGGGAGCAGCCACCAAGGAGGAATATATCTCCCTGGCACGCTATTGCAGGGAATCAGTTAAACAGACCAAGGTGGGGCTTGAGCTCAGGCTGGCTTCAACAATCAAGGACAATAAAAAGTCCTTCTTCAGGTATATAGCGGGCAAAAGGAAAGCTCAGAGCAACATAGGGCCCCTGCAGGACAAATCAGGAGAGTTGGTGGTTGACACGGGGGAAAAAAGCAGAGCTCTTCAATGAGTTCTTTGCTTCAGTATTTCTGTGTACCGACCAAGCCAATTCCCCCACCTCGATCATTGACGGATGTCCACATGGCATCAGTTCGCCTACAGTTAGTTCTGAAATAGTTAAGAAGCTCCTGGAAGAGCTAGATGGGTACAAGTCAGCAGGGCCGAATGACCTCCATCCACAGCTGCTGAAAGAATTGGCCAGTGTCATAGCTGAGCCGCTGGCACAGCTGTTCGAGCACTCATGGTGCTCCGGCCAGGTCCCTGAGGACTGGAGAAGGGCCAGTGTGGTGCCCATTTTCAAGAAAGGGAGAAGGGATGAGTCGGGTAACTAGTCCAGTCAGTCTTACCTCTATTCCTGGGAAAATGCTAGAGAAAATAATCAAAAAACACATTTGTGCAGGCCCAGCAGGGGAAACGATGCTGAGAGGAACCCAGCACAGATTTGTCATGGGTAGATCCTGTCTGACAAACCTTGTAGCCTTCTATGACCAGGTCACACACTGCCTGGACACAGGAGCTGAGGCTGATGTCATCTTCCTGGACTTTAGGAAGGTCTTCGACACAGTTTCGCACCCTATCCTCATTGGGAAGCTAGCAGACTG
>NW_005841920.1:45969-76523 GCF_000455745.1 Alligator sinensis
CCCCGCCGGCTTCGAATTGCGGACGGATTAACTGGCTTGGGCCCCGCCAGCTGGAACAACTTGTGTGGTTGTTCTGACGACCGGACCACCTGCGTCGTGATTGCAAGCAGCGTGAGTAAAGTTTTTTACAACCAGTAAGTTGTGTCTGCCTCTCCATTACCAGCCCGCCCTGACGTACGAGCGTAACTCGAGTCGGCCCTGGCCGTCCGAGACAGGGGCATCTGACCTCGGTCCTCTTTCCTGCCAGGGGCAGGGGGTCGGACACAATGATCCATTGTGGTCCCTTCCGACTCTACAATCTGTGAATCTATGAATTCTGCTTTTCGCCATGTAGTTTTGAAAACTATGTAATTAAGAAAGCGTGCAAATAACCTGCAGGGGTGTAGGTTGTAGCCGTGTTGGTCTAAGGACATAAGCAGAAAAGGTTCCTTGGGTGAATTTGATATCTTTTATTAAACCAACCCAAATAGTTGGAGAATAGTTGCAAATAACCTGTGCACTTTCCTATGTGACCAGACTCCACACAGCATTTTAGGGTACAAATCCTCAATTCACCAGCATAGCATGGATTTGAAATAATCTTTCTTCATTTTCTGGAGCATTGTTTAGTCTTCAGTTCAGCATATACCCATCTTTAAGCGTGAGAGTTGTCCCACTGAAATTAATTCATTAAGTACTTTGCTGAATCAAGGCCTTCATAACTTCTCTAGTTTTAATTCACAAGCAATTTCAGTGGAAAGCCTACCCAGATGTGTATATTAATTTGATGAATTTTTATTAGGTTTCAAAGACCTGCTGTTCCATTGTAGCTCATTTTGTTTAACATGTTTGTTAACTGCTGTTTGAAAATAGGTGAAAACACTGTTAACTGATATTGCAGTAGCCTGTGTACTGAATTTTGAATGCTGTGTGTCCAATATATTAATGAGATGCTGTATATATCCTAAAGTTACTTACTGATTCCAGGGGTGCCTATAAAAACAAAACAAGATTCAATTCTAGGCAGAGCAGGAAATTACATATACTGTAGCCTTACAGACCCTTTTATTTAATTTGTTCAGTGATATAATATCTAGTTAGATCAGAACAAAAAATACAGGAATGCAGTGAATTTCAATTACCTGGTGCTTGAACTATTAAGTAATACTGAATGCTGTAGAAATATACTGTTTAAGCCATAGGCAAGGCTAATATTCTGCAGAAGATCGAGGACTGATGCAAGCTAGATAACAGCAATTAACGATTTGTAATGCAGTATCAAGATATTTCTTAGTATTGCCAATCTAGATTTAACAGTTCATTATGAAAGTGATATACTGTCTAGTGGTCTCACTGACAAACCTTCCTTCAGAGTCACAGGGACACACACAATTTGAAGTCCTAAAATAATTTCTGCATCTTGTGAGAATCTACTCTACTGTATAGAGTAGATATAGTGATGCAGGTGCTTCCTTTACATTATACATAAAGAAGACATTAAGGAAGAACAGCAATAGGAGATGTAAAAAAAAAACTTACAGAATTCTAAACTCCTAAAATAAAATAATATATTTGTGTTTTCAAAAAAAATAGATAGTTGACTGCTTAGTACCTGTGCCCTGCTGTTTATTTCATTAGTACCTAAAGGTTGCTACTCAAAGATTGAGATCCATTGCACCCAGCACTATGCATCTGTTTGTTTTCAGTATACATTCTGGTTTATTAGTGTTAGCGTCATAAAATGCCATATGTTAACTTTGCTTATGATTAGTTCATACTGTGTTCCCATTATTACAAAACAAGTACCTGGAAACATTTATACCTTGAATTGCTAGAGACTTTGTTTACTTTAATTTTTAACACAAAGATGGGAAGAACCCATAATTCAGTTCAGTTTTAGAGGGATCTTTATGGAATGCTGCACAGGGTTTTTATTCACATATTTCAGATGGATAGAGTAACACTGCAAAAAAGCTCCAGTGCATTCCTTTGAATATTTGCCATTTTATCCAGACATATACTCTTTGTACATAATCATGTACATGTTCCTTCATTGCTAAATGTAGAAGATGAAAGAGGTGCATAGTAGCAGTGGCTATGTTGTTTATATGATAGTCACATGGCAATATTTTAAGTCGTGTTTCAGGACAACAAGTCCTGAGGACAAAGAAGTAGGTGTCATATATCTTGACACTAATAAAGCTTATGAAGCAATGTAAAGAAACCTGGTCTAGATTAAATGACTGTAAAGGAGTATATAACTGGTTGGAACCACTGTACCCAAAGAGTAATTATTAATGGCTCATTGCAGAATTGAGATTTGTATTTGGTGAGGGGTCTCTCTGGTATCCTATATTATTCAATGTTTCCTTTAATAACTTGAATGATGGAAAGAGAGTACATTTGTTATATATGTAGGTGATACCAACCTAGGAGGGATTTCAATCACTTTGGAGAGCAGAATTAGAATGAATAATGATCTCAGAAATTTTGGAAATGCTCTGAAATCAATAGGATCCAAGTCAATAAAGACAGGTGCAAAGTACTACATTTAGATAGGGATAAAGAGCTGCACAGAAGTTCCCTGCCCCAATCAGGGAGCCAGAGCTGGGAGCTCCCTACTGCTGGGACAGGGGGACATTGTCCCTGCCCCAGCAGCAGGCAGCACCCTGGAGGCAGGGTGCGTCTCCTGGTCCACTGGTCCCTGCCAGCCCCTGAGCTAGCACCCAGGAAGGAACCTAGAGCTGCCCCTGGTAGCGGCTGGGGCCCATTGCAGGGCTGCAGGAAGTGGGAGCAGCTTGCTGCTAGGAGCACCTGCCTGAGAGCATTTACTCGTGCGTAGTTTACTCACAAGTAAACTGATCCCAGATCAAATGCATGCGTAGATGCACCCTCTGGGTGTGTCTGCATGAGATGCTTAATGCACAGCAGCCTAATAACAGTGTGCAGTAGCGTGCTGGGGAGAAACCGTGCTAACACACTACTGCGCAGTACTATTAGGTTACTGCATTGTAAGCTTCCCTAAAAAACCATATGCTGGCACTACTGCGCAGTAACTACTAGGGTTGTGTGAGATTTTGCCTCCAGTTTTCTTTCAACGCTGTTTTGACTTGTTTCGAGGTCAAAACAGTAAAATAAAAAAAAAAGCCAGATATCGTCAAAACAGTCTCAAAACAAACAAATCAAGTCGAAACATTTCAAACACTGTTTCATTTTGCCCATAGGCTATAATGGAGAAGAATGAAACAGCCTATAACTTTGTCATTTCTGGCCTGATTTGGATTAACCGTGCAGGAATGGTAGCCCCTTCTAAGGTCATGAAGTCTACCAAGTTTCAAGGAGATAGGTGCAGGGGGGTTGGGGAAACTGTACCCCAAAGTCTTGAAAGCAAAACTCATGTCACATGTATGTGTTAAGCCACAGCGAGGTCAAAACTGCAGGCATGCTAGCCCCTGCTGAGGCCACAAAGCCTGCCAACTGTCAAGGAGATAGGTGCAGGGGCTTCTGGGTTCTGGGGCCCTGCACCTCTAGCTGCTGACAGGCAAAACTCATGTGATGGGTGCTTGTACAACTGTCTGTCTTTGGGCAGAGGGAGGTGAAAACAGCAGGTCTGCTAGGCCCTGCTGCAGCCACAATGTTGGCTACAAAGGAGCAACTCACAGGATCATCATAAAATTCTAGTTTATTAGACGGATGCAAAAGTCAGATCATAAACCTTGGGGCTGATCCCCTCAAACACACACACACATTTCTGCACACACACACACTCGCAGTAGCTAGCTATGAATACTAAGCACCAGTGTCAAGCTATTACCTATCCCCAAGCGCTGGAGTCCACTGTCAATGGCCAGTCGAGGCTTCTTTCATTGTGATGTTGCTTCAGAAGGGGGTCGCCAGCTGGTCCTTCTGGCTGGACAGGCAGGGTGCTGGTCAGGTAAAAGAGGGCGCCATTGGGTGTCATTCTTCGCTGCCTTTTATCCCTCTCTGGCAGACTTTGGTGACTCCCCAATTCTTGGGCTTACCCAATCCAGGGGTCATTGACCTCGTGGGACGTCCCCCTTGGTGGCTGCTGGATGGCAGCTGTCAGCCCCAGGGGTCATGTCCATGAGTATGCGCAGTCTCGGGAGTCCGTAGATGAATTTTGATTAATACACTGCCGTGATGAATAGGGTTCTGGGAGCGGTTGACTGGGGGGGTATTCAGTCCCAAGAGTCGGTCTTCAGCGTTCATTAGTTCAAATCAGGGCTTCTGTACCTTTACCAGTGAAGTTTCACGGAGTTCCTGGCTCTGTATTGATTCTTTCCTCTCCTTTGACTGTGGTTTCCTGGTGTTAATCCTTGCTCATTAACTCGGTATGGTAGCAAGCTACTGTGTTACGCAGTCAATCATGATTCACTCAGGGACCAGGTCGGTACAGGGAGGCGGCGATTCGATTCCCGCCCTTGCTAACGTTGTTATATGGTACAACGTATAACATGCCTGTAGCTTTCACCCTGCTGCACCTTAACACAGTGTCACCACTATTACAAGTTTTGCTTGTCTGCAGCTTGAAGAACAGATTCTCCCAAACCCCTGCACCTATCTCCTTGAAACTTGGCAGGCTTTGTGGCCTCAGTAGGGGCTAGCATGCCTGCAGTTTTGACCCCGTTGTGACTTAACTCACATCACATGTGTGTTTTGCTTTCAAGACTATGGGGTGCAATTTCTCCAAACCCCCTGCACCTATCTCCTTGAAACTTGGCAGGCTTCATGCCCTCAGAAGGCGCTACCATTCCTGCAAGTTTCATCCAAATCAAGCCAAAAATGACAAAGTTACAGGCTGTTTTGACCTTCCCCATTATCGGTGAAACATCGAAACAGGTTTGAAACGGCAAAACTGTTTTGAGGGAACAGAACAGCTGTTTCAAATCGAAATAAAATTCAAAACGCTGGTTGAAACGGAACACTACTGTTCCGCACAGCCCTAGTAACTACTACGCATTAATGAACGTGTAGATGTGCCCACTCAAATGTATAAAAGAGGAGTGTCCTGTGTAAACCACACAAAGTAATTCTTCCACTCTGCTCAAGACTGCTAAGGCCTCAGCTGGAGCTCTGTGTCCAGCTTTGTGCTTCATGCTTCAAGAAAGACATGGACTAACTGGAAAGAATTCAGAAAAGAAAACTGAAAGTAATCAGAGGGCTCTAAAATGAAAGAATGAAAGAATTGGGTTTGTTTAAAGAAGAGAAGACTGTGAGGATACATTATAAATATATAAAAAGCTGCTACAAAGAGCAAAAAAGCTGTTTACAAGTAGTAATGGGTTTAAATGGGTATTAGATATCAGGATTTTAAACTTTAGGACAGTGACTTTAATTATAAGAATGGTTAAGAACTAGAACGGATTACCTAGGGAGGCTATGGAGTCTCATAGAACGGGAGGTTGTTATGAACAGGTTAGGCAGGCATATCAGGAATGGTTTAATTCTAGTTGATCTTGCCTTGAGACAGAGAGATGGACTAACTTACTGCTCAAGATTCCTTCCAGTCCTATTTACTATGCTTTTTCCTGCAATAATTATAGATTTTAAAGCTAGTAGGATCCACTCTGGTCATCTGCTATACCCTTCTGCATAACATAGGCACTATGCCCAGTGTTCCATCTGAGTTCCATTTATTTGATGTTTTTAAATATAATGTAGCTCATATAGTTTTGTGTGGCAAAATATCTGTAAGTACCCAGCAGAAGTTGTTGGAGAAGCTGGTGATGGTAACAGTTGGAGAGAGGTTTTGGTGAAAGCTAGGCAAAAAAAATTTTGGTGAGTCATGTATTCACCAAAAATGCACTCTTGGGGCATCCAAACACATTCTCAAATAGTTTTGGCACAAAAGTAACACAATCAACCAGTTTCCCTGTGCACATTTAATTGTCTGGAGGAGGTGAATCCGCTTCAGTGGGAGAGCCTAAGAGAAACTCATCCCATGTAAAACTAGAGCCTGATGATTAAGGCAGTAACCAAAACAAAAGATGGGAAGCCCAAGTTCAAGCCCTACCTTCAATAATATTTTTGGGGCTATGGAATAGCCTTTAAACCCATGTTACATCTAAACCACAGTTCCAGGTTTCCTGCCCTTTATTTATAGTGATTTAAAAAAAAAATCAAAACAAAATGTTTTGTACAACCAAAAACTTCTTTTTAATTCACCAAAACCCCAGACATACTCATTCTGGGTTGGGACAAACATTTTTTCCTCAGTTTGGCCACTCCCTGCAAGAACCAGCTATTCACACAGCTGTGCTTATGGTAATTTTTTTGGCAGCAGCTGCTTCAAATTGCAGTTTCAGATGTTAGTTTAGGTTCTTCTCCTACCTAAACGTGCGGCCTGATAATATTCAGTCTGAGAGAATGTGTATGCTGTAGTACAACATTTTCCCTTTAGTTTTCAGCATAGCTTCCCTCTTGTGATAAATATGATCAAGGTTTTACTTGCCACAAAAGAAGGTTTCTGTGTTTCAGTTGTAGAAATTGATCTATCATTTTTCCCCTTTAAACATTTAAGCTTTGGGCAAAATTCACAGAGACCCTTAGAGTCATATTCACAGTAGCTTTTGTACTTGTGTTCTCAACCTGGTATCATAAACAGGGTAAATATCAGGTATGTACGAACTGATGCTCTGCTGCCGTAGGCACCACAACGTTACAGTCCCCTCCATACATTTACCACACTCCACCTTACAAAGGTTTTTGCCCCCATTACATTAATTGGAAGGCTGATCCAGAAACTCCCTGTTCTGAACCTTCTTATTTCCAGCCTAAGTTCATTCATGGAAGTCTATACCCATTAGTAATTGTAATAACATCGTCCTTTAGTTTAATAGCTTCTCCTTTCCTGATGCATTTATAGACTTCAGTCATATCCCCTCTCAGCCTTTGTTTTTTTTAAGCTACATAAGCCAACCTCTTCTAGTCTCCTTTCATATGATAGGTTCTCTGTTCCCCTGATCATCCTGGTAGCCCTTGTCTCTACCTGTCCCAGTTTTAATTCACCTTTTTGGACATGTACAAACTATTTCTGATGAGGCCTCACCACTACGTTGTACCCTGTCTCTTCAGATACATCTTAAGATTGCATTTGTCTTTTTGCAGGTACATCACATTTATGGCTCATACTCATTGGGTGGTAGTTTTCTTTTGCTTTTAATAAAATGCATCATCCCTTTTAAATATACATGCTCAATTCCTTGTTAAGTTTGACTTTGGTTTTCCAAGCCTCCAGAGTGTCTGATTTATGGTATTGGACAAAAGAGGGATTCTTTTTAATCACTGAACCATGATTTTTTTGTAATTATCTTTAGCCAAGAGGCTGGAATCCTATCAAGAGGCTGATTTAGAAGGTGAGGATTTAGCAGATGCTCTGTGTAGCTCCTTGAGCCTCATGCCAAAACAGAAGGAACACAGCTGCAGGACAGCGAATGAGCCTTTGAACAGCAAGTCTTCGAATCAGGCAGCTGCTGGCTGTTCTGCCTCAGAAGGGGAAGATGGAGCCAGTGACATTCCACGCTCAAGACATGTAGCTTTCAGCAGCCCTATTGTAAGTAGAGATTGATGTCGTTTGATATTAAATATCCAAAATTCCTCATGAAGAAGGAATTGGGGGAGGCTATGTTCCCCCAGGCATCACCTAGGGTTACTAGGAATAATGTCCACAAATTGTGAGAGAGAAGGTTCAGGCTGGACATCAGGAGACATTACTTTACAGTTAGGGCTGCCAGGCTCTGGAATGGGCTCCCAAGGGAGGTGGTGCTCTCTTCTACCTTGGGGGTCTTCAAGAGGAGGCTGGACAGATATTTGGCTGGGGTGATATGACCGCGGCCCCCGTTCCTGCCCAGGGCAGGGGGTCGGACCTGATGTTCTGTTTACATCCCTTCCGACCCTGGACACTATGATACTGCACGCTCTTGTGGGGGTTGGCCCATGTGTTGTCCTTCAGGCCTACTCCAGTTCAGCCCTACTCAACACACCCCCTGGGGCTGCTCTTCAAACCATCCCACAGCCCTCCTCAACCCCAAGTTATGCCCAGTCCTTCAGACAGTAAAGATGTACCCTACTCTGGGCAGGCCCCACTGCTGCCCCCTCTCTGGGGCCTCCAGGGTCTCATTCCCCTGTGGGGGCTCAGTTAGCCACAGCCATGCTTGGCCCCTCACCACTGCTGGGGTCTTACACCCCCTAGGGCTCAAGTGGCCATAGCCGTACCTGACCCTTGTACCCATGGTATTGTGGGGGCTAGGGGTTATTAAAGCGCCCCGACCTGCCTTTCACCAGGCAGGTGAACGGTCCTGGTATTTGAGTGGTGCTGCCTCACCACTGGCAGTCCCTCCAGGCCACCCTTCCCCAGCAGGGTGCAGTTTTAGGTCATGCCTAGGAGCAATGAGGCCTCCTCTGTCCCCATACCTCCAAGATATTCCAGGAGCAACTCAGCCCAATGTTACCTCCTTGTCTGCTCAACTCAGACTGCTGCCTCTCTGGCCTATGTTTGAAAATGGCCACTGCAGTCAGCCACCTGGTGGCTGCCTGCTCCAGCCCTTAAAGTGGCAAGCACCAAAGCTGTGCTGCCACTATCAGAACATGGACCAGGGGCTTGAAGTTCCAGCAAAGCAGGTTTAGATTGGGTATTAGGAAAACCTTCTTCACCGTTAGAACAATGAGGCAACGGAAAAGAGTGCCTAGGGAAGTTGTGGAATCTCTAGCATTGAAGTTATTCTACAAGAGGTTGGATAAGCTTTTGTCCAGGGATGATGGATGCATAGCGATGCCTATATTCCACTATGGGTATTTCCCATGCTTCTGGGCTTTTCTGGTTGCCATATGAGGCCAGGAAGGATTTTTCCCCTGCCTGCTGCTCCAT
This sequence comes from Alligator sinensis, assembly GCF_000455745.1. NCBI lineage: Eukaryota > Metazoa > Chordata > Crocodylia > Alligatoridae > Alligator > Alligator sinensis. Next base: position 54,836 of record NW_005841920.1, read on the forward strand.
GTGTCAGGGGCTTATTTTTCACTTTCCTCAGAAATATTAGGTGTTGGCTGCAATCAAGGCTGGGGATTTTGACTGGGGTGTGCCGAGAGGTTCCTAGCTAGGTCTTGGTCCTCCACTCACAGTCAAACCAACTGTCATATTTGGGGTCAGGAAGAAATTGTGACTCATGGTCAGATTGGTACAAACTGTGGGAGTTTTTGCCTACCTCTGTAGCAGGAAGTATAGCCCTCTTTTTTGGATCTCTTGCACATATTTTAACAACCTGTGCAGCAACATGACATTGGCCACTATGGTCCCTCCTGCTTTACCTGTGGCAGTTTAGGACTGGGTCACAACTGACTCTGTAGTGTTGCTAATAGGTTAGACAAAGGATTTGTATAGGATGGTTTGGATAAGGTGATCCTGCCTTATGTAGAGGGCTGGACTAGATGAACGCTGGAGATCCCTTCTAGCCCTACTTTTCTATGCTTCTATGACACTGCGTTTTTTCTCATCCATTTAGCTATGAATTTCTCCCTTGGGCAGAGGGTTAGTTGGCTCTGCCCTACTTCAATCCTGTTTTAAGACCTGACTAACAGTCACAAAATGCTGAGGATGCCAGGATGCTGTTCCTTTTCTGAAGTGCTCAGCATCTATATGAAGTTATTTACACTCGTTTAATCCCTCAAATTATAATCTGTAATTGAGGTCACTGAGATTTATTTGGCGAGTTTTATTCCCTGTTGCCTACACAACGTGCCAGTAGTAGTGAGGGCAGCAATCATTCTATTTTGATGCATACTTCTAATAGCATTCATCAGTGCTGTAAAACCTTGCAATACTGAAAATGTTCCAGGAGCAATATATTAGGCCCCTGGGACCATATGCTAATGAGACACTTTTTAAATCTGATAAACAGGAGACTGATGTGGTACCGGACACACAGCTCTTGGAGAAATTCAATCAAATTTCCTTTAATTCCTTTGAACAATCAGAAGAAACTGATAGAGAGCAGTCTTTGGAGACAATGTACATCACCGACTTCTTTCTGGCTCTGGCAATCTGTAATACCGTGGTAGTTTCATCCCCTAACCAACCACGTCAAAAGGTAAGAAAAAATTCTGTTACTTAGTGGCCAAATTTGGGGTGTTGAGGCATATTTATAGTTTTTATTGTGCTCCCTTATAGTACTTTTTGCATGGCGAGAAGAAAAAGAACTGCCATTTAAAAATGATCATTTTCTCCTTCATTGGTTTGCTGCTTTTGCCAGAAGGAAAAGAACACCTGTATTGTTAAAACTGCACAGCCCAGCAAGCTAATGCATAATGTAAACCTAGCAAAGGTTTCCAGTGAAGTGAAGCTTGTCTTGAATACATTTGACTTTCACATATAAATAGTCCGTTACTTTTACAAGACAGATGCTCTGAGACTAAATTGAATTTTCAGTTTTTATTATGTTCTAGTGACTATTAAAATGCTCAATTTTAATACCTCATCCAGAATGAAAAATCTTCATCATAGCAAACTGTAGCTATATCCTAGCATCATAACAAAGTTAGGGAGTGCCTGCTTTTCAATTTTTTTACAGTAATAATAATAATAATAAAACATAGATTTTACACCTAGGATTTGTAGCTGCTCAGCAGCTGTTTTATGGGTAGTACTATCCTCCCTGTAGTAATGATCACTTTATACATCTGATTAGAATTGATCCTTAAAAAAAAAGAAGTTAAAATGAGGACAACCTCTGAGTGACCACATTTGAACTTCCTATAAACTCATTTGAACCATGATTGAACCTAGTGATTACTCTAAATAAATGTTACTTTATAAGAACCTTATTTCTCCTGCTAAATTGTGATGTTTCAGTGATTACTCCCATTGTTTATACAGCTTGGATTTTAGTGTTAAAAATGCCCAGCTAAATACATAGCTTGCTCTTTATAAATTTCATAGATTTCATAGACACTAGGGCTGGAAGGGACCTCAGAAGATCATCGAGTCCAGCCCACTGCCCCAGGGGCAGGAAGTCAGCAGGGATCATAGGATCCCAGCAAGATAAGCATCCAAGTGTGTCTTGAAGGTGTTCAAAGTGGGTGCTTAAACCGCCTCCGGCAGCAGTCTATTCCAAACCTTGGGGGCTCGGATAGTAAAGAAGTTCTTCCTTATGTCCAGCCTGAATCTGTCACGGTGGAGTTTGTGACGGTTCAATCTTGTCATCCGTTGGGGTGCTCTGGTGAACAGATGTTCCCCCAGATCCTGATGAGCACCCCTGATAAACTTGTAGGTGGCCACCAGATCACCCCTGAGCCTGTGCTTTTCCAGGCTGAAGAGTCTCATGGCTCTCAGCCTCTCATCATAAGGTCTGTTTTCCTGACCTCTGATCATGTGCGTGGCTCTCCTCTGCACTCTCTCAAGCGTCTCCACATCCTTTTTGAATTATGGAGCCCAAAACTGGATGCAGTACTCCAGCTGCGGCCTCACCAAAGCCGAGTACAATGAGAGAATGACATCCCGGGATTTGCTTGAGAAGCATCTATGGATGCAAGCTAGCATTTTGCTTGCTTTACTAGCTGCAGCATCACATTGAAGGCTCATGTTCATCTTGTGGTCAATCATGACCCCCAAGTCCCTTTCATCTGTAGTGCTAGCCAGTGTAGTACTGCTGAGCCTATAAGCATGCTGCAGGTTTTTCCTCCCAAGGTGGAGCCTTGCATTTTTCGGTGTTAAACACCATCAGGTTCTCATCTGCCCATTTCCGGAGCCTGTCAAGGTCTGCCTGGATCACCCTTCTGTCCTCAGGTGTGGAAGCTTTACCCCAGAGTTTGGTGTTGTTGGCAAACTTGGCCAGTCCGCTTCTGACACCAATGTCCACATCATTAATGAAGATATTAAATAGTATAGGCCCTAGGGCAGAGCCTTGAGGGACCCCACTGGTCACAGCGCACCACAACAATTGACTTCCATCAACCACCACCCTCTGGGTCCTACCACAGAGCAAATTCCCCAGCCAGTGGATCGTGGTGAGGCCAAGGCCGCAGTTAGCCAGTTTTGCCAAGAGGTGATCATGGGATACCAGATCGAAGGCTTTTTTAAAGTCAAGATATATGACATCAATCTCTTCCCCCTTGTCCAAGTGATAGGTCACCTGGTCATAAAAGGAAATAAGATAGGTCAAGCAAGACCTACCCACAACAAACCCATGCTGGCTATCCGTCAGGATATTGCCATCGGCCAGTTTGTTAAGAATGGCCCCTTTGATACTCTTTTCTAAGACCTTCCCCAGGATAGAGGTCATCCTGATGGGCCTGTAGTTTGTCGGATCTACTTCCCTCCCTTTCTTGAAGATAGGCACCACATTGGCCTTCTTCCAACCTTTGGGCGCTTCACCTGAGCACCAGGAGTTCTCAAAGATCTGGGCCAGGGCTGAGCTATGATACTAGCCAACTCCTTGAGTACCCTGGTGTGTAAACTGTCAGGGCTGGCTGACTTGAAGCTATCCAGCCTCTGAAGGTGTTCCTTCGCAAGGTCAGCATTGATGGAGGGTAAGGAATCTCCCTCACCTGGACCTCCCTGTCCCGTAATGGGCAGGGGCATTTCATGGGACTGGTGAAAAACCAACGCAAAGTACCCATTTAGCAAATTGGCTTTTTCCTGGCCATTGTTTGTCAGTTGTCCCAACCGGTTTAGCAGGGGTCCAATGTTGCCCTTGCTTTTCCTCTGGTTCCCCACATATCTAAAAAAGGACTTTTTATTGTCCTTGATACTTGTAGCTAGTTGGAGTTCCGTCGCAGCCTTGGCTTTCCTGATTTGCTCCCTGCAGGTCCGGACCAGAACAGAGTATTCCTCCTTGGAGGTGGATAGTGTCCTCCATCCTTTGTTGATCTTCCTTTTTAGATGCAGGAGGTCTGCTAGTTCCATGGAGAGCCAAGAGGGCTGCTTTGCCCTTTTGCTGCCTTTCCTCCTAGATGGAATAGACTTTGCTTGTGCATCCAGGATTGCTCCTTTGAGGAGTAACCACTTGTCCTGAACTCCCCCCGCCTTTTGGGTTGTGGCCCTTTAGGGCCTCCCTGACAAGCCTCCTGAGCTTGTCAAAGTCAGCTTTCCTGAAGTCAAGGACTTCTGTATTGCTGACTGACTTGCCAGCTTTACGGTGGATGGTGAAGGTGATCAGTTCGTGGTCACTGTCACCCAGCTTCCCTTTGATCATTAGGTCGCTAATTAGGTCATCCCCCGTTGCCAGTACCAGGTCGAGCAGCGCTTTACCTCTCATCGGCCCATAGACTTCTTGCCTCAGATATAGCTCATCCATGCAAAAGAGAAAGCTTTGCAACCGCTCAGATTTGGCCAAGCGCTCTTCCCACAAGATACCTGGGTAGATGAAGTCTTCCATGACAACCATGCACTGGGAGCGTGCAGCCTTAGCCAATTGCCTGGCGAACTCCTGGTCAAGCTCTTGATCCTGGTTTGCAGGTCTGTAGTAGACTCCCACCAATGTGTCCCCTGTGCTGTGTTCCCCATGGATTTTAACACAGAGGGTCTCCAGTCGTCTACCCTGGGTGTCAATGTCGGCGTGCAAGGACGTGTAACTTTCCTTAACATAGAGAGCTACACCCTCGCCCCTTTTGCCCACTCGATCTCTCCTGTACAGAGTATAGCCATCTATACCTGTGGCCCAGTCATGGGTGGAGTCCCACCAGGTCTCTGTTATCCCTATGACATTGTAATTATTTGTGTTAAGCAGGAGGACAAGTTCCTCCTGTTTATTCCCCAAGCTCCTGGCATTTGTGTACAGGCATGCAAGTGTCCCTTTGGGGGCCCTTGCCTTGCCCACAGATTGTACCAGGGCTGGGGCAGGGGTGGGCTCCCTTAAGTGCCTTGGCCTGCTGGCTTTGCAAGGGTTGCTCAGCGGGCCAGCAGTGGCGGTAGTCCCCCCATCCCCCAGCAGGCTTAGTTTAATTTATGATCACAAATGCTCAGTTTGCCTGGACAAATAGATCATTGTAGGCTGATAATTGTCAGCACTGATGAAACCTTTTGCCCCATTCTCTGATCCTCCTACTAGAGCTCTAGCAACAGCATGGGAGACAGTGCGATCAGGCAAAAATGCAACAGAGAAATGTATTAAGAGAATAAAATATTTCCTTCTTCTCTATACATCTGATAAACAGAAAGAGGGACATAAACCTTCTCCTTTCTCTGGAGGATGCAGTGATAAACTGTATTGGGTTAATGATTTAGGGATTGCCTGCAATTTTACTGAGATCAGTATTGGATACTGAGATCTGTATTTCTGCTGTGCAAGATACATTTACATGAAGGAATTCCTTGAATATTAGTGCTTATCAGAGACTCATTAGGTTTCTTTTTCTTACCCTGCATTGCACTGACCCTGCAAAGGGACTCCATACTGAGCCCTGTTTTAACTACCTGTGCAGTCCAATGGATGATTCTGAGTTGGATGCAAGTGAGGACAGAAATGAAGCTAGTTTTGCACTCCCCCCGCCACCTCCCTTCACAGCAACAAAGGAGAATGAGCTTTCTAGAAACTCATTTCTTTGACTAGTTACACTGACAAGTCTTTATTCTAAACTGCTTGCTAGTACCTAGAAATTATTAACAGCATACGTAGATAAGCATGCATAGGCTATTTACGTTTCTAATCAATGTGTAGTAAACCAACATAATAGCTCAAGCACCACGTGGTATCTGTTTTTTTTGTGGGGGAGGGTGGAGAGGAAGAAGTAAGAAGGGAAGTGTGCCAAGTATATAAGTCTATGTATCCTTAAGTCATTTTTAGCTGCTTGTCACTTTTTGTGGAACAGGTTAGCCCTCAAAGGCATCCTTGAAACTAGCAGAAAAGCACAGAAGTCTATTTGCTGTGACTTTAAAAAAAATACAAAATATATTTTCCTCATTGTTTTGTTATTAATCCTAACTACTATTAGTACATCACAACTATATAGTAAAATTGGAAAGCATGTAATTTTACATGCTACGTAATTTTATAGTTGATGTTCTTTAAATATAAGTAGCTCTGGGCTGACCAAACTTAGACTTATGCAGTAATAAATTATACTAAATGTTGCTAAATAATACTGAATACAATTGAGTAAATATTACTAAATAATTTAAATGCAAAAATACCCCCAGCATTAAAGTTTAAATAGGCTATTTCTTCAGGAAGGAACTCAACTACTCCTTATTGACATAAAATATCTGTTGCTTTATGAAATAGATTTAGCCCATCTCTGCTTTCACTGATTTTTTTTTTTTTTATTTTCTTCTATTGCAGATGAGACTTGCTCCGTTAGGTAGAATTCCTATTAAATCCCTTGAGGAAATAAAACAGATGTTCCAGAGGTTATCGGTCCGAAGACTAAGCACATCACCACTTCCAAGTGCAAAAGAATCCTCCTTCTCCGAGAGCTCTAATACTTTTGTGGGCAAACTTTCTATTTTCAGAGTGAAGCTGGCTTCACCTGCTGCTGAGGTGGTTACCCAGATGGCTAACGTACCCCAGACTGCTGATAGGCAGCAAAGCCCCAAAGTACCTCCTCCTGGAGAACAAGATGCAGTAGATGTAGCTGCAGGCAGCAAAACCTGTGATCCTGGACCATATCTTGAACAATGTCCTATAACTATCCTCCACTACGAGGCTGAAAGCCCAGATGAAGCTGCACTGGTTTATGCTGCCAGAGCTTACAAATGCACTTTACAGACTAGGACTCCTGATCAAGTTACTGTGGACCTGGGTGCTTTAGGCTCTTTAACATTTCAACTTTTGCACATTCTGCCTTTTGATTCAGTGAGAAAAAGAATGTCAGTAGTTGTTAGACATCCTCTCTCCAACAAAGTGGTGATATACACAAAAGGAGCAGACTCAGTCATTATGGACTTGTGCAGCGTGCCAACAGGTATCTGCAGAACGTCGGTAGTTCTTGTTAGTCTGGTCTTTATTAGCCTTTGTTTTTTCTTTCATATTTCAATAATGTAATTGGATAAAAAGTTCTGAGTGATTTATAAAGGAAGTTAATAAACAGAGCTGCCTCAATTAAGAGTTCCCCTCTTCCTGTGTGGTGGACAGCTGACACAGCTGAGAAATATAGAGAAGTCAGGGATCAAGTCCTCCATGCAGTAAAATATGCAAGAGGTACCTAACTTTAAGAACCTGTATAGATACATTGGAGCCAGTGGAAGTGTCTACACATGGCCCCCACGGCACAGTTGTTTCTGCACCATCATTTAGTACTTGCTTTAGGAAGTACTAAATGAAGGCCTAGTAACAGCCATTACTGCGCTGTCCCAGCTGCACATGGTTATTTTTAGCTGCTACATCGCCATAGCTCATCATTACAATAATGTAGCATTGGCATCACAGTATGTGCCTGCTGACACTATGTCACTGTAGCAATGAGCTGCATTGCCATAGCGTGTTGCTACGGTGACAAAGCATCACATGTAGATGCCCCCAATAGGATTTTGCACATGCATAATGTTAAGCACCTGCTTAAATGCTTTGCTGAATTTGGACCCATTAGTATGATACTAACACACTTTATTTTTGGTTATTTAAATCTATTTAGAGTTAGATACTCCCTGGTCTTTATCTGTATGAATCAATCTTATTTCACATAGAGAAGCTGTAATATTGAATGCTATCACATGTTGCAGGGCTGTCTAACTTCTAAGCAGCTGGGGCCCTTGGGCTGCACACTATGTGGGTGCCCCCACAACCCTGCATCACACATCCCACCACTGCTGCCCTGTATGCCCACTCAGCCCTGAGCTTACCCTCAGCTCCCCGTGCCATGCCCTGCTGCGTCACACCACCCTGCCCCCTAAAAAGTGCTTAGAAAGCAAAAGCCTGAGGATGGAGGAGGAACCCAAAGACTCAAGATGCTGTTGCAGCCAGGACAGAAGGAGGTAGTGGTGGCTGGGTAGGAGCCTGGAGGCTGTAACTTAACCCCTTGTGGACTATCAGTTGGACAGCCCTGACCTTTCACATCAACTCTGTGTAAAAACAGATCTCGTCCTCCCCTCTGGTACTAAGCACATCTGTATTCCGGCTGCACAGTTCTGCAGCATTTTTTTGTGCCAACAGGAAACATTGGCTTCTGTAGCACAGTGGCATAATAGTTACCACTGTAACGGTTAATCTATGCAGTATGGAAAACACCATCTTTATTGAGGGTCAATAAGAGTAAGACAACACAACATCATCCTGTCTGTATACATGAGTAGTACGTATCTCATTTGGATTTAAATCAAGGAAAGTTTTCTGTCATATCTAGTTTGGAAAACTAAGTTGTTTTTTTAAAAAGTGTTCAGTATAGCTTAACTCCTCTCCCATTGAAATAAAGGGAGTTTGCCATTCATTTCAGTGGCAGATGAGTTAATACAATACTGAGTTCCTATGAAAATCCTTCCCTTACATTTTTTGCCAACTGTGATGCTAGAGTATCCCCTCTTCGCTAACCTCTGACAGACTTGCACATTCTTACATTCCCTAAACATTCAACCTGAATAATCCTGTGCAAATATTTGTTAACATTAAAGTAAAATTTATTCATTTTTTTTAACTTCTCTTTAGCTCTGCTGCTGTGAAATAATACTAATAAGTGTATGTCAACAAAGTGTGTTTTACTTACTTTGTTTTGTTTTGGATGTTTTTAGATGTTCATAGTTCTAAAATGAAACAAAAGAAAATTAAGGCGAGAACTCAGAAACATTTAGATGATTATGCCAGAAGAGGACTGCGCACTTTGTGTATAGCTAAGAGGGTAACCTTTTTGAATAGATTTATTGTTCATGAAATGATGTAATTATCTGGATTAGGAGTGTTAGCTAGGAGATTGGCACCATTACTTCTAAACAACTATATGCACATCAGAACTAGAATTTTAGTTTAATGTAGGTTGATTTCAGGAGATATCAGTAAGTTAACTTGTATTGCTGCATAACCACCAGTGGGTGTCATTGACAAAAGACAATTAAGCAGGGCTCAGAAATTGTAATGAAAAAATAATTAGCTTGGGTTTCTGTGTAAGGCATGTGGGGACTTAGTAGAGTTGGAAAAATGTTCACAAACATATATTTTATTAGACCAACTGTACAATTCATCTAATAAAAAATATCACAAAAAATCCTTGCCCCTCATATATTTCCTGGACCACCGTGGCAAAGCAGCAACACTCCAGCTGTACCCCAAAACATACATCATTTTTCCTGGTTTAGGATTTTAGTCAAACTTAGAATTCAAACAGTCTTGGGCCAGTTTTGTGGCTTTGCATATGTAGTTCAGTGATGTGTGGTTTGGATGAGACTTTGGATGAGATTTTAAGGTGGGTTTTTCTTTGTGTTCAGTACTGCCCAAACAGTCTAGCTATTACATGACAGTGAAATGGAAAGAAAATCTCTGGATTTTGTGACGTTCTAGAATTAGAGCCAAGATGGTGATCACTATGTGTTTTGTTTCTCTGCATAGGTGATGAGTGATGAAGAGTATGCAGAATGGTTAAATAGTCATTTTTTAGCAGAAACCAGTATTGACAACAGGGAAGAGCTTCTACTTGAATCTGCCACAAGGTTGGAGACCAAATTAACACTCCTTGGTAGGTAGAAAATACCTACCCCACTTACGCTTTGCAAGATCTATGCTAAACTGAATTTGCTTTTAAGCTGTAGGGCGCTTGGCCCAAGGCCTTGGCCTTGGCCAAGGGTCTTTCTATTTATAGAAGATTTATTGCTTACTGCTGAATTTCTCTAAATCTCTTTGGTAACTATAGGGCTTACTACAAATTCCCTTGAGAACAAGTCAAGCCTTTCTGATATTTGTACCGGGCTTGAGATGAACCCTATATGACATCTTTCTACCTTGGAATAGACCAGAGCACCTGGGTATTGGCAGCAAAATTATGCACATACTAGAAGGTTGCAATGCATCATGAATTTGCATGCAAAAACACTTGCTGTGTTGCACAGACGTCCTCTCTGCCTTAGCACTCAATCACTGTTGCAGTGCTGGTATAGCAGCCACAGAGGCACAGTTTGTATCTGTAGACAGTTTGGTGATACATGGCAGCCACAGTTCTATGCTAGAATGCTAGTTCAGCTATGGAATAACTGGGAAAAACCTCCAGATAGATGCATTCAAAGGGGAAGGGAGAAAAATGTCCAAAGGGTTGTAGAAAGCTTGTGCATTCAGGTCTATTAGGAAGCAGACTAGGAGTGGCCTCCTCCTCCTTCCTATAAATAAGATAGTTTTGTCCAACTTTTAAACTTCTTGTTTTTGTATTTCCAGAACTTGTAGTCGCTTAGCTTTCTGTAGTGTTAAAGGCAATATGGTGGAGGGGTAATGATGGTGTTGGAAACCTTACCTAGACCAACCCCATCCAGAGCCACTGCATAGGTGAGGCACAACAGCAGTTTCTGATACGAGAAGGAACACAGGGATTTTTGCCTCCTACCTTCTCCAAGGACAGGTATGGAGGAGGCACAGTTCTTTCTGTTGCTCAGATACTGCTTTAGCCAGCATCCATATGTTAAAATCCAAATCTTTCCTCTTGAAATCCTGCTATATTCCATTAAAATGCTACCAGATAGTTCAGTGTTTCCCATCATCACCCTTCCCAAGCTTATCAACTAATTCCTTGTTCCAGGTTAATTTGCTTCTATCTTTCTAATCATTGGCTTGACCAACATGCTTTGCATCATAGGTGCCACAGGTATTGAAGATCGCCTGCAGGAGGGTGTTCCTGACACTATAGAGGCATTACGAAAAGCAGGAATAAAAATCTGGATGCTGACAGGGGATAAGAAAGAGACAGCTGTCAATATAGCATACGCTTGCAGATTATTGGAACCAGATGACAAAGTCTTCACCCTCAAATCACAAAATAAAGTGAGTGGAAAATGAAATTTTTTTTTTGCCGGAAGTGAGAGGCTACCCTGTTAACACGCATGCACACACTCACACCCCAGCATTTTCTAAGACATGAAAACTGAAAAACTGACTCTCAACCATGCAGGAAACATTTTACATAGGTTTTCCAGAAATCTAGGTCTTAATACTACCCCTAAAGGATTACTAATTATTTCATTGAATGCATTGTCTTGTTTCTCTTGGCATTAGGGTAAAAAGTTGACATACTTTACACGTTTATAAAAGCTTGGCGAAAGCTAGAAGTTAAAGCATATTAATATTATAAACACCAGACTAAAATTATTGTCATGGAAATTGTACTGAATGTAATTTCCCCCTGCTTTGTGTCATATCTTCCCTCAGCCCCACTTGATTAGCATTAATGTGCAAGGAATAATCTCATTAAGGAGTATTGCACACAGTTTTTTCAGAGAATTAATCCACTTACAATTTTAATGGAGAAAAAATCTCCTCCCTCCCCCCTTTAAAAGATATTTCAGTGGTTTGGTAAATAAAACAGTGTTAAAAAGTGCAGCTGCAGTAGGAATCACGGTTAATCTTGCTTGATAATTGTGCCCTCTGGTGGATGTATATAGCTATCTGGGTTTTGAGTCTGTTAGCTATTAAAAAAAGGGATTTTAAAAAAATAAATGCCAACTGTGGTAGGTAAAGGTGACCTGCAAAGCATCTGTGGGCAGGGGCTGGGAAGGAATTTTATGCAGAAAGATTTTTAATAAAGTTAGGAAAGATTGTTTTTTAAATCTTCCTTTTTGTCCTACTTGTATTTTACAGCAGAAAATCAGGTTGTGTCTACCCTGGAAGTCTCTCTGCAGTAAATAGATAGTTACTGTAACAACCAATTTATGATGGAAGGGGGTTTTGGTCAGATTTTGTGGAACATGTTTGATATTTATTTTTAGCACTTTTCTGCTTTCTGTGGTTAAATAACAATGTGGCTAATGGGTAGAAAGGAATCACCTTTCTCCCTTCGTTAAAGTGTTAGCCCTCACAAGAAACTGGCTCTGAAGTCTTCTAGCAAGGCAAGGGCAGACAGGACCTGACAATATCTCGTTTCTTGGTAAAAATGCAAGCAGGCAGAACTCCCTTTCTGACAGAAAGACTGCTTTTTTTAATAACATGTAAAGTAGCACAAAAATGGCATTCTTTTGGAACCCCTCACTGTGACCAGTATCCTGGATCTGAAATATATCCATGAGCTTCTCCCTTTCCAGATTAAACACACTGCGAAAACAAACAAGTCATAATCAAGCCTTATTTATATTACCTAATCCTTACTATCATTCTCATGTTTTCATTCACTTGTTCCAGTGTACTTCATTGCTTTTCCTCTTCACAGAACAGAATCTATGTTGAGCCATGCTTTTACAAGGTTAAGTAACAGACCCTTACCATAAGCAGCACACCATATCCAACGTGTTTTAAAAAAATAAGAGAAGATGAATTCAGGTCACCTCCACACACATAAAGTCCAGTCATAGTAAAAGAAATTACTAATATGTGCAGTTTGTGGCCTTTTGCAAGTGTAATTTATAAACTGGAAGTGGACCTGGTTTCTAGTTATATTAGCCTGACTGCCTTTCTCTGTGCATTTGCCTAGGATGCCTGTGCATTGTTGATGAACAGTATTTTAGAAGCTATTCAAAAAAGCATTGATGCCAAAAACAGTCACTGTCCCAAACTTGCAAGTGCATCTCCAGGAACCTCCACTCCACCTACAGAGTTCAGTGCTGGCCTAGTAATTGATGGAAAGACTTTGGAATACGCGTTGCATGAGAACCTGCAGAATAATTTCCTGGAGCTCACAGAAAAGTGTCGAGCTGTTGTCTGCTGTCGAGCAACACCCCTACAAAAAAGTGAAGTGGTCAGACTCGTGCGAAATAATCTGAAAGTGATGACATTAGCTGTAGGTGAGTATCATCTTCCTTCACACAAAGTTCTCTCTGCTCCACTGAACAATATAATCCAGTTTGTTCACCTTCAACATTCTGTTGTGTACTTTTGTTGCTCTGGTTTATACTCATGTGAGACCAGATTCTCTCTTCGCATCAGCTGATATAAGTCCATTTAGTTAATGGCATTGCACCCATTCTTTCTGCCAAAGGTTTGGCCCTTGAATTAGTTACTGGCAAACTCTTCTTCCTCAAGAACAGAGAGAGAGTGATGTTTAGCCTTGCACCTTGTTGGTTTATTTTTTTGTTAGGGGCATGTAATGGGAGTTTTTATGCCATTCTCCAGTACAAATCCCTTATTGTTCTGTAGGAGAAGTGGGAAAAGATCCAAACTCTTTTATAACTGGCTAGCGTTAAAAAAAACCTCACTGTTTTTCTGTTCAGTGTATCAGTTAGTTTCTGAAAAATGTTACAACCATTATCCAGTTGGACAGCGCTTTCATAGGCTACAATATTGATGATAATGATACTCCTCTATATTCTGTACAATTTTCTGGCATATTTATATTTTTTCACTACTTCCATATACAAGGCAATAGCCAACACAATTGTTTCAGTACTGCATTGCAAATAAGTCTTCCTCTTGAATTTTTCCCTTGGAAGGTGATGGTGCCAATGATGTCAGTATGATCCAAATGGCTGATACTGGAGTAGGAGTCTCTGGCCAAGAAGGCATGCAGGTAGCATAAACAAAAAACAGCTGCAAATGACTTCAGACTCAATTTTGAATACATTCACAGTTCACCCTTGAGGCTTGCACAATACATCAGTACATAGGGGGACTAGTTTGAGCTCATTCCCAGGCATGAATGCTCCTCCAGAAGCAGTCAGAGACTAAATGCTGTAGGGGCTCAAAACACTGAGCAAGAAAGTCTGTTACTCACTTTCTGGAGGACACAACGCTCTAAATTTAAATGGTTCAGTGGAATTATGTGAGCTTAAGTAAAGGCAAAGTGTAGGCTCTTGCACGTAAGATGTTTGAGTAGCACAAAGACACTCATATACAGAGAATTGGGTAAGGGATTGCAGGACTGTAGCATAAAATGCCCCACTGCCCCTCACTTGCCTGCATTTGATGCTCTTTGTATCTGATGTGCCACACATTCGGGAGCTCCTTCTTTTCTGTGTGTGTTTTGCAGGCTGTAATGGCAAGCGATTTTGCAATTTCCCAATTCAAGCACCTTAGGAAGCTGTTGCTTGTCCATGGTCACTGGTGCTACACCAGGCTGGCCAACATGATCCTTTACTTTTTCTACAAGAATGTGGTAAGTGGCTTGGGTATATAAGGGAAAAGATACGTTGAGTATGAAAGGATACAATATGACTAGTCTTGCTTGGTTTTAATTGTTGATGCCATATTTGCTCGATTAAAAGACAAGGTGCCCCCTCCCCCCCACTTAACATAGGGAAAAAAGCCCCTCGTCTTAGAAACAAGTATGAGGTGGCATGGGGCAGGCAGCTGCTGCTGCTCCAGCTCCAGCTCCAGCTCCAGCTCTGGCTCCAACACTGGGTCAGCCCCAACCCCACTACTCCTCCCCCACAGCCTCAGGCCCCACTACCCCATCTCCCACCTACACTGCTTCTCCCATCCTCCCACCTTTCCCCCCACCCATCACATTGGTTCTGGCGCTGACAGAATCCATCCCCACTGTAGCCTCGGGCTTGAGCATGGCCCCAGCCTGGTCCTGTAGCAGTAGTGAGACTTCAGGGGAGAGGAGACAAGGGACTGGGGACCCAAGGCTGTGGGAGACAGAAGCAGCATGGAGAGGGAAAGAAGGAGGGGGCGAGGGCCTGAGGCTGTGGAGTACAAGCGGCAGGGGGAAAGCTCAATGCCTTCCCCCCTACTTGCCCCACAGCCTCCACACTGCGTGCCCCTACCATTTGTCCCCTTACTGCCTGTTCCCCACTGCTCCCTCCACCCTTACTTCCCCCTTACTGCCTTCCCAAGCCCCACCCCACTGCCTGCCTCATTACTGCCCCACCACCACCTGCCCTACTGTGTGCCCCTCCACTGCCTCCCTCATTGTCTGTCCCCCAACTGCCCACAGTAGTGGGTGGATAAATTTAAGCTAGTTTCTATACACAGAAAATTATAATAACGATATGGATTTTCCATGTATAGAATCTAATTATTGGGTGGGGGGTTAGCTTAAATTCAGAGTCATCTTAGATATGAGTAAATACAGTACATTCAGAGTGCTTGAAAAAAGTTGTGGACATCAAGTGATCCGGTTTTCAAGTTTCATCAAGAGAGCCTGCGCATCTGCTGTGAGTTGAGTTCAGGGCTCCAATTAGGCTTAAAATCAATTAAACATTGTATGTGTTACCTTGCAGTCATTACTGGCAGGTGGTAATGAAGTGAATATTTTAGTGAGTTATGCATGTGGATGACAGGTTTTGAAACATTCAGACATTTACAAATGAGGTTATTTTGACAGAACAGTGCTAGCATGCATTTGAAGAGCAACTATGTTTAATTCTAAAACAGTCCATGGATGAGATTTGTCAGTTTTGCCCAACAAAATCCTTGGCTGTGGGTTTTATCTTATGTATTTATTTATTTGATGTCTTTGAACTTTCAGGCCTATGTGAATCTACTGTTCTGGTACCAATTCTTCTGTGGGTTTTCCGGAACATCAATGACCGACTATTGGATTTTAATTTTCTTCAACCTCCTCTTCACTTCTGTGCCACCCATCATTTATGGCATTCTGGATAAAGATGTCTCTGCAGAGGTCCTCATGCAGCTGCCACAGCTTTATGTGACTGGTCAAAACTCTATGGTATGTTACTACTTCGCCCGAAGCAGGTTGAAACCCACAGAATATGAGCATTTTCCATTTTTTTCTGTTGCTTCATGTTTTTGTTAAGTCAAAACAAACAAGTTCAGAACCATCTTCCATATCTGGAACCATCTGGGCCTGACATGCAAAGCTAAGTTGTTTTTCAGACCTCCTACACTATACTGTGCTAGTCCTGTAGCGTGAAGAGATGATAAATTCTGGATAAAACAGTGTGCTGAATGAATAATCTGTTACAGATGTGTTCTGCCTTATTCATATTTATTGAGACAGCTATCAATAAGCTCCCTGGAAACTAAGGCTCAGATGCTTAAAGGGAGTTTTGCCTACAGGGCTTAAGGTTCTAATAATTTGGGTAGCTCTGGTAATAAGCATGGTATGAGAACGTGATTAGAATTTACTGTGCCTTACACAGAATATCCAGATAAATCCTGGGCTCCCTTTTCTCTTTCACCTGTTTCATTTGCTCCTTCACAGGTCCCTCTGTATACACTGTTCTTTATATTTTCCTATGATGAAAATGAGAAAAATGACATTTGTCTGAAAAAATACTATTTTTAATTCAAAATTGAGAAAATTGTTCAGCCTCTCCCTGATCTCAGCTTTGCTTAGCATGGTTTCTTAGATTTCATAGACATTAGGGCTGGAAGGGACGTTGGGAGATCATCGAGTCCAGCCCCCTACCCCAAGGGCAGGAAGTTAGCTAGGGTCAAAGAATCCCAGCAAGATAAGTGTCCAAATACTTCTTAAAGGAGTCCACAGTAGGTGCTTGCACCACCTCTGGAGGCAGTCTATTTCAGGCTTTGGGGACTTGGACAGTAAAGAAGTTTTTCCTTATGTCCAGCCTAAAATGGCCTTGGAGGAGTTTGTGACCGCTGGACCTTGTCATCCCTTGGGGCGCTCTGATGAACAGGCATTCCCCCAAATCCTGATGCACACCCCTGATGTACTTACAGGCTGCCACCTGGTCACCCCTGAGCCTGCGCTTCTCCAGGCTGAAGAGTCCCATAGCTCACAGCCTGTCTTCATAAGGCCTAATCTCCAGCCCTCTGATCACGCATGTGGCTCTCCTCTGGACTCTCTCAAGCTTCTCCACATCCTTCTTGAATTGTGGAGCCCAGAATTGGATGCAGTACTCCAGCTGCGGTCTCACCAAGGCCAAGGTCAAATCCTGAGATTTACCTGAGAAGCATCTATGGATGCAAGTCAGAGTTTGGTTTGCTTTACCAGCGGTGACATCACATTGGTGGCTCATGTTCATTTTGTGGTCAATCACGACTCCCAAGTCTCTTTTGGCCATGGTGCTAGTGAGCGTAGCACTGCCGAGTCTTTAAGCGTGCTGCAGGGTTTTTTTCCCAAGGTGGAGTACATTACATTTGTCGGTATTGAATGTCATCAGGTTTATATATGCTCACTTTTTGAGCCTATCAAAGTCAGCCTGGATCACCAGCCTGTCCTCAGGTGTGGACACTCTACCCCAAAGTTTGGTGTCATTGGCAAACTTGGCCAGTCCACTTCTGACACCAGTATCCACATCATTGATAAAGACGTTAAAAAGAACAGGTCCAAGGCGGAGCCTTGGGGGACACTACTGGTCACTGAGCGCCATGATGATTCACTTCTGTCAACCAGGAGCACTCAGCATACTATTAGCTCACCAGTTTTCCCCACATACGAGGGCTGCAAACATCTTCATACTGATGGTTCCTGATTCAGATGATGCTCCAGCAGCCTTGTATCATTGAGCTTTACAGTTGCTTTATTATGGGACAATATAGCGAGATATTTTATGTCAGTGGAGGGTGGACCAACAAAGGTGCAACACAAATTAGCCCTGCAGCCTCCATGACTGCTGCTCCAATCTCCTTCCACTGCCTGGTCTGATGCTCTGCTTTCTGCTTCCTGCCCTGTCAGCTACTACTGCCTGTCTCCTCCCCACTCTGCCATGTGCCACACACAGAGGCTGTCTGTGTTACTTGTGGCTTATGTGCTACGGATTGGCCACCCTTGTTTTAAAGTAGTTCCTCCCCAGATATTTCAGTGTTTTACTTAGAATATTTTGTATCATTTGGTTAATCTAGAAATACATTTTGCAAAACCATATAGTCTCTCAAAAGAAGGGGTTATCACTGAAATCATTATTAAGTGGTATCCCACTTCATCTCTTGCTGTGCATTGGAGGTTGGCATTTCTGAATGAAAAGCACAACATACCATATTTCCTCGCATATCGCTTTCCCCCCCCCCCCCCCAAAAGACGTGCACCTTGTTTTTTGGAAGGTAGAATGTAGATTTTTTTTTCCAGGGTCATGGCTTAGAGGTGGCTTTTTTTGGGAGACAGTGTACTGCAAAATGGCTGCCTACTTCTCTCTCAGCTGGCAAACAGGAGACAGAATCTACCATTAACCGTTTCACATCCCCCCTCAAGTTTGCAGCAACTTTTGGCTGAGCAGATAGTCAGAAATGAATTCTAGCTATGGTTAATGGGATTAGTTCTTGAACCCCAACTTTTTTCCTTGTTTTCTTTGCAGGCCTACTCACCTTTAACTTTCTGGATCACCTTGCTGGATGCCTTTTACCAGAGTATGGTTTGCTTTTTCGTGCCTTATTTTGTAAGTAGTGATTTTCAACTATATTTATGCATTTTGATAATTTAACTATTATTTTTAATAAGAAGCAATTTGGTTGCCCTGTTTCAGACACATTTTAAAATGAGTATAATTATTGGAACTGCTTTGAATGTTATGTATATAAAACTAACCAATGTTGCAGCTGTTAGTGCCCTGGTACAATGCAGTATATGATATATTAGGGATATATGCATAGAATATATCAAACTTCATACATCTCTTATTTTACAGGCTTATTGTGGTTCAGACATAGATATCTTTTCTTTTGGAAACCCTCTAAATATAGCAGCCCTCTTCATAATATTGCTTCACCTCCTAATTGAAAGTAAGACTTTGGTGAGTATTTCTTTCATGCTTTATAAAGGGTATAATTTTACCAGAAGGTGTTTGTTCAGTACTTATTACAACTAAAGAAAGGGAAGAAATGCATATATGATATAGAAAAAATCTATTAAGCAATAAATACTGATCATTCTTTCCGTGTGAGTAGCAAGTACTCCTGTCACTGGCCTCATGGGAATACCATATTTTCTTGTGTGCAGCACAATCCCAAATAACACATGTATCTTGTTTTTGGAAAGCAGAACATAGAAAAAAAGAGTTTTCCAGAGTCATGGCTGACTGTGAGACATAGATTAAGTCCCCTGGGGAACATAGAGTGTCCAAGAAGTGTGGCATCAGGAGCTTCTTAGTGTGGCAGGCAGTCTCCTGCAGTGCCACACTCCCTGGACACAAAACATGTTTATAGATGTGCTCTGGGAGTAGGGGGGGAAGTGTGAGCGTCATATGAGCTTTAGTTAAAGCTGCTGCCATTTTTCAGCTTGGGGACACTGATACACATGACACTGGAGTCTGCTGGAGTGCAGTAATTACTATGCTCCACCAGACTCAATTGAGTCTGCTCCCACACACTGTAATTACAGTGCTTCAGAGTAGCCTTGCTGCACATGTATAGGCACCCTTTATGTTTCTAGGAGGACTTAGTCTATTTAACACAAGGTTAGGCCCTAGACCCTTGCAAGGAAGACTGTTAGTTCTTTACTGTAAGCAGTTCTTTATATAAATTACTGCAAATAAAGCGTTGATTCCACATAGCAAGCTTCATCAAGATGCTAACAACATTTCACTTGCTGCTTCAGGCATAAGTTATAGTGCTAAGCCAATAGTTATGGCTGTGAGAGAGTAAACACAAAACTCTGCCCCTTCAGCTTGCTGAGCAGATACAAGTGGCAGCTGTCTCACCAGCTGTATGACATGCACAGTGTCCCCAGGAGTGCTTCTTTTTCAGCAAAGAAAACTGTTTCCTCCCTTAAAACATGCAGCATGGTTTGGTGGGGAGGAGGGGCAAGAGCAGGGGAAGAGCTATTTTTGTGGGAAGAGGCGCATGTTGTATACAAGAATGTACAGTATCCACACAGTGAAAGTTAGCAAGGTCTTGCTCAAAGCCTGTACATAAACATGGAAGAACCAAGCATTATAACTTCTTTTGCCTTGGTGCTCTCAGCTTAAGTTTTCCAAAAGGAAATCACAAACCATTGATATACTCTGCCTTTACAAATTCTAGTGCCTTGCTTCCCATAGACAACAAATGTAGATTGTTAATTTTAAGTGCAGGGAACTGATAGCTTATTGTGTAGCCAAGATGAACAATTCAAAGGTATCTTTCCCTGCTAGAATAAGAAAACCATTATGCCAGAGAACTGTCGTTGTAGTTTTTAATTAAATCAGCGTTTGCTACAGGATAGTATGTGGGTTAAACCAGATCAGTTTTACATCTTTACATGGCATATATTTCTTAAAATAAACAATGGTGGCCTTATTAACACTTACATTTGCCTGTTTGGCCTAACTGGAGAAAACAGCAATCTGTTCAAACAGGAAGTTGCAGGGTGGTGGTTGTTTATTATTTTTCTATGCATTTACTACAGACCGTTTCTGAAATTGTTTCATAACAGATGAAATGTCAAGTTGATTCGAAAGCTTTTGATCTGAAGATTTGTGCATGTTACTAAACCTTTTTTTCCTCCATAGAGAGGGGCATGATAGGCCTCACAAAATAGCCTTTATTTAGCAAAGCCTGGATGGCATGAATGGCTCCATGCTCTGAATAGCAAAACATTACATAAATAGCCTTTTTTGGCATGTATGGATGTCTGCAAGCTGTCAAACCAGTGACAACATGGTTTCCATAGTAACTAATGTATTCAATTAAAAAAATTGAAACAACCCCCCACATACACAAAAGCCTAACAATGATAGACAATTGTTCTGTGTTTAAAGCAAAATATGTAGTGGTAGTATCATGTGAAAGTTTGATTTCCACTTGTTTGAGAAGGGCATCTCTGATGCCTATGAGTAATGTTGTCATCTGAAGTACATGGCATTAAAGAGTCTTCTACCATGGAATCATGAGTTTCCATGATTCCAAGAAAAATCTTTGCTTAAAAATGGATTAAATTACATGGCTACTTGTAAACTATAGAGGGAATGACCTGTTATCGCTAGGAATACTTGAGTGAAAAATCAAGCTTGTCATCTTCTCGAACCAATTTATGATCTCTAACTGAAGACCTGGTGTGTGTGTGTGTGTGTGTGTGTGTGTGTGTGTGTGTGTGTGTGTGCGCGCGCCTATTGACACTTCTCTATCTGTAAGCACTTAGACCTGATTTTTCTTTCTGCCTGTTTCTTTTCTAAATTACAGACTTGGATACATGTGACTGTTGTAGTTGGTAGCATCTTATTTTACTTTGTTTTTGCACTGACTTTTGGAGCAGCCTGCAAAACCTGCAATCCACCATCAAATCCCTATTGGATCATGCAGAAACACATGACAGACCCAGTGTTTTTTCTTGTCTGCGTCCTTGCTACTTGTATTGCTCTGATGCCCAGGTACTTTGTTATTTTACAGTTACAAGTTACTGGTATCAGTTAACTTAAATTTTGTTGAGGCTTTGGTCTTATAAATAGGACCTACTGAAATCGTGATTTCACAGATTTTGCAAAAACCAGCATTGCCTGCAAAAGCAGGCAGTGCCTGTGAAATTCCCAAATCCATGGGGGAAGATAAAAGAAAACTTACTGAAAAGAAAACGACAGCTCCCCAGAAGGAGCCAGCTATCCTTGGGGTGCTATGGCAGCTTGCTGGAGGGCGGGGGGAGAAGAGGGAGCTGCCTGCTTGAAGGGTTGCCGGCAAGATGCCTGCTGCCTTTGCCCCTGGCCAGTGGTTGGTTGTGAAAGGGTTGCCTGCCATGTGGCCCTGCTTCCTCCACCAGTTGATGGCAAGGGACAGGGTTGCATGATGAACAGCCCTTACAACCAATCAGTGGCAAGGGTTGGGGCCACCAGGGCACCTCAGCCAATCGGGGGGGGGGGGGGGGGGGGGGGG
>NW_005841920.1:76553-84031 GCF_000455745.1 Alligator sinensis
GGGGGGGCGCGCGGCAGGGCCGGCGCGTCGGGGTGGGGGGGGGGGGGGGGGGCTGCTGCACCCCACCCACAAAATAGCTGCTGGGTCCTATATTCAGCCTGTGAAATCAGCAGACAGCCACCTCAAATTTAATATGTTTCTACCTATAAATCAATCTGGCTTTGTGGAAGAGCTTATAAAAGAACTAAAAGTATAAAGAAAATTGTACAGCTTATTTATGAAAAAATAGGAGTCACTGTACTAGGGGCCCCTCTAGATGTTACACTTGGGCCATGATTAATCATGTTAATCATGGTCTAAATGGCAAGGCATACATTAAAATGTACACCCAATTTAAGGGTCCATAAGAATGCAAACCAGCCAAATAGATGTTTCACATACAATGTAGAACATTTTTTATGGCTGGTTCATATGGCACCTTAGATGAAATGTGTGGCACTTTAAGAACTGCCCCAGGGCTGGAGCCAACAATCAGTACCTGGTTTGTTGGCCACATTGGGTTGTGGACATTCAATCTTCAATTTGCTAGTGCAGGGGGAACACAAGATCATGATCCCAGGATTCCCCTGCACTGGCACCTAGAAAGGGCTATATTGGTATCTGATCTGTGATCCCAAAATCACATCTCCTCCCATGTAGGCAGGAGACACAATTGTTGGGATTGGGAACCAGATCCCATGGTGGCTTTAAGTGAAGATGTGCCAGGGATCTAGGTAGATGTATGCAAATACAAGATTTCCATAACAGGCTACAGTCTTAATCCTGCCCTTCAAGTTTAAACCAGAAGCTATTTTACACTTTTCAGAGCTCCGAATTAGTCTCCTCTGGCACTTTACTGATAGAAATGAGCACCTGGGAAATTAGGGTGCTTTGAGAATTAGGTTGGAGTTTTGAAGATCTAAATTTTAGACTTAGTCGCACGTAATCTAGATTTTAAATGGCAGTTGAGCACCCCCTTGAGAGTCTCACTCATTGAACCTCAGAACACAACCTTATCAGCCTGATTTTTTTATATGCATAATAGCCCATGACTGCCAACTTTGACTCAGGTTTTGCAGCTAAATTGGCAGAGGGAGATATAGGCCTGAAAATGAGATGTGTAAGAAGTTTCCATACCCCTGTGCTGTGTTTGCTTCTGAGTGATTCTGTTTCAGTCCTCAGTTTTTTGGGTTTTTTTAATTAAAAAAAAGACTCTTTATGTAATTGCAAGAGCCTGGGAAGAAGAATGCTTTCAACTCACTGACTATTTCAAACACATACATATTCCACTTTTAGGAGTGTATTTTTCACAGTAAATTAAATGCAAAGCGTTTAGATGTATAAATGAGGTTCTTTGAGTGCGTTTGAGTCTCCCAGTGCCAACACCCCACAAGAGTTACATCAGCTCTGCCTAATACAGACCCTTTTGTTTGCTTAGTTAAGTGATTAAGTAGAATTATGTCTGTTTACATCATGGGATAACTGTTACATATACTTTTTTCTTGCTTATTCTTATCAAATCCTACAAGGGGCCTGAAATCCATCACTCTCTGTGACTTTAAACCATGTTCATCATTTTGAAGAATTAGGTAGACAATAAGATTCTCAAAAGGGTTGCAGGTAGTTGAGTACCCATCTTCTACAGAACATCACTGGCAGTCCAGTGTCCAGTTCCATTAGAGCCCTTTGAAAATCTTTACCACAATCCCTGATTGAAAACATTACCCAGGCTAAACCTTCAACAAGGCCAATTTAAAAAATATATTAATGCCAAGTTCTGTTCCAGAGTAATGCTTTGGCTTTGGAGTGTGCCTCTAAACCTCTGGATTGCTTAACCTTCAATACCACGCTTATTTACTCTTCTAAGGACCATGACACATGCAACAAAGAGAATTTAAAAGATATTTTGACTACTCTTGCTGGTGTCCCAAATACCTTTCTAGTTATTGTGCAGCTTCATCATGAGTGTTTTCCATTGAAGAACAGAGTGTTTGTACATATTAGGTCTGATTTTCCACAATAGAATAATAGAAAATTAGGGTTGGATCTCAGGAGGTCATCTAGTCCAACCCCCTGCTCAAAGCAGGACCATCCCCAACTAGATCATTCCAACCAAGGCTTTGTGTAGCCGGGTCTTAAAAACCTCCAAGGGTGG
This sequence comes from Alligator sinensis, assembly GCF_000455745.1. Taxonomy (NCBI): domain Eukaryota; kingdom Metazoa; phylum Chordata; order Crocodylia; family Alligatoridae; genus Alligator; species Alligator sinensis. The sequence goes on from NW_005841920.1 coordinate 78,688, forward strand.
AGACTCCACAACCTCTCCAGGAGATTCCACGACCTCTATGTCAAGCTCCAGCCACTTTGGAAACTGTTACCCTAACTTGTTCTGATGCAAAATTGCAGTCATCATTATTTGTGGGCAAAAGTATACCATCAGAGATAGACTTCCTTGTTTTCTGAGCTACTGCAGCCTTGAGATTGCAGGAATATTGCATACTCAGTACAAAGCAGAATGCCCCCTCTCCTGTCTCCAAATGCTGCTGTTCAAACCTTTTAAGTAGTGCTGAAAACAATTTAAATCTGCTTCTGAAGGACTTATGTGAAACACTGGTTATATTCTAGGTATTTGTTCAGAGTTCTCCAAGGGACATTGTTTCCTTCTCCGATACTGAGAGCCAAGCACCTTGACAGACTGACCCCTGAGGAGCAGAGGGAAGCAATTAAACAATGGAAAGATGTCTGCGTTGTGGCTCATAGAGTTGATTTCCAGGGGACTTCATTGTGTTCCAGCTCTGTGGAAGATGCTGCATCAGAGAAAAGGCAACACCAACATGTCAGACATGTTGCCAGTGCCTAAGACACCTTTTTCAGACCAGTCCAAGAGACAGTTTACAAAGGCAGCTTGTTTCCTATCAGGTATTCAAGTATTCAGGATAAGCCTGGGGACAGCTTGAATTGCAAGAAAGCTGCACTTTTGAACTCCTAAAAGGAAACCTATTCAGAAGCATTTGGAGCTAATAATGCCTGTGCCAGAGCTCTGGACTTTCGTTTGGAAAGTGGCAACATTGAAATTCCTCTAACCAAAGCAGGTGTGACTTCTGCTTTGTGTGAACAGGATGTCGGAACAGATCCTGCAAAGCCAGAATGTTAACAATTTAAGAATCCAAGAATAATAACATCTGTGTTTTGCACTACTTAGGAGTCTGTGTTTTTGCTTTGTTTCCCTCCCATTAACCCAGGTGAGACACAGATTGCTTCAGAAGATTTTTTTTTTAAGTATGATAAGTAATTTGTTGAACAAAGATATAAATGGGTGGAAGCATTATACCAAAATCAGCTCTTAAAAAGCTCGCACCATCTCTGGTACATGACAGCGCTTGACACAAGTCCCCTTGTGCTCATGGGTGTCAGTTCAGTCCCCCTTCGGTTTCCAGTTAGATCTTTGCCATGACACAAAGTGGAAATAATTAAAATAAGATCTTCCCATTCTACTGAGTCTCCTGCCTGGCCTCAGTCATGCCATTGTGGTACGCAGCTCCTTCTCACTAATGACTGTGGCCATGAGAGTGTTGCCAACTACCTGCAAATATCCCAGGATCTGGGAATACCTAAACCTCTCCCTCACCCCTTCATCACTAATCCCTGCAAGGCCATTTTCACCTGTGCCCACAGAAGCATCTTTCTCTTTTTCATGTCCTTTCTTCCCTGCTCTCATCCTCCCATAACATCACCTGAGCCCCCTTTTCACCTGGATCAAGGTTAATAGCCAGATATCTGTTAGTTGGCTGACAGACATGTTTATTGTTACGATTTCTCCCTTAGAGAAATTAGTTCTAGCATCATGCCCTTGACTCCTGCAGATACCAACTGGATGACCCCTGGCTTCTGAACCTGATACTGGCCACGATGCTGAGGCACAGGCCACACAGCAACCACTGTAAGCCCTTTAACGTCTATTTAAAATGGCACATCCCTGTGATCTGAGACATAAGCCTGGAAGCGCTCAGAAATCAATGCCTTCACTTCCACACAAGCACTTACAACCAGCAACCTCTTGGGAGGTATAGGGGAAAGGGTGTGGGTTCCTGCAACTATTATTTCAAGATCTTACATGGAGATTATGTGCTTTTCTGGGTGGAACAGAATCACAAGCAGAGCTTAAGTGGCTAAAGCAGATCCCTTCTCAGCATACACAAAAGGGCACAAAGGATAGTAGGATCTAAAATCTGCATACGTGTCCCCAAATGCCACTTACATGGCTAACTTTAGCTTCATAAGTACTAGTTACCTGTCTAAAGTGTGGGTGGATTTCTGCTGTTTTGGGATTTATTAATTTGCTAGCAGGATATATCTAAGCCTGGTGCTGTTCTACAAAAACTGATTGAAGGAGGTTTCTGAAAAGTTGTTGCGGGGGGGGTCAGGAAAGATATCAGTAATTCTGACTTCCTGTGGCTGGTTGGAGCTTGGATTGTGGTTGCAGTTTGGTTGGATTATGAACATAAATAAATCCTACTCTTCCTGATCTATTAAAAATCCAGCTAGACCAGACTTTATCTCCCTAGCATTGTCTGGGAAAGCTTTCCCCATCGTATTGTCACTGATGAAGGCAATGGTGACAGATTTCCTGGAAAATATTAATGGAGATACATTAAAGGACTCTGCCCCTGCCCCTTCACAGCACCATCATATTGCTAAGAAGGTCCATCTCCTGTTGCAACTTCAGGAGCCTCTGGGATTGGCAAATTAGGAGGACAGTTATTCTAGAGCATGGGTGTCAAACTCATCCAGCCTACTGAATTGGAGAAGGGGGGCAGTGCCAGTCTGAGACATGTGTTGCACATGGTGCCTATACTGGAGCAGCCCTATGTGCTGGATCTGGTACAGACAGCCCATGTTTGAGGCCAGATCCACAGTGCAGAGCCAATCCAGCACAGGCACCCCAAACCATCCCCATGCCATGTACAACCTATGCTAGACAGACTCTGCGTGCTGCATGTACTGGTTCCAGCATATGCTGCATTGCAGGAGACAGCACCATAGGCCAGACTGGATCCAGCCCACAAGCCATACTTTTGACACCCCTAGTCCAGAGAAGCTTTCCACTAGCTCCAGCAAACCAATGTCTTCTTTAAAAAAAAAAAAATAGGAGCAATTGTACCTAAAAGCAAACATGCTCTTAGCTTTATCTGATAGACCTTGGTTTTATGCTTGTTTTCTACCTATGGCTGAAGACTTTTTTTTAATAATAACATGCTTACCATTGGAATATGTTCTTATTCAGGAATGTACATAAGCATGTGCACAAGTCAATCTTTAGTCAAGAGATCTGAAGTTAAGCACTCATTTAAGAGCTCTCCTGTGTAATAACGTTTTCCTGAATCATGGTCTATCATAAGAACATTGTTCTACCATAACAGTGCCCATTAATTTGTATTCTATTGCCTGATTTCTCCTTTCCTCCTACACTGACTTGACATCCTGCACTGTACTGGTCAATGCCACATTTCCTTCTCCTTTAGCTAGTTCCCTATAGCTAGTGATTTGCTTACCCAGTCTCACTGGCAGCCATCTAATCCCTGAAGCCATCCATTCTGTTTTCTGCTCTTCTAAAATAGCAGCTTCTAGTAGACAGCTAGACAGGCTTCTCCTTGATTCCAGCTGCCTTTACTGTCTCTTGTTTGCAAGAGACAGCCTAGACATCTATTGAGGGTGCAGGAAAAGAGGAATAAATCCAGCAGCATGGAGTAGATTTGGGAATTAGGTTCCTAAATATCTTTTGGGTCCTAGCAATGGGGCCTGTGGGTAGAAAACTGTGGGCATATGTTTCAGCCCAGGCTGACTAAAATACTGGATTTTTTTAAAGTACACCAACTCAAATACCTTCTTAGTTATTGTTGTGCAGCTTCATTATGAGCCAACTCATGGAGCAATACAAGGAATTATGACAGTCCACTAGCACCTGTTGAAATAATTCAATTCATTAACTGTAGCTACTAATAAATTGTTAGCACTGAGCCCATTTTCTGTTCTGTTGCCATCTGAAGGGTTACATTTGCAAATTGCCAAGCATGTGTGTTTATTTTGTGGGTGTGAGTCTTTTGGGATGGGGAGGGGGAAGAGCTCTGTCTCTTAACTGAAGCATGAGTTTTCCACTTCAGTGATCAACATTACTTTATTCCACATCTTTTAAGGCCTCCAGAAGAATTTAAACAAACGCTGTGAGGTCTGAGCTAGCTGCTGCTTATCTGGCATTTAAGGGTATTCTAAGTTCATACAAATTCAGGTCACCACATGTTAGTAGTAACATTTTTTTAACTGCCTTCTCAGAAGGTAGACAGCAATTAAGAGCAGACCTTTTGAGAAATGAATGGGAAAGTGGTGTAATGGTTAATTCTGTAGCAAGAAAACAGCAACAAATCAAATGATTAAGCCAAGCAATGCCTTGATCCCTTTAAAAATCTGACCTGCCATACAGGACACAAAAAAATTAGAACAGAAATCTTTTCCATCAGATAAGGTTGTTTTTAGCCCAAGACATTTAGTTCTGTGATCAGCATTTATTGTGATAAAGGCAAAGATACAGCAACACACATGTTATAAGGAGGCAAATATTGGCCTAGAACAACACTTTTGAGACTGCTGAATGGTATGATGGGTGGTATAGATAATGCAAGCTGACAGAAATGCTACTGAGACCAAAGCAGGCTTGAGTTTCTTGCAAAAAGTAGTCAGTTCATCCAGCCTTAGAAAGTACAGATGTGTTTCAATGTAGTAACAGCAATTTCATTTGTAGAAAACAGGGGCTACACATGTGCTGCCACTGATACAGCAGAAGCAGACCCCTGGCACCAAGACCCCTGGCATACGTTAAAGTTAATCATGTCTTAATGTTGTTACCCAGCCACATGTTAATGCAATGAATAGCTTGATAAAACAAGAAATAAGCCACAAAGTTATTACACAAAAAATATTCTAATAACTTTGTGACTGGTTCCTATTACAGCATTAATTGAACATGTGGTTAGGCTGGGGCTCCTAGCCCTGGGTGCTTCCCCGTGGCTGCGAGTCCCATCAGCTGATCTGGGCTCCCAGCTACCACCAAGGCTAGACACTGTCAGCTGATGGGGATCCCAGCCACAGGGGTGTGTGGTGCACCTTCGCAGTTGGGACACCAGATCAGCTGATGGGGCTTCTGGCATGGGCTCCCTGCCATAGGAGCTTGCTACTTGCCAGTGCAGGGGAAGCTCAGAATCATGATCCTGGGCTCCCCCTGTACTGGCAATAAGGCATGTTGGGACTGTATACTCAATCCCAGTCACACCTCCTGCCATGCACATGTGGTCTGGCAGGAAATGCCATTGTGGAGATTGCACATTAGATCCCATGGTGCCTTTACTTGCATATCTGCCAGGGGCCCAAGTCTGAAACTTCTCTTCATTCCAGGAGCATACAGTAAAGATAAGAGCAGGCAGTTGGTCTAACCTCAGATGGGGAAGTTTAGAACTCAGCATGGCAAACCAAGCCCCTTATGTTTATAGCCACATAGAATCATAGAAGTAGGGTCAGAAGGGACCTTGATCTTCAAGGCTGACCCCCTGCCTGGGCAGGAGGAAAACTGGGCTCAAATGACCCCAGCCAGGTAGGCATCA
>NW_005841920.1:84258-95954 GCF_000455745.1 Alligator sinensis
TTTATAGATGGTCACCAGGTCCCCCCTCAGCCTTCTCTTGTGAAGGCTAAACAGGTTCAGGTCCCGTAGCCTCTCATTGTAGGGTCTGCCCCGCTGTCCCCGGCTCATGCAAACCCTCCTCTGGACCCTCTCAATGTTGTCCACATCCCTCTTGAAGTGGGGTGCCCAGAACCGGACACAGTACTCCAGCTGTGGCCTGACCAGTCTCACATAGAGGGGGAGGATCACCTCCTTGGCCCTAACTTGAGATGCACCTGTGGATACACGATAAGGTCCGGTTAGCCCTGCCGACCGTGACCTCGCATTGTCGGCCCATGTTCATCTTGGAGTCAATGATGACTCCAAGATCCCTTTCTGCCTCTGTGCTTTCAAGAAGGGAGTTTCCCATCTTATAAAAGTGTGCTGCTGGTTACTACTGCCCAAGTGCAGCACCCTGCACTTGTCCGTATTGAAACGCATCCTGTTTTTGTTAGCCCACCCCTGCAACCTATCCAGGTCTTGCTGCAGTCTTTCCCTCCCTGCCAACGTGCCCACCTCACCCCAAATTTTGGTATCATCAGCAAATTTAAACAGGTTGCTTTTCACCCCATCGTCCAAATCGCTGATAAAGAAATTGAACAGCGTGGGCCCAAGGACAGAGCCCTGGCGGACTCCGCTGCCCACTTCCCCGCAAGTCGAATATGACCCGTCCACCACCACCCTCTGAGTACGACCCTTCAGCCAATTTGCAATCCATCTGACTGTGTAGGCATCAATGCCACAGTCGCCTAGTTTTTTAATGATGGGGTGGTTGACAGTGTCAAAGGCCTTGCTGAAGTCCAGAAAGACTGCATCCATGGCGACACCTGCATCCAGTGCTTTTGTGACCTGATCGTAAAAGGCAATCAGGTTGGTCTGACATGACCTGCCCCTAATGAAACTGTGCTGGTTGCCCTTGAGCATCATCCCTGATGCCGGCCCATCACAGATGTGCTCCTTGATGATCTTCTAAAAGAGTTTCCCCAGGATTGAGGTAAGACTGACGGGCCTATAGTTGCCCAGGTCCTCCCTCCTCCCTTTTTTAAAGATGGGGACCACATTGGCTATCTTCCAATCATCTGGAACCTGGCCCGAGCACCAGAAGCGCTCGTAAAGCCATGCCAAGGGCCCTGCAATAACCCCTGCTAGCTCCCTCAACACCCTGGGGTGGAGAGCATCTGGACCTGCTGATTTGAACACTTCAGCCCCTCCAGAAGTACTCTAACCCAGTCCTCCTCAACCTTAGGTCTGGAGGCGTTCCCCTTGAGTCCGTCTTGAATCATGGTGGGGGAGTCCCGGTCCCTGCACAAGAAAACGGAGGTGAAGAATTTGTTAAAGAGGTCTGCTTTCTTCTCTGGCGCAACTACCAGATTGCTCAGCATATCTTGGAGGGGCCCCACATTTCCCGGTGCCTTCTTCATCCTCCCTATATATTTGAAAGAGGACTGTTTATTATCTTTGATTCTAGTCCTAGCTCTATGTCCGCCTTAGCTTAGTTAAACATAGTTAAATTGGTACAAGTTTCTACTGTAGACACCTGAAGACTAGGGACAGAAGTTGTACGTAAATTGGTTTAAGTCATCAGAAACTGATTTAAACCTGCAACAGAACAGAAGTTCAGTGCACATAAACTAATTTCAACTGGTTTAAGCTAAACCTGGTTGAATGTAGTATGATACCTAACTGATTTGGGTCAAACCAGTTCATGAAACTTATGTCCCAGACCCCTTCCTGGTTCAAGTTAAGTCAGAGTTCTCCAGCATATCCTTGTACACTTTCCATCCCTGGGCTGGGCTGTGCTGTCTTCTCCAGCAAGAGAAGGGTTGAGGAGGGCAGGCACAGACTACATTCCCCCCTCTCCCTGCCCCTCCCTGCCCCAGGCAAACTATGGCTGGGGTCTGGGGCCAGGGAGGGGAGTTAAACTTCCCTTTCCCCAAGTACAGAGCTGCCCTGCCCTACTAAAAACTTACTGTTGACTGCGACTGTGGAATACAAATCCCAGAAAAACCTGGAAGCAGGAAGAGGAACTGATGAGGAGTTCTGCAGAGTCCTGCTGCTCTGATTCTGGACTGCAAATCCCAGAGACCTCAGGGGCAACAGGAAAAGGAAGTGAACACACAGGCCATGCTAGCTACATACCAGAGAGTCATGGTCTAGCACTCCCCCAGCTTCTGGTATGTGGCTGCATTTCCTGAATCAAAGTGAATGACTGTCCAGTTGTTTCTCAGTTTAATCTGTGCAGTTTAGACTAACCTGCAAAAACTGAATCAATTCAGCCTTGGGCTTTTTGACTTTCTATACTTAGCCTACATGGCCGCATTCAGATGTGCAGACACGTGTGGTTTGTGATGCCACAAACTTCTTTGTGGTGCCACAAACTGCATGCTCAGAACATTAAAATGTGCCCTGCACTGCAAATTTGCAGCACGGGGGCAAATTTTGCTACCAGGAAATCCCAGTAAAGCTTAATTCAGTAACTCACAGGAATCTGATTTCCATGATGTTGACAGAGTCCATGTTACTTTATGAGAACAAAGATATTTTACAAACAACCTAACCTCTTTGAGAAAGATGCATCTTTAAATGGGATTCCTTTTTAAGATCCTCTAAAAGTCCCTAAGGAAGAATCGCCTTTTACTATTATTATAAATGCACTGCGTTTTTAGTGCATCATTAATGCATTAGAATAAAGAGATGCTTTAGGAACAGAAGTATGAGTACTGCTTAGAATTAATACATTTCTAGTGGGATTTCTTTTCTTATGAAATCTTAAGATGCTTCCTTCCTCTCCAGTTATTTTTAAAGCTGTTCCTGTAGCAACAATTTTTGGCAGTTAAAGGTCCAACCCATGTACAGTTCTGGGCTGCAAACAATTTGCGCATCTCTTCAACTATAGTTAAGGCAACACAATACCGTAGCATGGGCATAATTATACCCGTGTAAAGGTGTTTATAGCAGGACAGAAGAATATATTATGCCAAAATAAACATCTTTATAACAGTGTAAAATTACATCTGCCCAAAGGCATTGCACAGAAATACCTAAATTACACAATCTTTCTGTAACATAACCGTAAAAGCCAGTGTTCTCTATGATGACTATTTCCAGAGGAATTATTAACCATCTTACAATTAGAGCATAAGAGATATTAAAAATATTTAAAATACTTTTTTTCCATACAAATACTAGTAATGTAAAAGCGCGCCCTCCCTGGTTTTGTTATAGAACCATGGGACATTATAAGGGATGTTTTATTGTCAGCATCGACACCCTAGCTGAAGGAATGAGGTTGGTGAATGTAAGAGGCTCTCTCTATTATGAAAGCTAATTAGCCACAGACATCCAATAAATTCTCCCCAAAACACACATGCACAGTATTTTAAACAATTTAACTAAAAAAACATTTCTTAGCAGCTGAGTTAGTATTTCGGACATCACCACTTCCTTGGGTTTTTTATTGTTTTCCAGCAGTAACTCAAGTAGACATGATCTGGATTTTTTAATTTAAAAAATAAGCCCTTAAAATTCATCATTTGAGGTTTCTTTGCATGGCATAGCAAGTGCACAAAACTCTCTTCCTCTTTTTTGGTAAATCACTCCATTTTGAGATGTGGCTTTAAAAGCTTGTGAATACAAGTAAATCTATCTCCACTTGTATTTTGACCTTCAAAATTAGTATTTCCAGAACAAATGTTAGAGTTATACCATAAATATCTGAACAAAGGGAGCTAACCTTAATTTTTGCAGCAGTAGACACAGCTGCTATAATTCTTAGAACAAAAAAAGTGTTTGCAGATTGGCGAGTCATTTATGCCCTTCATTTAATGGATGTCTCTTCATGACAGCAAGTTTTGTTCTTTACATAGGATATAGTTTGACTCTAGTTCCAGTCATCCATAGAACTAATCTGGGTGTGCGCCCTCACACACACGCACACAGCCAGATTTCACCATTGCAACACAGTTTGAACATATGGCACCAATGGCCATCATCGTCTTATCAACTGTCTCGCTATAACTTCTGATGGCAGTAGATCTTCATACTTGTCCACTGCTCATACCCAAGTTGTACAAGCAGTAAAACACAGAGGAAATCACTAAGGCCAGTTTTCTGGCCTGGTATTTTTGTTCCGTCTGTGATATTACTGTGAAATGAATGGTTACTACTACCAAAGTATTAGCTTTAGCCTTGCATTCTAATATAAAAATTAACAGCAGACTTACAGCTTTTCAGTAAACCACAGAAGAGACAGTGTTAATGAAACAACTTGAGTAGATTCAAATCCAAAAATCCAAACAATAAAAGGATGGAAGGATTTCATGTACACAGATACATTTATATAGCAATATCTATTCAGATAACATTATGGCTAGGGACAGACATTCAAAAAGCCTGAGCCTGAATTGATTCAATTTTTGCTGGTTAGTCTAACCTGACTAGGCTAAATCAGTTTGTAACTGAACAGACATGATCAGACACCCCAGAAATACAGGCACATGCCTGCAGTGGCTCAGGCTAGAAGCCAGAGGGTGCTAGAGCAGCCCTCCCTTCCCTTCCAAAGTGCTGAGCTGAGAGGCGCGTGGCGAGGCCCTGGCAAGACACTCTGATTAGGGAAGGGTTCCCCTCCCCCGACCAGTCCAGCAGGGAATTGATAACACAGTGTTTATAACACCATTAAGAAAACAACAGAGACACATTACCAGCTACCTGTTGATTCTGCCTTTGTCCTGTCTGCCACAGCACAGACCGTAGCCACCATGTGGTCTGCTAGCTAATGTTGATAGGTATCTGTGTAAGGCAGAGGGGATGGGGGAATCACTGCTTAGCAGGGAGTGGAAGGGGGGGGGAGGGAGGAGCAGCCTGCAGTCTCTGCCAGAGCTGCAGCTGAGGAGCAGAGGGGAGGGGCCAGCTCTGCTGTGGAGCAGAGAGCCCTGCCCAGCCCAGAGAGCATGCTAGGATGCTGGGGGAGTCTGGTTTAACTTAAGCAAGCAAGGGGCCTGGGACTGCATAAACTGGTTTGACCCAAATCATTTAAGCCTGATACTACATCCAACCAGGTTTATCTCAAACCAGTTTCAGCCATTTTAAAATTGGTTTATGTCCACTGAACATCTGTTCGGTTACAGGTTTTAAAAAGTTTCTGATCACTTAAACTGGTTTGTGTGTAATGTCTGTCCCTAGCCTATATGAGTTTGTTTTCATTTTCAATTTTCCATTAAAGAATTAATCCAAAGTGACTGCAGGTAGTTATACTCAGTCTGCCCATTAATATCCTGTATGGGAAAAGTGTAATACACATCTATAGTGCTTCCACATCTCTCTTGGGCAGCCAGCATTCTCTGGCATATCCTGCCTACCTATGCTGCTCAAGTCAAACCTAGGAAGAAGGTGGTAAAGCTACCTCTACTATCAAGGGCAGAGATCTCAGGAGTTGCAGTTGGGACAGATGTATGGGCAGTTCTCAAGAGCAGTTTCTGAACGCTTTGCAAGTGATACAGATGTACTCACGTATGTAAACATAGGTGCAGACTACACTGAAGATGTTTAATCAGAATCTGAAAACAATTCAGCATTGCAATGGTTATCAGTGGTGTTGCAAACAACTCCATGCATGTATGCAAATCTGGGTTCAGGACTATTAGAAACAAACCCAGCTCAACTGCACAAAGCTGTCATCTTGCCTCATATCTCTTAATGCATCCCTGCCTTTCACTGAGTTTCCAGAAAGAATAAAACCATATTTAGTTTAGATCTCAGACAGTATTTGTAAAATTAATGTCCTTTTTTATTAGTATGACTAGATATAAACACATCTAGCTGGCTCACGTACCATTAATTCTATGTGGAGCTGCAGCTGACAGGAGTAAAACAAGAAATGTGTTTATCACCTTACAAGGGGTTACAGCTTGTAGAGAAATGAAGAATTCTCACTGTCATAGGTATGAGAATACAAAGGGAGACAAATACATGGGTAGGAGGAATAACTTTGACTTTAGAGTCTACATATAATATTGTCATGTGCACACATAGAAAAAGCAGTATAAAAATACATTTATAAAATTACAAATATACTCTTTACATGGAATGTTGTGGCAGAAATAGTTGGGGGGAAATACTGCTTCTTTCTAACGCCATTTAGGATATGGTTCAATACATCCTTTTTCTGCCAAAGATGGTTGCATTCAGTGGTGCCATCAGAGCCTAAGCACAGCTCACCATTTATTTCACTAGGGCAGCTGCTTGAAAACTTGGAGCAGGGCAAGGCCCAATTAACTAGTGTGGAAATAATAACATTATTTCAAATAGTATCTCTTGGCAGTGCTCTTATATATATGCAGAATGGTCCTAAGTGTTTCCGTGCTTTTCACTATTCAAAGCTAACTGTAAGAACATAATTTGGTGAAATTAAAAATCAGGACAGGCTGCTCATGTTACAATAGCATCTTTTCTTTTCAATTAGATAAAAAGAGAAATCTTGTAAATTCTGTACTTCATAAAACGACATGCAGCTCTACTCTCTGCACTACTGTATGCTGGTCAAATGGCCCTTTACAAACCCATGGTCTGATTTTCAGGTGTTTTAAACCAACACGGGTCCTTAAATAAGCTACAACAGTTCCCATCAGTCAGGAATCTAGTCCCATGGGATAAAGATAGAGCAGGATACTGAAACTGTAATTTCCAGACCACCGTATTCAAGATGTGTATGTCAGTAATCTACCTCATGTCACACAGATTAGGTGCAGCCCTTAACTCGAGAAATTTAGACAAGAGTAAATTCTCTTTTTTGCAGTTTAGGGGAGAGAAATACATATAATTTTCTGTTTCATAAACCCACAATATAAAAAGAAAATGACCATTGAGGCATCAGGTTCTGTTCTTGAAAGTACAACTGTAATTTGATAACAATTTAAATATAGTTTTAAAGCCTGTGACAATATATATATATTATTTTTTATGAATACAGTGGACATGGGTAAAGAGCATTGTCTTTCACTTGTTATTTGAAGTGTATCAAAAAAGGAGATACTCAGTTTTAGAGGCAAATATGTAACTATAGCAGTAATTTGAATGATGCTGTTTAATTGGAGTATGACAGTGTCTGAAACATCCATTTATCAGCTGTCTTGAGGAACTGACCAGATATATGGGAATCCTACAAAAGACAGATTCTTGAAAAGGTCTCATTATGCTTACTTGGGGGCAAACTAGAGATAGTAGAAGTGTTATTGCAGACCTCAGACTAGATTCACAAGTGGAACTTAAGTTTCAGTGATACAACCTTTAATTTTCAGTGTTCTGAGTGGGATCTGTGTGAGCTAGCCTATAGGAAATGCTTCACCCCTGGCAGATGGAAGTAGCTATCTCCACTTTTGGATTCTCAGCCATTGGTCCACTTCTGCCATTAATTGCTTAGGCCGCACAATAGTTCCATGGATAGAGTACTCATTTAAGATAGCAAGAAGACTACTCTCTTAAGATATGGAGAGCCCAAGTTCAAATACCCCTTCTACATGGCTAGTTTTGAGCCCAGGATCCTCCACACTGAAGGAGCGTGCCCGATCCACCTTTTCTGCTTTGCATATGATACCAAAACATGCATTAAAACAGTAGCATAACTAAGGGTGAGAGAGCAGCACATCTGCCCCAGGCATCAATTTATAGAGAAGTGCCAGAACGGTGGCCCCTGGGAAGCCCAGCTGCCAGTAGGTGGGGAGCATGTGTGGTAGCAGCAGCTGCTGCTGGCTGGTGTGTGGGGAGAACATTTCATGGCAGTAGCAGCTGGATCTTTGAGTCTCCAGTAGACTTCTTTGCTCAGCATCTTACCACCACCCCTGTGTTCTCTGGTCTCCATCCAGCGTGCCAATTTTGCTAGTTACACATCTGGTGCAGGCTGGCATCCAAATTTTCCTCCCCGTGTAAGTGCTCTGAGACGGAGCTATGAAATCATTCTCCGTCTCAGTCAAAGAATGTTTAGTTATTGAGAAACAACTTAAAGAACAAATTGAAATAACAAAAAGAAATTTAAAAAGCCCAACCTGTTGGTTAGGGCACTCTTCTGGGACAGGGGAGATGGGGATTGAAGGCAGTGAAAATTTGAACTGGGGTTTCCCACATCCCAGTTGAGTAATCTAAGCAATTGGATAAAAGGGTGGCAGTGACAACTCATCACCAGTTCATCCCCTGCTGGTAAAGTATGTAGGGGGACACTGATAATGTTTAGGCATGAGATAGGCTCCATGCTGCTCAGTGCTATCAAGACTTATGCAGTTCTGTGCAAGCCAAGTGGCAGAAACTTACTTTACTGGGACAACTCCAGAAGTAGGTAGGTATTCCATTTTAGATTAAGGCAACTAAAGTGGCAGTTTGATGCCTAGGTCTCCCTTGCTCTTCGGCATCATTGCTGTGAATGTATTGACTTTACTCTTCATTGCAGGAATTGTGGGTGGAAACAGTATGTGCTACTAAGTGGATATTTTTATAGGTTTGCTAATCTGTGCTACAGCTTAATTTAGAGGTCTGAAAGGCAGAAACTGGCTGAATCTTCCTTTAAGCCTTTTTTTGTTGTGCTTAGAATGGTAGCACAACACAGCTAAAGGAGAAGTCAAAGGATTACAAACATATCAGACCTACCCAGAAGGTATCTTCAGTGGCAGAAGTTTATCAGTTCACTTACACTTAATTTTCCACAGCTCCACGTCAATAACACCTAGAGCTCAGAACTCTCCTGAGTTTCTTGCTTGCTAAATCTTGAATGTTCAAGAGCTGGAGATCTTTGCCTTCTGCCAGTCAGCACAACCCTACACATCTGGAGTTAGTTTAGTAGAAAGGTGTGGATGTATATTTGTCTTTCAATCCATTCAACAAAGTGTGACACATTGCTATAAACTCCAGGTCCTAAAACTTTTGAAAAGCAGACAGAGCCCCAAGATGTTAAACCAAACAACGTCCAGCGTCCTGCAGGCTGCTCACAAACAAGAGGGCCTCCACTGTCTCCCTGCAATTCAAGAGAAAAATACAGTCTATGGAGGCTGCATGTAATCAGTGTTGTTACGATGGAGGCTGTGTTTGAATATCTAGAGGATGTATGAGTTCAACTTAACTCAGTTGAAAAATCTGGTTTATCAGTTCAACCATGTAAGAACATACAAGCCTCTCCAGTAATAGTTTGGTTGCTACATTTATAACAAAACTAGCTGTTCAAGATTCACACCAATTTAAAAAAGTCTTAATTAATTAACAAAAAGTAATTCTTAAGAGGCACCAAGCAGCAGATCATAGTTCATTTGAAAGTTTATTGCACCATTAAAAATGTATGATTACTTATTTAGAAATGGACACTGAGAACATTAATCTATAGTGTCACCTTTGTATTTCAACAAGCATCCTGTACATACATTATTAGACTGTTTTATAAAAAGAAAAAAAAGTCAGTTTCATGTTTCTACCCAGAGAGTGGCTTACCATGCACGAGTCCACAGTGCCAGACTCATAGCCTGCACATAACATCCTGCTGGTAATGGTCTTCATGTCAAAGTATGACTGGCATTGTTCTAGGGAAATAATGCGAACTTCTCCTTCTTGCAGTTTAAAAGGCACTGGAAAAAAAAAGATTCTGTGTTAATGTGAGTATTGTCTTGTAATGATTTATTTAGTGCTGTCTGAGATGGAAACATTTTTCTACTACACAGACAGAAATATTACTGTAAAAGGGTCTGTTAATAAAAAATTATTAAATAAACAAGGGTCGTGCTCAGTAAGAAAGAATTCCTCCTCAGCTCAGAATCCAGGGGACCAATAGTAGTTTCTGAAGGGCCACCAATGAGTATTCAAACTGCTTGAGCCCCAGAGTCAGAGGTGCATGCGTAGGGGGTGTAACAGAGCACAAGTTACACCCCCTACGCCTTACACAGGCATGGGCAGACTGCAGAGCAGTCTGCAGGTGGCTGCACTCCCAATCAAACACAACTGCCTGATTGGGAACAAGGCCAAGCTGTTTCCTATAAAAACAGGGCTCTGAGCAGCATAGCCAGCAGTCTGCTGCAAGTAGCTGAGGAAAGTGCATCCCTGGCTGGAGCTGCTGCTCATAATGCCTTGGAGGTAGAGGGAAGGAGTTATGGGGAAGGTGAAGGCTCCTGGTCCTGAGGTATGACCTAAAACTACACCCTGCTAGGGTTAGATGTTGTGATGGGCTGCTTGTGGCAGGCCAGCTTCCAGGAAATGACATTCCTGTGCCCTCCCCAGTGGAGGGTGAGTATCAGGTGCCAGAAAGCCTCACCCACCACTGCCTGGGGGGGGCGACCCTATGGCAGGGAAAGGCTAGGGGAGCATACCCTGAAGGCAAAACAAGGGCCCAGGCTCACTGTGAGTCCTGAGGCAGGGCCCAGGTTAGGAAGGGACCTAGGGCAGCTTTCAGGCTTACTGAGAGTCCTGAGTTGCATTAAGGAATCAGATGTGAGGCTCCAGAGGGGTAGGCCTCTAAGCCTACAAGGGAGCTAGATGTAAGACTCCTCAGGTAATAGGATTAAGGGGATTGAGGGGACCAAGAGAATCCTGAGCCGGGCATGGAGCCTGATTAAAAGGTAGGTGGGTGGTTAGCCCTGAGACAAGTGGGTAGGCCAACTATTTGACCGGCCCTGGGACACCCTCTTGTTACAAGGGGTTAGTGCATGTTTATTTCAAAAAGAAATTGCTTTATGTTTCACCTCTACTGGCTAAATCAAGACTGGTTTTGATAAAGAGCCTTTAGAAATCCTGTTATAGTGCTTTTAGAATGCATGGAAAGTAGCTTCAGGGCTCCCAAAAAGTAAAATGATCTTGGGGATGAATTTGACACAGTATATCTAAGAATAAAGAGGTACAAGATCTTTTAGACCATTTAGGTGCTAATGTAAGGTTGTTTCCTACTGTAAACCTTTACCACCACTCAAATCTGATGGGAGATTGGAAAGTACGTTCCATTATAGTTTTAACAATATGGAATCAAGATGAATACTTTCAGTTTTACACTTCTTCATAATCTGTTACTTTGAAATCTGTGGCATTAACAACACTGGAAAACACTGTGCTGTCATGCCCTAGCCAGCCCCATAAGCATTTACGTGTGCTTTGCTGTGCAGTAAAGAACACCACAGTAAGATACTACTTGTAATTACAAGTACTATCCTACAGCAGAGTTTATTAATTTACTGCAGCCTAATAGGACAGCATGTGTAGTTGCTGAGATTTTACTGTGGAGCTAATTAGGCAGCTCTGCAGCAACTTGCCCAGTGATGTTTACTTCTGTATTCTGAGCTGTAGAAAATTAAATTTTCAGTTATATAAAGGAATGGTTTGACTGATGCTGCCTCATGTTTGACATGGCCATGGTAAGTCAAGAGACAGTGGAGGAAGGAAAAGGAGAGGAATCCCAACTTTCAGACTGTTCTCCCCTGTGGGAAGACCTGAAACCTGTGGATGGACCCTCTGTGACTCAAGGATTAGACTCTTAAGTCATCTCAAGAACAATCTCCAATGAGACAGAGTAAAAAGCATCCTTGAACTGAGGGCCTGACACTGCCGATGAAGTGAAATATCATTCAAGAAAATGCTGGGAGTGATCTCATTGTCTGTAGAGCTCAGGGTTTACACACTTCCCCTGGTAATAACTCCCCCCCCCCCCCCCCACAAAAAAAGAG
>NW_005841920.1:95985-100602 GCF_000455745.1 Alligator sinensis
CCCCAAAAAAAGGGAGAAATATTTCCCCAGCTAAGGTGCACTAAATAGAATGTGATAGGACAGCTGGAATATTTTACTTGTGCTGTGTGAATTTATTTTATTAATAAAATATTTATATAATACAAATTCTACTGTCACAGGACCCTAAACTTATAAGAAACAAGAAGAAATGTTTCTGTCATAACCACTTATGATTGATAGAATGGGTAATATCACAAAGCCACAGTGTGACCCTGAGAATTTTGTTGTCAACAAAATACCTATTTCTTGAGCCAACAAAAGAAGGCTTGAGCCTGAAGCTTTGCATTCAACTAAGAGCACGTTCATCTTCTGAGCATTTCACATACTCTCAGGATAGCTTCACATGCAACTTAATCAGGCCACTGACTAGCCATGACAGAACATTTCCTCAACAGGAACTATTGGATACTCACCATTTTTGGAAAACAATATAGTTGGGCATTTAGACAAAATATCTGGAGTTAGGCTCCAGTTATTGAAAAATTAGGCTCTAAATCACAAAATCATAGATTTTGTATGAACATTCTGATACATAAAGCGCAACAAATGTATAATAAGAGGTAGGCAAAATGATTTGAAACTGGAAGCAAGTATTTGATCAGGTTAGAAGAAGATTAACACATTCCTCCAAAAGTCCAGAAAGTATTCATCTTACTTTTGTTGCCCATGTGTCCCCAGCCTGTGATGTAGCAGTAGGTATCTGGCTCAATCAACTGTTCCCTGCTTGGTAAGCAGACTGGCCTCACATAACTTGTCTCACTGATATCTTCATTTAGTTCTACAATGCTGATATCATAGTCAACCACTGCTCTGTTATACCGTGGATGCAAGATAATAGTCTTCACTAGTCGGGTCTGCATGAAGACTGATGGATGATCCAGATTGCTTATACCAAACACCACTTTCCAAACTGCAGCATTCTCTCTCCTTTGAAAGAAAGGAAAAAAATAAATTGAAATAAAAAGTTATTTTAGCCACAGCTGTGTAACATAAGTAGTCCTATATAAAAAAAAAAATAGAAATCATACTTTCAGAATCTATGTTAAAAACTAAGATCTAAGCAACAATACAGAATGAATTTTATTAGTAGATGTTTAGGATTGTGAATCCAAAAAGATGACAAAAGCCAGTAGGGAAATACAAATCGCCCAAGCAAGGGACTAACTGTATTGCTTTCCTCCGATTGAATTCAGGGTCACATCTTCCAAAGTTCATAGGTGCATATCTGCTTTGTTAAGCACCAATGGCATTCGCAGAACCACTTGTTACCATACTAGTGAGCATGTTTCTCCTGGTGGGTATGTGCAAAGCCATCTAAGTGCTGATCTAATATCTCCCCCGCTCCCCACATCCCCGACAGGTAACAATCTTCTCAGAGGCCTAGTTCAACCCAAAGTCCCACAATAGGTTGCTCCCATGAACAAGAAATGTAATCTCTGCTGCTAGCTAGGGCTACCATCTTAGAGATAAGAAACATGGAATCAAGTCTCTGTTCTGTATGACTTGGAGTTGAGATATGAACTCACATCTCAGGTGAGTGCCCTAACCACTGGGGTGTAGACATCAGTCTATAAATGGCCCAAGATGGACAAGTATGACCCTTCATGAAATTCAATGGCCTTACCCAGGATGTACCAAGTGCCCATTTCCATTACAATCAAGGTGTTCAGTACCTTGAGGCCATGATAATACACTACTTTGGTTATTTTTTACTAATTGATTTCTATAAGCCTTTAAAACAACCCAATATTTAACTTTAATGAAGATCTAGCCACTAATGCATACTAAAAAGTCAAGAATCAGAGATTATTTTTTTCACATGGGGAGGCCTAGCAGGTCTATGGTGGGAGGGGGTGTTGCCCAGTTCAGATGTGGACTAGCCAGGGTGTTAAAAATAGTCTGGTCAGTGTCACCAGTGATATCAAAACAGCATAGCCTGGGAACTATGGACTGCTAAGAGTGGCTGGGCTTTCCCAGCCCCAGGGCTGTGCTGTGAATGCGTTCACTAGGCTGAGTTAACCCTTGCTAAGTCAGGTTAACCCCTTGCTCATCTAAAGTTAGTTCACCTCAGATGAGAACTAATTTTAGATGGGGTGTACCATTTTAGGGTGACCTAAGCCCTGTGATTGCTTGCACACCAGGGCATTCAGATCACTCTAACCTTGGTGAGAGCTATCTAACTACAATGTTTATATGTACCCCATGTCAAGTGTGCTCTGAAAATGCCTAAGGCTGAAGATCACTTGTCAGTTTGACTTTTAGACACAGTTACCCAAGACTATATATTTCTATTTCCATTTTTGATATCTGGATTTTTTTCATGTGGGGAGGTAAACACAATAGAATCAAGAAGATCAAACCAATTTGAGACGCATAAGAATGGAGCCATAAAAGGGTAAGGGCATGAAATCTCATGATTAGAGCTAGTGGTAAATCACAGGCTCTGTGACTTTTCTGTGGCTTAAAATAAAAAAACCCCTCAGCATTTACACAGCAGACTGAAGAGGGTTTTGTACAACATAGCAAACTTTGCAGACAATGAGGCTTAATCAAAGCTAGAGATAAGAAGAGAAACAACAGCTTTTTTTCCCAGCAGTCAACCAGACTGTGGTTTTTAATCATCTTTTAAGAGTTTTGATGGCAAAATAAAGGCTATTTTCATAAAATAATGAGATACGCAAATGCTGACATTTCAGGCTACAATTATCCTTTTATTCCATGACTAGTTTGTGACTTTTTTGTATAATTTTTCATAACAAATTACTAAGAATATTCATGTTCTAGCATGTCTCACAAGCATAGAGCAAGGAAAATAAAATGGATAGCCCTGAGCAAGGAAGTTCACAGCTTGAACTTATTGTCCAAAGGCAGGGAAAAATTATTTGGTATTTTAGTTTTGATCTTGGATGCTTTTATACAGTGGATTTCAAACCCCAGGGAATACAGCATTTAACTCCAGTAACTGAAGAGCATATGGATGATGTGTTCTATGAAATTTCTCCCATCTCGAAGGTCTATGAGGGTGTCAACCCATATTTGTTATAATGCTCTCTGCTGAATGGCTATGATACTCACACTGCAGCCTGGATCACAAGCTTAACTAAAGTGTTTCTACCTAATAAGTCTTTAGATAAAATACTACATATTCTCCACTCCTAAGAACATATAAAATATTTGTTTTTAATTTTGTTTTGAATTGGTGCAATTTACCATAAAACAACTTAGCAGTTATAAGCTGCAACCCCCCCATGTATCATTATAACAATTCAGTATTATCAAACACCTATGGAAGGAGAATAGCTGCTGTCATGTATGAAAGTATACTTTTAAAGGATTTAACAACCTAAAATCTTTTGGCTTATAAATCAATGCCACCATAACACCAGCAGAGGGAGCATAAAACATTTCTTGTAAATCCTTAATGAAAGTTTAAGCTTTAAGGTGTGGAAGTTGAATAATCTGTTGTCTTCCCCAAAATTTGGGAATATTTGGGATCTGGAATGAAAATGCTTTTTTAAATATAACATTCTAGGTACTCCCTTATGTGGTATAGCTCTAATCAGCAATAAATGGCCTGGTTCAAATAGTTAGTTAAAGTCCTCCTGAAATCTACAGACTGGGAGGTTTCTTTCTCCTAGATTGTCTCCTCCTTTGTCACTAATGGGTGACACCTCTTACCTGTTGAATTCAAAGGCATTCCAGTGTTGCTGAGAAGTTCTTGCAAAGCTGTAGAAACACTACAGCAATGAATGAAAACTATTGAGATGCTGTCAAATTCTATCAAGTAACCATGAAGTGAACTTGTGTTTAAATTGTCCCTTTAGATTAAAAAAAAAATCAGTTGGTCACAAGTCATTTACAGAGGCTGTCAGAGCAGGCTGAACAAGAAAAGCAGCTGCTAACAGAAAGAAAATTATCAGGTAAGAAATGTCTCCTGCTTCACATTTCTCTCCTCACTCATCACTAACAGGAAGTAAGCAGGCAGTGAATCACAGAACTAGATAGAAGATTACAGCAGAATTTTAATTACTACAGCAGAATACAGCTTCCCACCATATAAAGCAGATGCTTTGTAATTTAAGGAATTATTTGGGAACCAACCAAAAGTACCTCCTACCTAAATGATGTTTCTGTGAAGGAATGGAAAGCTACTTTTTCCAAATACTTTCTTCCCCCATTGTTATTAGGTACCTTGTAGAAGGAGATTTGACTTCTTTGCTGAATGATTTCCCAGAAACTGTGTGGGGGGACAGTTATAGGGCACAGAGAGAGAGCACTGTTGAGAAAAAAAGACCCAACAGAGGTGTAACTGGCATGAACATCACGTGCCCTCTGAGGCTGGGGGGGCACAGCGACTGCCCGCAGTCGGCAGTGGCAGAAAGCGGGGAACTCCTGCAGGCTGCCGTGGCGGTATTGGCGGTGAGGGGGGATGGTGAGTGCCAACCAGCGATCGGCAACCACCCATAGATGCCACTGGCAATGTCGATGGGAGCCACCAGCAATCGGTGACTACCCACAGATGCTGGCAGCGGTGTCGTCAGCGAGGGGAATGGTGGTGAGCGGTGGCGAGCGGCAACCACCTGCAGGTGCTGCCGG
>NW_005841920.1:100630-116050 GCF_000455745.1 Alligator sinensis
CAATCTCAGGGGGTGCACGTGCACCTGTGTGCACCCCCTACACATCACCAATGGTAACTGGTGAGATTTTCACCCTGGACCAGTGTTTTCCAAATCTGATGGGTTTATGTCCCACTTCCATGCCCCCCTACTATGGCTGCCACTGCTGCTTCCCTCATTGCCATGTGCTGAGTGCCACCAATTCTTCTCACCATGGCAAAAGACAGTGGGGAAAGGAGAGAGCAACAGCAGCTACACTAGAGGGTCTGAAATACAGGGTTGTCCCCTCAAAACCCCCATGTCCCAGCAGCAGCATGGTGTCCTTGTGCCTGGGTGCTGCTCCCACCACCACAGTGCAGACTTCTGGGGTGGGGGTCCATTCTGGTTGGTGCCTGTGGTTGGTTTCTTGCTCACCCATTTCTAGTTATGCTACAGAGACCCAGCAATGAGTCCCTCAGGTTGGGGAGGTAAAAGAGAAAAGGTTCAAGCCTTGATTTTTTACACAACTTGCTCAGAACACTCGCTTTTGCATTTCTGGGATCTTATGTTTGCAAGGTTTATCGATAAGCAGGCTGGCAGGGGTTTTCCCTCATGTTCTTGGTTGAGCCTCACCATGATGAATTAACAGAGTCAGTGGTATACCTGTGTGACTCAAAGCAGAAGGAGCCTGCTCTAGAGGTGCTGTGCCAAAGGAACTTGAGGTTTAGACCCTCAATATCCTGGTGTTTTCACACTTCAGGAAAGGTATAAGAAGCTAAAAGCTGAAGTGAAGTCACTACTGCACAAAAAATAAAGTTATGAAACACAAATAACCAGCCCAGGGACTGGTTTCCTACTGCCATGATCTGAATGGTGGGGCATAGTTCTGGAGTGTCCATTAACAGCACAGAACCAGCTCTGAATTCCACAGGAGAGAGGTGTCATCCATTAGTGATACACAACAAAAGAAACAGTACAGAAGAAATGTACTTAAACACTATCTGGGGGAAAAGCATACCAATGGATGTGACACAGCTCTGCTTGTCTTTAGAAGCTAAATTAACAGACCGTGGTGCAAAACAAAGTAAAGATAATAAACTTTGAGACCAAACATTGTTTCTTCAAAAAGAGGCTCTGGTTAGCATTAAAAAGCCATTGACATCTGATCTCAAAGATGCACGTTGGGCACTCTAGCCTTGGGGTATGGAATCTCAGGTCCCACAAGGTAGCAATTATCGGTAAATATTGTCTTTTTAATGGTAACAATCATATTGGAGGTAACATATAATTTTCTTATCATTAGAAAAGGAAACTTCAGTACCTCAAAGAAGTGTTGAGATTATATTACATGCACACACACTGTGTGTGTGTGTGTGTGTGTGTAAGTAATCACTGTTAAATAGATATATAATAGTGACTACTGCCCACCTGTTCCTAGCCATTTTTATTTTGGCGCACAGTGAGATTTATCAGTCTACTACAGCTATATGTGACATATTATTAAAATGTCATTTAAAAAGGGTGAGGTTTTTTTCTGAGTTTCCCAGCTGAGTCAGAGCTACACCATTTACCCTTCATCAGCATCAGACACCATTTTCAAGCCCATGTTATTTGTTGTTTTGGACACGATCATAACCTGCTACTATGCTTATTGGAAGTCTTGATATTTTTGCATGGAAGTTATTTATCCAAGTAATAATTTGCACATTAATAGTAAAACTGATTGAGCTCTGCTCACCCCTCAAAGCAATGGGCTACTGTCAAGACCCATTTCTTTGCAATCAAAACACAGCCACATATGTGCCCACTTGGCTCACTCTGCAGAGAGCACTGCCATGGCCACCGTCCTGGGCGGCTGGTCCTGCCACCAAGGATCCTCTTGTACATACGAGCTGCGGGACGACGGCCACAATCTAAAAAGAAAGGAATGATTGAGTTCATTATCCAATACTATGATGCAGACAATGGCCCCCAAAATATGTTCTGGAAAAAAAAATATTTCCAGAGGGTTTCTCCTGGGGAAAAAAAATCATAAAATACATACATAAAAATGCAGAACCCAACATTTTAACACCATGCATACCAAGCCAAATTTGCTCCTCATTTCACTTCAGTGGATTTACTCCAAAGATTAACTGATCTGTTCCATCCAGGTAGATGAAGAAATAAGAAAGAGTAAATTGGAGGAGTTTGCCTTTTTATGTAAAGTGGAACCACCTGTCTATCCTTGAATAGAGTGATTCTTTTTACAGCATACATGTCAGCCACCATCATACAGTGGCCACCTTATGGTACAGGTCAGAACTGATCCTGAAGGACTAATGGTGGTAAACTTTTGTCCAAGGTTGGAATCCCAAATTGGAGATGTGCACTAAGGCTGTGCGAAGCTTCGGTAGCCGATTTGATTTGGAGGAGATTCGGCCCAATTTGGCAGCTGAATCTCCAAATCCAAATCGAATTGGGAGACCAATTAAAAGGTCCAAACTGAGTCAGAAGCCTCTGAATCAATTCAGAAGAGATTCAGCCATAGACTAAAGAGGCAGCAATCCTCACCACGCTGAACACAGCTGCCTCCAGCTGCTAAGTCTGTTGTGGTGGGCAGAGGGGGGAAGGGTCTGATGCAGGCACAGCTCGCTCCAGGCGTAAAGGGGCAAGCGGAAGCAGGGAAGAGCCCCCGCTCCAAGCACTACCATGCCTGCATCCCGTGCTGCCCTGTGCCCATCTGCATCCTGGGACCCCTTGCACTGGCTGGGCTGGCAGTGGCAGCAGCAGTGCCAGCATCCTACGCCACCCTGCGCTGGCTGGGCAAGCAGTGGCAGTGCTCATATGCTGCGCCCCCCTGCACTGGCTGGGCAAGTGGCAGCAGGGCATCCCAGTCCCACCACTGCCATGCCTGCATCCCGTGCTCCCCAGCCCCCCACCCCAAGTCCTGCACCCCCTGCCCTGGCTAGGCAGCTTGTCCCAGCCCCAGCCCCAATCCCTCCCTCCCCCATGCCCCTTCCCTTCCCCCTCCATCCACTACAACAGATTTACCAACTGGAGGCAGCTGTGTCCAGCATGGTAAGGACTGCTGCCTGTTTAGTCTATGGCCAAATCTCTGAAATGGCGCCAAATCTTCGGATCTGATTTGGCTGAATCGAATCGGGACAGTGATTCGAATCTCCGAATCGAATCACTGTCCCTCCGAATCAGCCAAATCTGAAGCAAATACTTGCCGCTTTGCACAGGCCTAATGTACACCATACTACTGACTCAGCAGCAGCAAACTACACTTGCTTTGCTTATGGAAATTACTAATGGAAAATACCTATTTTCTCATATACAGGGAAAGTTTATTACAAGTATTTCAAGTGCTCTGTCCTTTCTCCTTTTAAATAATCACCACCTCCTTTGGAAATTATACCCTCACCTTACAAATGTCATTGACAAGATATTTTCCATTACCCAATTGGTCAGTTACCATTATTTAAATGCTCTTAGCACTTTCTTTTAGTTCCTTCTTTTAATTCTTGCTTTGGGAGGTGGCAAACTATATTGTTTTGTTTTCATCCTCTTGTATAAATCCTGTCTGATTTAGACAGTAAGCTAAAAACATCAGCTTCTGCAGTCCTTTTAGAATCAATCCCCTCTGGGAAGATATCCTACTTCTGCACATATACAGGTCAGTTATGAAGAAATAAATTAGCACAATCCCTATTTTCAATCCTTGGCACATTCCCTTAAATAACTTCAGGGGCAAGGATGCTTATGTTGCTTTAAAGTTCTGTGCATGTATTGTGTGTAAGCAGGAAACACCCTAAAAGAGTCCTGTGATATGATTTTTCTAGAAATAATAGTCAATTTGTTTCCTAAATTTAGGTCACACTTTTTAACTAATCTCTCTCATGTCAGGCTAATTTATTTATTTATTTAAAATGTTCTTCACAAAAGCTTTCCAATGTGGAGAACCTGACCTCATCCCAGCTGAAGAATTGCTGCATTTTCAAACCTATTAAATTTGCACAGTCTGCTGTGAATTTAAATTTGATCTGGACTTTCTTCATTAAGATTCCCTAAACCCTTCACATTCACATTAGCAAGTGGATCACAACCTGTATTCCCAAGTCAGCTACCTATTCTTGACTCACGTCCAACACTGACAAAAGTTTAGTTTAATTGTCAGAAACATGGCCACTGACAAGATCAATGCCATGAAGAACTTTATCCTTTTGTCAAACTCTAAGTCATAAGGCATTAGAAAGGGGATGATATCAGTGCAAACAATTATTAATTGTCTGCTACTATCTGCAGCAGACAATAACATACCTGAGAGGTGAGAAAAACTGATCATACCAGATGTTATGGCAAAAAGAGCTAATGCTAAACTAATGAGTGAGAAAAGGTAAACAAAATGTAAGGAGAAATACATATTAAGTATTTACCTTTAAAAATATATTCAAACACATCTTTAAAGTTACATGCCTAGGAGCTCCACGGGAATACGTTTTTCTCTTACCTTCTTTGGTACAAAGAAGAGACACTTTGCTTCTGGTTTGACATGACTGCCTAAATGTCAAAAAAAAACTCATTGTGAAAATCCTATATTGACCACTTTACTTATCATCAGAATTGTTATATCTTCCCAATACAGGTGCACATAAATCAGTTGTTAAAATTAACCCACATGGTATAATGTAACACAACAGCTCCAGAAATTGCCCTAGCTTCCACTTTTTTTCTGCAGGTAATTTAAAACATGAGTTTAGAGCTCTAAGACTCTTTGTGAGTTGGAGATTACCTCTTTGGAGATTACCTCTCTCTTTTGGTTTTAAGCCAACAGTTGAGATCAGCTGGGAAGTGAACCTGACAATGCCTAACTTTGGACATCTGAAGGCAGTGAAGTCACTATGAGAATTCTCTTGCTACATATAGCTGGAAGATAAAAAATGTTTAACTTTTTTAAATTCAAAAGCCATTTTTCATTTTAAAAAAGGAAATTTTTGCCCAAAGAATGTTGTTTTTTTGCTGAAAAACCTTAAAGTTTAAAAAAAAAAAATGTAAATGAAAAATGTTTGGGTTTTTTACAACGAAAATGTTCAGGGGGTGAAAGGGAGAGGGAGGAGATTCATTTCTTGACTAGCTTATAGCTGTTTCCATTCATGTACCTCCCCATCTCATTGGTTTGATGAGACCTCTCAGAGAATGTAAGTTTAAGTGTATGTATGACTCTGAGGATCATGGCCAAGTTGTTGCTATATATTTTTTCAAATATTTATCTATGTTACTTGAGAGGTTGTGATGGACATATACTGTAGTAATGGGGAAAAATACATAAGAAATGTTTGGATTCCACAGACAATACCACTTAAAATGTAAATTATTTTTTAACTAAAACTATATTAATGCATAAACTAAAGCAATACATAAATCAATGTTATGCTCCTATTTTATAAATCAGCCTAATTAACAATTACTAGTTAACAGCAACTAGTAAAAATATCAAGAATGTGGGCATGTGTGGAAAATAGAGAAAAAGAGCAAATAGAGACCAAAGAGCAGAAAAAATATTTCACTCATGAAAAATAAATATGCCCTAAGCTACCAAAAATAGTACAAGCTGTTACAAAGCTGCTTTCCATTGTTAAGTTTGAACAATGCTGCAATAATATTAGTAAATAGTATAAAACTGCATAATGTAATAAAACTGTACTGATAAATATTAACGAGGGCATGCTAACAACTTAAATTTGCATAGTACTTTTGAAGCAAAAGGACCTCAATGCATTTCACAAGCAAACATATACATAAAATACTGTAATGAATAAATACCCCATACAGCACCAACCACTATGGTGCCTACAGATGTTAGGGGCTGCACTCTAACACATGGCTCTTTATACAAAGCACCATGGCTAGGGACAGACATTCAAAAAGCCTGAGCTTAAATTGATTCAATCTTTGCAGGTTAGTCTAACCTGGCTAGGCTGAACTAGTTTGTAACCATGCAGACATCCCCTATGGACTGAAGAAATGCAGGCACATGCCCGCAGTGGCTCAGGCTAGAAGCCAGAGCTGAGGAGGGGTGTGGCCAGGCCCTGTCAAGACACTCAGATTAGGGAGGGATCCCCACCATTGCTGTTGATAACAGAGCATTGAGCTACAGAGCAGAGAGTTACGCAGGGAGTTGTTAGCATTTAGCACCCATTCAACAAAACAACAGCCTCATTAGTTCAAGCTCTTCTTAAACAACTTTGTCAAAGGAAGGAATGGAGGGACATTACCAGCTATATGTTGATTAGCTACCTGTTGATTAGTTCCTAAGCCAACACTGTCCTGTCTGCCTTTGTCCCGTCTCCCACAGCACGGGCCGTAGCCAGCCAGCATGTGGTATGCTAGCTAATGCTGAGAGGTGTCTGTGTAAGGCAGAGGGGAAGGGGGAATCCCTGGTTGAGCAGGGAGTTGTGGGGTGGGAGGAGGGCAGCAGGCAGGAGGAAGCCAGGCAGATGCTGCTGTGCCTGCAATCTCTGCTGGAGTTCCAGACAGGAACTTGAGGTGGGGGCCAGCCCTGCTGGGCTGGAGCAGAGAGCAGAGCCCTGCCCAGGGTTGCAAAGCATCTGGGATACTGGGGGATCTCTGGCTCAAGTTAAATCAAGAAGGGGGCTGAGAAAGACATAAACTGGTTTGACCCAAATCAGTTAAGTATGATACTACATTCAACCAGGTTTACCTCAAACCAATTTCAGCCATTTTCATACTGGTTTATGTGCACCGAACATCTATTCTATTACAGGTTTAAACCAGTTCCTGATTACTTAAACCGGTTTGTGTGTAATGTCTGTCCCTAGCCCATGAGTTAAAAGTCCCGCCCCCAATCTAATAGATGTTTCCCTGTTGGGTCAGGGGCAGAGATTGAACCTGCTTACACTGACCTCAGCCTTCCTGGCCAGCAGGCAAGGATGCACAAGCAATCTCCAAAGAGACTACCCATTTCGCCAGCCCCCCCGCCGCTGCCAGCTCTAGGGGAGAGAGCAACATCCAGCTGCTGGCTGTTTTGCTTGGCCTAAGCTGGAGGGGGTATGGAATGGATTCCCCCCCTGCCCCCCAGCTACCCTGGCTAGGGTACTGGGGGAGCTGGGCCAGGCCCATGAGGTGAGGGGGTTCCGTTCCCCACCCCCTTCATGCTGGGCAAAAGAGTTGGCAGCCCCATGCTGCTCCCATTCTCAAGAGGTCCAGGCACAGATGTGGGGTGGGAATGAAATAGAGCCCCCTCACCTAATATAGGGTTACCGTACATCCAGGTTTTCCCAGACATGTCTTCTTTTGGGGTCCTCCTATGTCTGTCCAGGCAGGTTTTTGTTTTTTTTAAATATCAACAAATGTCCGGGATTTTTCTCTGTCTCTACCCAGCTTGCCCTAGCAAGGAGCTACTTGTAGCCTGGAGCAGGGAGGGCAGGGCAATTGGAGGCTGGGGCATCATGTGGTCTACACGCAGCCCCAGCAGCTGCAAGTAGAGGGGAGTGTGTGTGTCTGTGTATGTGGTGTGCATATGCGCCTGCCAGTGCTGGAGCTGCAGCAGGGCAGGGAGGTGAGAGAGCTGTCTGCCCCTCCAGTGCGGGACAGGGATGCAGCAGGGACCTGCATGGGCAGCAAGGCATGTGGGGAGGCAGCAGGGGGCTGCAAGTCAGGAGTGAGGGGAACCAGCAGGGCTCGGATGGGGCATAGGCTGTGGGTCAGAAGTGAGGGGTATCAGCAGGGACAGTGGGGGTGCTGCAAGTTAAAAGTGAGGGGCAACAGCATGGTCTGGGGAACAAGGTGTTGTGGGTTAGGAGTGAGGAGCAGCAGCAGGGCTGGGGACCTGTGGTTTGGGAATGAGGGGCAGGGGTAGGGCATGGGCATATCACTACCCCACAACAATCTGCCCCTCCCTTTTCTCTCCCACAACAGGTGTCCTCTTTTCTGAAGCTGGAAATATGGAAACCTTACCCATCCCATCTGGGGTAGCTGGGGGGAGGGGAGAGGAGGGGTGACACAAGACGAGGAGGCTCCATTGCACACTTCCCCTTCCAGCTCAGGTCAATGACAGCTGGGTGCTGCTCCTTTCCCTCCCTCCCCTACTCACAGCTCCGCCCCTAGCATGAAAAATTAGCTGTCGAGGGAACACAATTTCCCTAAGGCACTCTGCTGTAGAGCACCTTAATCTAGTAGCTGATTTGAGAGGGGTTAATTTTTTCATAATTAGCCATTTTAAAAGTGCTCTACAGCCATGCACATGTGTTATGTCATGTCTGCAGAGTGCTTTCAGAGGCCTGATTGCACAAAAAATGTCACTTGTGTAAGCACTCAGTGTTACACTACTGTTTAAAACTAAAAGGTAAATGCTACTGCTTTTATCTAAGCCAGAAAGTAATTTATCCAGTGTGAATTTGGCTAGTTTGTATTCTTGGCAAAAAATGACATAAAAAAGACCACCAGTGGTCAGAACTAGGCTGTATACATCATTGCAAGAGTTCTGTCTTAACAGGATGGGTTTTCAAATGTCTTCATGAATATAGGTACTAATCCAGCTTTGGTGCAAGTCAGCACAATTTAACTGACGTACAATTACAACAAGTTTTACCAATATACCATGATACATCAATATTTCAAGAGTTTCTTAATAGTTACCATTTCTACCCTGTCCTCTGAATGACTTGAGACTAATACAGCTAACTACCTACCTCAACCATTTTCTAGACATCTATCAAATGTCAGAGATAACTCAAATTTAAGAGTAATTAATGGAAAAGGAATTATATGCCCAGAATCTCATCATAAAAATCTGAACAACAAACTTTAAGTGTTTCTTTTCACAAATACTGCCTTTTGAACATATACAAAGTCTATTTTAAGGAAAGAAGACAGTGGTGTTCAAGCCTTTTTTACTGGCTATATTGTTCCACCAGTGTTATTCTTTCTGTGATGCTTTGAGTCAAATTCAAAGTTGATTTGTACTCTAAGAACCTTACTAATCTAAAAAACGCTACAGCTATTGCACAGTTGAGGGAAATATCTGTCCCTCTACAGCCTGAATATATAGACTGCAAGATTCTGTCCTCAGAGATGCAAGGCTAATCTCAGCAAATATATTATGCTGTCCCTTACATATATGTAACTCTGAAGAAAGTTTTGAAAGCAGTTCTCTGTATAAAAGGACTGTGAAATATCATCACTGAAACCAGTCATGCACTTGAGAACAGAATTTCTCTCTAAATGTTTTCTCTGACTTGTGCTCCACAGCCAGTTTCCCAAAAGAGGAAAATATGAGATGAACGTGTGTAAAGTGTACACACTGCTATCATCATTTGTCAAGTTTCCCTCTTCAGAAATACTGATGCCTTCGTTAGCCTCTGCCAGACCTTTAGGTAGCATAGTAAAATGGCATCTGGCATTAGCAACAATACATGTAAAAGCTATTAAACATTAGGCTTGCAAGAAGAGTCATAGACAGAATAATGTATTTCTATCCTTCAGATCATACAGTTTAAGCAGTCTTGATACTTGTCCAATCATAAAAGTTACTTTCTTAGAGAACAGAAATCAGTACCAGTATTCATAGTTGGATACAGAATCATAGAAAATCAGGGTTGGAAGGTACCTCAGAAGGTCATCTAAATCAGCATGTCTCAGCCCAGGGGTTCTCAACTTTTTTCTGACCGGGACTCATTTGCAAAGATCCATGGCCTGTCCCAACCCACACTCCCCTGGCTCTGCTGGTGCTTGACCCCCAGACCCCTGCCCCCTGGGCCATGCTAGGGCCCCTCACTCCCAACCTGCAGCCCCCTCCCCACAGCCCTACCAAAAGGATCCCAGCTGCCCCTGTCCCACTCGAGCAAGGAGTGCAGTGGCTTCAGCGGCTCTGGCTCATGTGAGCGGCAGCAGAGCAAGTTCAGCTCAGCACAGGCTGGAGGGAAGAGGAGGGAGGCTCCTGTGCTGCACCAGGCAGTCTGGTCATAGCCCCTCCCATCCCCTGAGCAGTGTCTTCTGGCTGCCCTGTCCCCATGAGCACAGGCACTGGCCCTGCTGCTGCCAACCTGACCATGCAGCTCTCTCCCCTGCCCCTTCCCCCATTGGAAGGGGAAGGCGCCTTCCTGCTGCCCCTCTGCTCTGCTGCATTCTTGGCACCTGGCAACATTCCTCCAGTGCCGATCGCCCCAAGCAGCCCCTTGCAGGCTGGAATGCTGTCAAGCCTGCAAGGGGAGACCCACACTTTCCCACACTGATTTGTCCATGACCCTTTCAAATATTCTCACAACCTACTTTTGGGGTGTGACACATAGGCTGAGATATGCTGATCTAGTCCATCTATAGGCCATGTCAGTCTCACCTTCATCCTTGGCAAAGTCTTTGAAAAGATTATTAAGGCTCATATATGTGAGAGCCCAGAAGGAAAAATTATGCTGAGGGGAAACCAGCATGGTTTCATAGCAGGTAGATCATGCCTGACTAATCTAGTCTCTTTTTATGACCAGGTTACAAAACACTTGGATGCAGGAGTAGGGGTAGACATGGTTTACTTAGACTTCAGGAAGGCCTTCCATATGGTACCGCACCCCATACTGGTGAACAAATTAGAAGGCTGTGACTTGGATGATTACACAGTCCAGTGGGTGGCAAATTGGCTAGAGTGTCATACCCAGAGAGTGGTGGTGGATGGGTCAGTATTGACCTGGAAGGACACGGGCAGTGGGGTCCCGCAGGGCCTGGTCCTTGGACCGATACTCTTCAATGTCTTCATCAGCGACTTGGACGAGGGAGTGAAATGTACTCTGTCCAAGTTTGCAGATGATACAAAACTGTGGGGAGAAGTGGACACACCGGAGGGCAGGGAACAACTACAGGCAGACCTGGACAGGTTGGACAAATGGGCAGAAAACAATAGAATGCAATTTAACAAGGAGAAATGCAAAGTGCTGCACCTAGGGAGGAAAAATGTCCAGCACACCTACTGACCAGGAAATGACCTGCTCGGTAGCACAGAAATGGAAAGGGATCTCGGACTCGTAGTGAACTCCAAGATGAACATGAGTTGTCAGTGTGATGAAGTCATCAGCAAAGCTAACTGCACTTTATCATGCATCAGCAGATGCATGACAAACAGAACCAAGGAGGTGATACTTCCCCTCTATCAGGCGCTGGTCAGACCGCAGTTGGAATACTGCATGCAGTTTTGGGCGCCACACTTCAAGAGGGATGTGGCTAACTTGGAGAGGGTCCAGAGAAGGGCCACTTGTATGGTTAAGGGCTAGCAGGCCAAGCCCTATGAGGAGAGACTAGGGCACCTAGACCTCTTCAGCTTCCACAAGAGAAGGTCGAGAAGCGACCTTGTGGCTGCCTATAAATTCATCATGGGGGAGCAGAAGGGAATTGGTGAGGCTCTACTCACCAAGGCGCCCCTGGGGTTCACAAGAAATAATGGCCACAAGCTAGCAGAGAGCAGATTTAGACTAGACATTAGGAAGAACTTCTTCACAGTTAGAGTGGCCAAAATCTGGAATGGTCTCCCAAGGGAGGTGGTGCTCTCCCCTACCCTGGGGGTCTTCAAGAGGAGGTTAGATAGGCAATTGGCTGGGGTCATCTGAGCCCAGCCCTCTTTCCTGCCTATGCATGGGGTGGGACTCGATGATCCACTGAGGTCCCTTCCAGCCCTAACATCTGTGAATCTATGAAAACCCCTACTCAAAACAGGACTATCCTCATCTATATCATCTCAGCCAAGGCTTGTCTACCTCCACCTCTAAGGATGGCGATTCCACAGCCTCTCTGGGTAACCTATTCCAGTGCTTTACTACTCTTCTAGTGAGAAGGTTTTCCTCATATCTGACCTAAACTTCCCTTGCTGCAACTTGAGATCATTGTTTCTTGTCCTGCTACCTGCCACTATTAAGAACAGTGTACCTCGACCCTCTTTGTAACTACCCTTTCAGGTAGTTGAAGGCTGCTATTAAATCTCCCCTCAGACTTCTCTTCTCCAGACTAAATAAGCCCGGTTCCCTCAGCCTCTCCTCAAAAGTAATGCGCCCCAGCCTCCTCACCATTTTCACCACCCTCCACTGGACTCTCTCCAGTATGTCCACATCTGTTCTGCAGTGGGAGGGCCAATAATGGACACAGGACTCCAGATGTGACAGCACCAGTGTCAAATAGAGGGGGAATTATTATTTCCTTCAACCTGCTGGCAACACTCCTACTAATACAGTCCAGTAAGGTGTTAGCCTTCTTGGCAACAAGGGCACACGGTTGCCTCATATTCAGCTTATCGTCCACTGTAACCCCCAGGTCCTTCTACAGGGTGAATACACAGACTGCAAAATTGTCCTCAGGGATGCAAGGCTATCTTACTTTGTCATTCTGGATGGGCATACTTCTCATCCTATGCTCAACATAGAACATGGCTAATTATGATAACCCCCAAGGGGGACCTATTTTGAGCTATTCGGGGCTGAAGGCCCAAGTGGCTTGTCTGACTTGAGAAGTCTAGTGACAACTGCCATGACTATTATCAACCATTTGCTAAATGCATGGTCAAAAATTATGTTTCATAGTTTCATAGTTTGTATGTTGGCTTATCAGATTTTCCTTTATTCTTAATTTAAGATGAACGGACATAAATTGTATTCTAACCTTCCCTTTGAGTTAGCTAGGTTCTACTCAACCTCTTATCTTCTGACTCAGGAGATGTCTACACTGCAAGAGAACAGCATATCATAAAAATACTAAATTCACTTTAAATGAACTAGCTCAGGTACCAGAAGGTGGCTAGCCATAGCAGCATAGAGCTAAGCATAAACTAATTGATTCTGCCAAGAAACAAGCTCATTCAAAGCAAGCTTTCTGATCTTTCCACTATATTGCAAATCTTGAGAAGATGCCTTCTTTCCAGGGAACAGATATATTTCTGATTAAATGTTTTGTGAATTTTTCCAGTGTTACTTATCACCTGGCTATTGATGCTTCTACAATACATCAGCTGGCTTTATGAGCTGGCATGACATACTTTTTCTTTCAGTTTATGAAGCTGTCATTGTAACCTTTGACAGTTTAGGATATTGCTTCAGTGTCCTAGACCAATATCTTTGATATTGCCATAGTTAGTTATAGCCTGTCCTCCCGACTTCAAGAAATAGTTTCTAGAATTCACCTGTCTGCAAGCGATAAGAAGCAACTGCTTCTTCAACTATTCTTCTCCTCGCTAATAGGTAGAATTCTCTTTTATTTGTTCTGGTTCTTAAAACCAGAAATCCTCTTTTATTCCTGAGCCTAATCAGAGAGTGACCTGAGGGGCCTTAGTGTCCCAAAAGGAGGGGTCTTTCAAATACCCTGGATCTAGAAATGATCATTGGAAACTCCCTCTAGAAGCATAAAGCTGAAAGAGGTGTCAAGAAGCGATTCAGTCCAACACACTACACTGAGGCAGGATCAGGTAAGCCTAGATCACCCCATACAGATGTTTAATCTGCTCTTACAAAACTTTCAATGAAAGATATTCCACAACATCCTTAGGTAGTCTGTTCTGATGTTTAACCACCCTAATGGTTAGAAAGGTTTTCCTAATATTCAGTCTCAATCTTTCTCTGCAAATCTGCTGATTTGTTCTTATCCTTGCTTTGGGACCATGGCAGACAATTGGTCATCATTCCTTCAATAACAACATTTACGTACGGAGAGAACGTTATCATGTGCCCATCCCTCATTTTCTTTGTGAACTAATACTCAGTTCCTTTCCTCAGGGTTCATGTTTTCTAAACCCCTCATCAGTCTTTCTACTCCTCCTCTGGACTCTCCAGTATTTCTTAGTGTGGGACCAAACTTCTGACACAGCAGTCCAGCTGAGGCCTCACTAACAAGTACAGTGGAGCAATCATCTCCTATGCTTTACATGAAACACTCTTGTTATAATAACAGAAACGAGGAAAAATAGAGTTGTAAGGGAATTCAGGAGATCATCCCTCTGCTCAAGGCAAGATTATGCATGCCCAAATTCTCTCATCCAAATGTTTGTCTGACCTACTCTTAAAAATTTCCTACAGCCATTCTCACCAAATGATTAACTCTCACAAACTAATTAATAATTTGCTCCAGAAACTTTCTAGGGATCAAAGTAAGCTGAAAAATCTGTAATTCTCTGTGTCCTCCTCTGTCCCTTTACCCTCACCCCTGAAACTTAGGGAACTCCTCTGTCCTCCGTGAGATATTTGCAATAACCCTGCCTTGCACCCTCTAGAAGTACACTGAGGAAGCCTCTTCTAGGATTGCTTTTACTTCTGGAGATTTCCATTACAAATATTTAACGACCTTCCAATATCATTTTCCTCTGGATATTTGAAGAAGGCCAAGGGCAGGTCCTCGGGGCTGCAGTAGTGCAGGTGTAGCACAAGAACAGTGAACTCTCTTTCCCCAAGAGCTATGGTCTCCACTGTCTGTCATACCTTCTGCACTAGGTGAGCTCTCCACCACACCCCTCAAATCCTGGATATGTTCTTGAAGGCAGCCTGCAAACTTCCAGTTGGTTAGGACTGGTTCCACATTAGTCAGTACCATTTCAGAATAGCTCATTATATGAAATCCACCGAGGTATCCAGAACAGCAAATGCTGCAAAGAAAACCTTCCACAAGTGAATTTAGCTTATGTTTGGAAGCTGTGGTGTCTCCAAATATAAGAACTCATCTATAGTAGTCCCAGCAAGGGAAACATGTTGCTGATGGCTTTGCCTGATGTCCTTCCCTATTGGTTATTAAGGATCTGCCATAGCAATCATCTTGTTCTTATAAGAGTCTGACAGAGGTATCAACTCCCTTCAAAACTTTCTAACTTTTCCTAGACTTGCTCTACTCTCCTCCCTGATAAGGTTGTCCTAACTAGTAGCTACAGTGATAAACAACCAGCTGGGGAAGATTTTTTTCCCAGAGAAGAGAAACAAACAGCAGTTTACTGTAGATGTAGCTTGCAGTCTGACCCTAAGATAGCAACAACTGGGCTTATTGTATCTGCTGAGACCCATGTGAGAGGTAGGAGAGGAGATATAGAAAAAGCATGAAGGGGACTGCAGACTGTTAGGAAAGAAAGTTTTGAGCAGATGAATAGGTTGCATTACTTGCTGTTCCAGAGTGAAATAGGCAAATTCTGTAATTAGGATGAGATAAGTATAAGAATACTTCTTATTCTGTAATTAGGATG
This sequence comes from Alligator sinensis, assembly GCF_000455745.1. Classification (NCBI taxonomy): domain Eukaryota; kingdom Metazoa; phylum Chordata; order Crocodylia; family Alligatoridae; genus Alligator; species Alligator sinensis. The sequence goes on from NW_005841920.1 coordinate 115,782, forward strand.
AGATAAGTATAAGAATACTTCTTATTCTGTAATTAGGATGAGATAAGTATAAGAATACTTGTTTCTTAGGAGGAGAGAATTATGTAGGATCCTGGAACAAGTGGCCCAGTCACTGAAGCACTCTCAGATATCAGGTACTATCTCTGCTGCAAGCTGGAGATGTGGAATCCTTCCCAACACACACACACACAAAGGAAGGACATTGTACCTCAGGAGCCAGAAATTGTTTTAAATAACATTTACATTATTACCCGTTTACTTCTTATTCG
>NW_005841920.1:116123-117223 GCF_000455745.1 Alligator sinensis
GCATTCCCTGAGATTGGTGTATGAAGCACAGAAATGCTAACCAATGCTACAGCAGTGTTTTCTGCAAGCATGACTGCCAAATAAGATGGGTTTGGGATTCAAATCGAAATGGACTTTGCAAACTAATGTCTTAGTCCTGCAAAGGCACATGCAAGTATTTAACTTTATGCCAGGTGAGCAGTCTGCAAACAAGACTTCGCAGTATTCAGGTCTGAGGACCAAGATCCAACAAATTGCTGAGCTCCATTGTGAAGTGCTGAGCAAATTTTAAATTAAATTTGATAGTCCATTAATTTTTATAATGCTACCTTTTTCACCAATAACAGCTGACCCCTTCCAAATCATGAATGGATGAGAGCTAAAGACATGTGGTTGTCAAATTCCCTTGGTATGGAATCATATTTATTTTTCTAAATGTAATCATTATTTCATTAGCTAGGCAATGATGCTCTGCTTAGAGTTTATCCTAAAATGTATAGTCTATGAAAACATTATCAAACAGATAATTAGATTCATGAAGAAGATCCAAAAAGAAACTGAAGATGTTAACTCATTTTAGAATTTTCCTGATTGGTGTTTGGTGTTTGTATGCATGCATAAGCAGATATTTTACACACTCCAAACAAAGATGGGAGATTTCATCCTCCCTTTCTAAATTCTCATCCACAGCATTGAAGTACACATCATCTACATGCACTAGTTTCCTTACCCTTTCACTAGAAGTGCATGTAATGTAGAGGCATTTCTATTCCTCCAGTCTGAGTGCAGTTTTAGCCATTTCTGATGCTGTAGCTCTTCATGTTCTTGTACAATTTCTGTTGTAGGCAGTCCCCTGAAATGAATAAAACCCATCCATGAATGTGTAATCATCTGTGACTTTGACTACCCATACATACCATCCATGAATCTTTAATCATCTGTGACTTTGACTACCCATACATTACATTATGGGAGAGAAAGATACTTTCGTTCCTCTCCTGTACTCCAAAGACAGCCAACTGATTTACATGCGATTGAGGGGAAGGGGTTTGGTCAAAGTCATAGATCCTAGGATTTTATTACTATTCATGAGAAATTTTCTAACAACTAGGAGCAGGAAT
>NW_005841920.1:117251-122594 GCF_000455745.1 Alligator sinensis
GCTCTCTGATGGCATAAAATGCATATTTTTATATATGCCTTTTCATTCCTGCTCCATTTGGATCAAAATGTGAATGAGCACATTCAAGATGTTCTATCCATCAAGTTCTTTCCTCACAACTATTTTCCTAAATGTATCATACATATGACTGTTTGCCTATCAGGACTGATGATTAGATGATGATCCAATTGGATTCATGCTGATCATGGGAACCCCCCCCAGGAGAAAATTTTAGCACAAAATCAAGAATCTCTTCAATGACACACAAGGCTCAGTAGAGACAAGAGTTGGAAGGTGTTCGAGTTCAGTTTTCTTCTTCTTTTGTCATAGCGTGAGCAAAACTTTCTGTCTCTGAAGATCTCTGTTCGAAGGCTATTGATACAAAGCCTTCAATCCTCAGGCACATAATTAATGCTATGGGGCTATACATCAAGTGTTGGAACATCAGAAAATCATATATATTTCTCTTGAATTAATTTAGGATTTAGGAGAATAGTGTGATGACACTTAACCTCAAGAAAGATTCCTGTTAACCATTTATATATTGGTTAAACAAGTTCTATTTATAGTGCGGGATACAGATCAGACATGTAAACAAATATCAGACCACTCCATCCCAAAATATGAAAGCCTTTTACTAAAGGAAGTAGCAGGTTCTCAAGTTAAACACAGCAACATGAAGATTATTCTTAGATTTTGATTTCAAAACAGTTGTTGCACCTGTGTGCTACAAGGTTAACCATGTCAATCAATCAATCATAGAGAAGTAAGGCTGGAAGGGACTTCAAGAGATCATTTAGTACAACATGGGATCAAACCTGCAACCTTGGTGTTATTAGCACCAGGGTCTAACAGAGTTAAACTGTAAAAATAGGTAACTTCCTTGCTATATATATTTCATTGCTATGAAGTTGACTATCATCAGCCTAAAAGCTTGAGAGAAACATGTTTCTGAATATTTCCTATTCATATTTCAGTAGAACTGAATGGAAAATGTGAATTTTTTTGTAATTCCAGACTTTTCCCACTCTATACCAGGACAAAACTGAGTCCCCTTGAAGTAAGAGAGACAGATACTACTGGCCCCAGGATACCCAGTGGTTGGGGCACTTACCTTGAACACAGCAGGGTCTGGCCCCTGCTGTAATATATATTTAATTAGATATATAAAAAATAGGCTAGTTCCAACAAGAGAGACATGTCCCAGCATAGCAAAGGCTAGAATGTGGGCTCAAGTCCATACTTTAAACCAGCCGGAGCAGAGAACTCTACTTCCAGGTGAGCATCCCACCATAGGTTGCTCTAGAATGGGTAGATCTGTCATTTTGACAGGATATTACATTCATATTAAAGCTGGCACATACATTCCTATGAAAAGTTGCAGTTTGGATAAACTGACAATTTCTTATCAAAATTATTTTACTGGAAAATTCCTGGCCATACTAGTTGTGAGGTAGTTTGTAAGTTCCCTCTAAAGTTCAGCTACAGCAGTTGACTGAGTCCAGTTCTGAAGTTCAGCCAAATGCTGATTCCCAGGCATACACTTGAGTAGCCACTTAAGCTACTAAAATATCCATAGGGTTGGGAGGGGGAGAATGAGTGTTAAAAAAGCAGACAGGAAGTAACAGGGTACAGTCAAATCCCAGTCATGCCCCATCTCCTAGGCTAAGTCCAGACAGTCAAAAAGCCGGAGACTGAATTGATTCAATCTTTGCAGCTTAGCCTAAACTGCAAAGATAGAACCAATAACCAAATGAGCAGACTTGATTCAGGAAATACAGCTACATAAAGACAGAAGCCAGGGGGATGCTACAGCAGGCCTCTCTGGCATGTAGCCAGTGTGGGCTGTGTATTCGCTTCCTTTTCCTGCTGCACCCAAGGTTTCTGGGATTTGCAGCCCACAATCACAGCAGCAGGATTTCATCAGGGTTGCTCATCACTTCCTCTTCCTGCTTCCAGATGCCTCTGGGATTTGTAGTCCACAGTTGCAGCCAGTAGGGCAGGGTAGCTATGTCTTTGGGGGGAGGTGAGTTTAACACCCCTCCCTAGCCCCAGACCCCAGCTCGGATTTGCCTGGTGAGGCCAATGAGCTGGGTAGTGAGTCAGCCCTCACTGCATCAGCTAGGGAGCAGAAGAGCAGGGCCAGCCCTGCTCTCTGGAGCAGACAGCCCAGCCCAGGCCTGCAAAGCATGCTAGGTGGGGTTCTCTGATTTAACTTGAACCAGGAAGGGGCCTGGGACAGAAGTATCATAAACCAGTTTGACCCAAATCAATTAAGTCTGATACATTCAACGAGGTTTATCTTAAATCATTTTCAGCCATTTTGATACTGGTTTATGTGCACTGAACTTCTGTTCTGTTACAAGTTTAAACCAGTTTCTGATCACTTAAATCGGTTTATGTGTAACTTCTGTCCCTAGCCCAGGTCACACATTCTCTAGTACCAGGAAGACAAGACTACACTCAGATCTATGTAATATCAGAATACAGTTAAGACGGCACATTCCCTAGGAATCTTCATAGCAGACAACACAGCCAACAATTTTACTCCAATTGAAATAGAAGGATAACTGAACTTAATATTTTTTTAGGAAGGAAGGAAGGATTATTGCTTAGGGCTAAATTCCCTAGTGGTCAAAGAAAACTAAATATTAATGCAGAAAGTATAAACAGAGGAAAAATGTGTTTGGGAGATCATTTTCAGGCATCAAAATTGTGAAATTTAAGCCAACACATCTTAAACAAACAAATAGATGTTTCCTAGTCTGAATCTACTAGTAAAGATGGGGTTTTATTTGTTTCTTTTAAAAAAAATACATGTTTGTGAAAATTCACAAGGTACCTGGAAAGCAGCCTGCTCTCTGACACTGAAACAATGCAATGGGCTATAGCTTTAAGTATTTTCAGAGTGTTGAAATGAGAGGTGAACTCTCCTTTCCCCACAAGACTTTACTAAGGTGTCAAGGGTCCAGAGAAAATAATTGGAAAGGAAAATTAATACCCTGTTGTTATTATTACTGTTATTGTTTAATGCTGACAATGCACTCAGGAATGATGTTCCAAGTTCAGCAAAGCACTCAAGCATATGTTTAACAATATATTCAAAAGTCCCACTTACTTTAGTGTCACTGGACACCTATTAGTTAGACACAAAAAGGGAAAAGAGCAAGCACACTGGAACTTACAAATAGAGATAGATGGTTCTGTACCAGTCATTAGGGGCCCAATCATGCATTCTTTCTGAACTCACAACTCCCATAAAGTCAGGGGAAGGGTTGGGAGCATAAGAAATGCAAGATCTGGTACTAAGTGGCACAGAGGGACAATGAAGATGTGGAACAGGCAACGTGTTATATTTCAAAAATGTTGTTCTGGCTTTTCCTGATAAATGGATGTAATAAGAAAACATTATGGATTCTCCGGTTCTGCCAAAAAGGCTCTGAAATATAAAGAAAACATGCAACAGTCAAACTTACATTTGTTCCTTAATAAAGACTTAAAAAATTAATGTGGACAGTCTATAATGGCAATGATTTCTTTTTTATAGTAGATGTAAAAGAAAAAAAATCCAATTTAGCCCAAATCAAACCTGAAGGAATAATTTGAAGATTCTAAGAAGCTATTACAAACAAAAAGCCTTTAAAAGTATAAAACATATAGTTGGCCATGCTCCTTAAATTGAAATCAGGTCTGGAAAGGTGGAGATATTTGGATACATTATATAACCAAATTGATGCACAGTTTAGTTCCTTTTTAATCATCGTGCAGTTTCTAGAGTTTGATTTTATTTTCAAGGAATTGGTTGTGTATCGCTTTCCTGGAAAATTCGTGTTTTTCAGACCTACTTCCACAAATAACTATAGAGGCATATGCTATATTTAAACATATCTGAGTCACCAAGATTTATGGGACCCCTTCCACACCCAAGTTTATTAAAACTCTCTGGTTGACAGCTAGGGAATCCTTTACATGGAAAGATATAAGTAATATTTTGTCTGCTATACAATTAATCATTTATTTAATGTTCATGGTAGCTCTTATATTAAAAATCAGATTCCTTCATGGAAGGAGGACAGGAGGCAGATTAGTCTGGATAGACAGGTATACTCCTCCTCATAACATTCACTCTGTCCCTACGAGAGACAGGATTTGGGGCTAGATGGACCTGTGGTGTGACGCAGTATGGCATTTCTTAGGTTCTTTGTCCATTTCTTCTGTTCTCACCAGGAAAAGCCAGAATCACACTATTTAACAACTCCTTTATCAGGGCTTGATGATCAGTAAATCTAGTGCAGGTATTTCTGAAGCACCTACTGTCATGGCACTACTGAAATGATACCATTTATACCTACCACTCTGTCTACAGTGGACATTTTTAAAAATGGCCTAAAAAATAAATAATATGGGATACTTACTGTGACTGTTAAAAGTTACTGAAAAGGCAGAATGACATTTTTTGTTTTAGGAAAACCGTTAGGCCCTTATGGCAGAGATCAAAAAAGTTCTTTTTTCAGTCAGAAGTATGCAAAATTGTGTTTTGCAGGCCTCAAAAACAATGCATAGATTTTAAAAATAAAAGACATGAGGATAATTATTTTTCTTTTTAAAAAATTGATATTTATGGTCTGAAAGAAAATCCTTGAAAATCTTTAAGAACGAATTTTGGCCTCAGTTGCAAAACTTGACAGTACCTCTGAGTGCAAGTGGTCTACTCCACTAAACAAAACAAATCACTAGAAATGATGTCAAACCTGGTACTCTGCATCAAACAAATAGAAAGATGAAAATAGGTTGGAACGGTTCCATTAGATGATATTTGAACATACAGGTCTTCAAGCTAGGTAATATCTGTTACGCTAATGACTTTGCCCATGTCATTGACTTTGCCCATGAATAAGTTGCTATTTTGATATATGTGAATTGCAACATGAAGAAAAGGGTGAACTGCATAAATAGCTCCAGAATACTTGCAATGCTCCCATAAAGAAAGATCCAGTAAGACCTATAAAATTAATAACATAATATATCATGCTCCTTGTAAGGAGTGAGTGAGTTTTCCAGGGCTGCTTTTTAAAAAAAAATATGAACAATAAACCAAATTCTGGATTTTAAAAATGGAAAAGGACATAGATCACTTCTGATTGGTAAATCTCTCACACTTGGCAATGACATGATGCTAATTCAAGACTAATTCAAGCCTTTAGTCTGCCTTCAGTGTGTGCATTTTGAGCATATTCCTTCTAAAGTAGCCTGAGGAGTACTTTCCCTTGATTCACTGACAACAAATTGCTAATAAAGAACTAAACATGTTTTTTTGGCAAACCTGTTGTCAGTGCAAGCCAT
>NW_005841920.1:122604-130340 GCF_000455745.1 Alligator sinensis
TGAGGTCCTGACCTTGGATCCTGTGTGCTGCATGGCTTATTCCTCAAAGTCTCCTCTGGGCATATTAAACAATTATCACTCCATGATCTACTACCCAGGATGTGCATGGTGGATGCTAACAAGCATCTTTAAAACACTGTGTTTTCCTCATTAAAAAGGCTTTTGTGCAGCAAATAGCTTTCTCCTCTTATATCCTCTTATGGTAAATAGAAGTCTCCTCTATTAGTTTTCAATATCTTCTCATTTTCCCCAACACCATGTACATGCACTGTCATATCTTGGTAGTTTTATTTTGAAGAATCTTCTTTAAGTATTTTGCCCAATACACTATAATTTTGTGGAATGGGCTTTGATTTAGCATACCTTTCTCCAAATATCAAATATAAAAGAAACGCTGCAGAAAAAAATTAGACCTAAACCCCATGCAGCCATATGATGGACATGAGTCTATAATTACCCCAAATACTCTATGATCTTAATGAGGTGACTGTAGCTCAACTCCAGTTAGCTTCTATAAGAAAAAAACTATTCCAGATTATATTCTATAACACTCTATTGAACATCATGGTTAAAGGGCACCATCATGCTTTGCATGTGACCAACTTTTTAATCCAGGCTCCTAACCCACAGAGCACACAAGCTTAATTTTGCACAGGAAATCAATGGGACTATTCATAAGAATGAAGCAAAAAATATGCTTCAGGTCTTCGTGAGATTGCACCCATTAAAATAGTATGCCCTGATTATTCTCTATAAAGTGTCTTTAAAGGGCTATAAGTGCTTTTCTCTCCTTTACTAATGCTTACAAGATCCTTTCAGAGAGAGAAAAATTGGCTATATAAATAAACAAGCCAAGTTACTTAGTGGCATGTCTACACGTGTGCATGTACTGTGCAATAACTGAAATGACTTCGCAGTAAATATTTCAACTTACGCCGACTTGAGTATAAATTTGATACCTGCATCAGGCAGGTATCAAATTTATACCCGATTAGTTACTGCACGGTAACACTGTGTATGTGGACTGACTTGTGACTAGCTTTAGTACCAAGTCAGTCCACACACAGTGATAACGCACTTTAGTGCCTGGCAAACTAAATCTAATTTAGTTTTGGGTAAATCTAAATATCTTTTATTAGACCAACTCAAACAGTTGGAAAAATTCTTTTTTGCAAGCTTTTGGGTTTAAATACCATTCATCAGGCTGAGGAAGCATCTGTAGTTGGTGTGTGCTCTTCCTGGATGGAATTACTAGTAAAGAAGCCAGAGGCTGGTATGCATGCAAGAAAGGCAATCAGTGAAGATGTAAACTGAGGAGTCACTGACTGCCTTTTTTGCATGCATACCAGGCCCTGGCTTCTTTACTATTCATTCCATCCAGGAAGAGCACACACCAACTGCAGATGCTTCCTCAGCCTGACAAAGGGTATTTATACCCGAAATCTTGCTAAAAAGAATTTTTCCAACTATTTGAGTTGGTCTAATAAAAAATATCAGATTTACCCAAAGAACCTTGTCTGCCTATATCCTTATAGTGCCAATATGGCTACAACCTACAGCCCTTTAATGCCTGCACTTATAAATGCAAGCCTATTACTGCACAGTAAATCTAAGCCAGCCTAAATGCATATGTAGACACGGCCACATACGCACAGAGGGTGGAATCCTCAATGCCCTTCTGGCCCTTTCCAGCAAGAAAAAAGATTAGAACAGTCAAAAGTAGGTCTAAAAACATTAGGCATTTATACACCTACTTTTCTGTCCCATGACGCACCAGAGATCCACCGCTTCCAAGCAGATTCGATTAATTGAGTCTGCTCACCTGCAATCTGAGGCGAACTGCGCTGCGTCATGTGCAGTTGTATAAGTGGTGAAATGCACATGAGTGCGCAGAAAATAATGGCAGCGTGCTTTTGAACTAAAGCACCTCCAGTGTGTTTTAGTTCAAAAGTGTGCCGCCACCATTTTCTCAGGGCTGACGTGCATTTTGCTGCTTATACAACTGTAAGTGTCGCAGTGCCTGGCACTGAAGCACTTGAATGTATAAAAATGCCCATTAGTTTCAAATGAAGAAACATCTCCCTTTGTGCAAATGCTCCAGAAGCTGTAGCATAACTTGTGGTGCATAAGTGGTGTACCAGCCCCAGGTGCCATCTTATCCATGGTGCCAGAATGGTGCCCCTCCCCTGGGGGATTTGATAACAATTTTCAAATACAAAAAGAGTTGTTAGAATAGATTGGTATCTTTATTTGCTGTGTCCACAGGGGACAGGACAAGAAGAAACAGGCTTAAATTTAAACAATGGAAATTTAAGTTGGATTTTGGGGAGACCTTTAGCTATGAACGCATTTCAGCATTGGAACAGAATACAGTGGAATCTCCATCCTTCAACATTTTTAAGTTCAGGAAAAATAGCTCATGTAGGTATAATAAGTATCCTTAGTAAAGCTGTCAACCTGAAGTAAATTGGAATTTCTGAGCTCCTGACCAATCAGAGTGGCAGCCTAAAGAATACACTGAATCATTCAGACCTTAGGATGCCCAAAGACACAACTAATGGGTTGTTTTAAACCATAGAAAAGTTTCCATCACTGGTGAAGTGTACAATGTCCACAACTACAGACAATGTTTTAAGATACTGTTTCCATTTTATTATTGACTTTAAAATAATGTCAAGGAACAATGGTTGAATTAAAACCTGGAAGCAAGTCTCCTGCACAAAATTTTCAAGGGCTTCTAAGTGTATAAGTCCCAATTTTTTAAAGAAAAATGAGCTTGGGATCAAATGTAACTTGATGATTTGAAAATCCATGTTAATGTCAAGTCCCTGCAGCCCTACCATGTGCCCCTAGTGTCTGGGTAGACCCAGCACTTAAGTTAGTGCCAGGTTGAGTCTACATGTGCGTCAATGCACTTTAACTAATCAAACCTAAATTTGATACCTGCATTTGCAGGTATTAAATTTAGGCATGATGACCATTTTTACACATGTAAGTGCTGCAGCACCAGGCACTTTGAAAAGCACCTGGCACTGCAGTGCTTTCAGTTGTATAAGCGGCAAAATGTGCATCAGTGCTGAGAAAATGGATGTGGGGTGCTTTTGAACTAAAACACATAGAAGGTGTTTAAGTTTAAAAGTGTACCACAAACATTTTCTGTGCACTGGCATACATTTCACTGCTTATACAACGGCACGCAGCACAGCACAGTTCAGATCAGCTTGTGTGCGGAGCAGACTCAAGTGGTGGATCTCCGGCACATCACAGGACAAAAAAGTATGTGTATAAATGCCCAATTAGCCTAATTTTGCCATGGTTAATATGCATTAAGAGCATGCATGTGCATGTACCTCTAATGAGCATTAAATTAGGCTTATGCGCATTAATGCATATCGTGTAGACGTGCCCTGTGACTTCTATAATGAATCATAATGAGAATGAGGCAAAGAATAGCCATTAATCTTACACTGTCTGTAGACTTATGAAGATATCCTACTGTGCTTATTAACAAAGAAACGGAAGACCAATCTCATTTCCTTTTACGACCAGGTGACCTATCACCTGGACAAGGGGGAGGAGATTGATGTCCTATATCTTGATTTTAAAAAAGGCCTTCAATCTGGTATCCCATGATCACTTGTTAGCAAAGCTGGTCAACTGCGGCCTCAGCTTCACCACAATCCGCTGGCTGGGGAATTGGATCCATGGTCGGACCCAGAGGGTGGTGTTTGACAGAAGCCAATCATCTTGGTGCACGGTCACCAGTGGGGTCCCTCAAACCTCTATTCTAGGGCCTATACTGTTTAACATCTTCATCAATGATGTGAACATTGGTGTCAGAAGCGGACTGGCCAAGTTTGCTGATGACACCAAACTCTGGAGTAAAGTATCCACACCTGAGGACAGGAGCGTGATCCAGGCAGATCTTGACAGGCTCAGGAAATGGGCGGATGAGAACCTGATGGTGTTCAACGCCGATAAATGCAAGGTTCTCCACCTAGGGAGGAGAAACCTGCAGCATGCTTATAGGCTCAGCAGTGCTACACTGGCTAGCACTACGGATGAAAGGGACTTGGGGGTCATGATTGACCATAAGATGAACATGAGCCTTCAATGTGATGCTGCAGCTAGTAAAGCGAGCAAAACGCTGGCTTGCATCCATAGATGCTTCTCAAGCAAATCCCGGAATGTCATTCTCCCGTTGTACTCAGCCTGGAGTACTGCGTCCAGTTTTGGGCTCCACAATTTGTCGCAGGGCACTAAGGTGCCTGCTCCTTTAAGGGAAGATGCTGCCTAGAGAAAGGGCCCTAGCAGTCAGGCAGAAACCCCACAGGTGCAGGTTACTGTGGCAGCAGACTAATGAGGGAATTAGCCTGCACCTGCACCCGGTCAGCTGACCGGAAGAAGGCAGGGCCCTGGGCGCGCACAAACCCCAGGGCTGGGACTACAGGGTTAGTTCTCTGGCAGCAGCCAAGGGGGAAGGAGCTGTCATAGAGGAAGCTAACTTGAGATGCTTGACTGCCTGTTGTGCTTCTGGTAGGATTAAGGGGCTATAGGAGCTCATAAGTACTGGTGTGGGGGAGACCCAGTAAATTGAGAGAGAAGCTTGCCTTCTAAATGGGAACAGTGTGTGGACCCTATGTTATGGTTGTGTTGTGGCCCAGGGGCTTGTGCTTTCTGTTGTTATTTAAACCGGTGGACCAGAATGAGGCTATTGGGGAGGAGGAGGCCTCACTGGGGCACACTACAGTGAGCAGACCCCAGCACCAGAGAGGGCGCGAAGACAGGGGGTGAGCAGACCCCAGTACCAGTGGGTGCAGTTACCAAGGCTGGACCAAGCTGAGGCCTCAACACAAGAAGACAACGTCTACATACCATCTGCAGATCAAGGGGCGGTTTTAGAGTCATGCATCTAGCCCATAAGGCTTGGGGGTATCATAAGGCACCTCCTGAGTGTGGGACCCAATAAAGGGGTCCAGCAACCCACAGAGTTTAGAGGAGACTGTCAGGACTGTGACTGAGCAGCAACTCTAGGGCAGCCTCCCAATTAATCACTTATATCAGCAAGACATGGCAGGAAAGGTCAGTAGGTGCCCGTACGGCGGAGCTGGCATGGTCACATCATGGACATCATGGCCATCCCAGGGGTGGATGTATCATGACACCATTCTAATACATTTTAACATTATAGTACAAAATATTTTTCAACACTCCACATTCTAGTTCTCTTCTGTCTTCAAAACATGCAATTAGTCAGTCACTATAATTCCATTTTCTTAGGTTTTCTATGAAACCGTCCTTGAAAAAGAAGGCCTTGTTATATACAGAAGGCAAAGATTATTCAGTGTATGTAACAAATGCAAAATAAATCAGATACATTTTAGAATTTGAATAGCATGTTTCTTGACTATAGTTTATATTTGAGATGTTTCTCACTCTGGAACACACATTTATAGAGGCAATGCCATGTAAGGCTCAGAACTTGAATCTCAAAGCATAATCTCAGGAGAAATTAATTTGAAGTTGGAATGGGGAAAAATGAAATTTGATATGAAATGAAAATTAAATTTCCTGTTAAGAGTAGGGTTGGAAAGCTGGTCAACTGACCAGTCAAAATATTGTCAACTGACCTGTCAATTGACTGCATATTTTTGAGCGGTCAAAGATTATAGCAACTTTACCCCCTCAAAAAACAACACTTTTTGTAGTTTTCTTGACAGAAATATGATTAAAAAAAATTTTTTTTTGTTACATTTCTTAATGGAAAATCAGTCCTTTTCTGTGTATTAGTTAGACCTATTGGCAATTTGTTTGCAATTTTTTTGCTGATATTTGACCAGTCAATTGACCAAACTTTATTTAACTGGTCAGTTACCCAAACTTAATTAAAAGTAGTATTTAATCAACTAAAATATTTTTATTAAAGCACCTTTAAGTTTCACATATAATGCATTTAATTACTATAATATACTATTTCCTGGCTGCTGTCCATTCTATTATGGTCATAGCAATTTCAATATCACAGTTGCCTTATCCCACAAGAAATCAGATGAAGTGTAATTATTGTCAGAAAAATGAAATATTCTTAGTATCTCAGTATTCCTACTTCAGCCATATTTTCTCTTCATTTGTAAATAATGCTTTGTCATCTTTCAGGTTTAGTAAGTCACTGGAATCATAGAAAAGTAGGCTTGGAAGGGACCTCAGGAGGTCATCTAGTCTAATTCCCTGTTCAAGGTAAGGTCATTCCTATCCCAATCCTGGACATGTGTCTGTCTAACCTCTTCTTAAAAATTCACAAACGACCTACTCTCATAACCCATAGAACTGTGCCTGAAGTATCAAACATACCCTAACTTGTCAAAGTAAAGCTGGGGACAGGAGTAAATTGTTAAAATGTGCTTAAGAGATCCAAAGAAGAAGATATATACTAGATTTTTTCAGGGCTAGCCTGCGTATTTCTACATAGTGCCGTATTGCACTGTGGAGGTATATCCTGAGTGACTTTTCAGGGATCTGATAGGAAGTTTATTGAAGAACAGAAAATTAAGCCTAGGTCTCTCAAATAACTTGGTGTACCATAACCAAAATACCACCCTTCTTCCTAATTATGCGAAAGTATCATTCTGAGGTATCAGACTAGCAAAACAAATTGAATTGCTAACTAGAAAGGAAGCTATTTGTAAAAAACAAAGACCAACTAACAAGGTGTAACTTCTGGATGTGTATCATGATAGTATTGATATATATGTCTATGTATGCATGCATACATGACAGGTTATGTACAAACTACCTCATATGCATGACTTCTTGTTTATTTGTGACTATTTTTAACAGTCTTACAGTTACTTAATATCCTTAAAAAAATTCAACCACAAGTCAAACAGTTATAAACTGGTTATGAATAAACTTAGACTGGAAATTAAAAGAAGATTTATACATGGGATACTTGGTATGTTTTAAATATGTGGAATATTATATAGTCTTAAAGTAGGAACATGTTATGAGCAGTTGCACAGTAATGTTTACTGCAAATCCTACATGCACCACTTGTTTTTCACTGCTAGAGGACCAGCAAACAGGCCTGCTGGCATGCTGTGCTGGACTTTATTTTTTCCAATATTTTGGCCAAAAACAGCCAAATGCAAACGAAAGTGCTGATTGGTTGACCATTTTGCTGAGGTAAGGGCACAAATTCCAATCCCTCCTTGGCCTAGCATGAGATCTCCTGTGTAATCAGGAACTCTAGTATCCCAGATATGATGGAGTGGGGGGATGAGAGAGAGTCATGAGCTTCATAAGCAACAGTCTATTTCATTGGATGCTAGGAATGGACTTGGAAGACTATTCCAAAACTTCTTTGGTCTGAAGGGCCATGTCACATGCTTCACCGTGATAGTTCAGATGAGAACAAATGCGTTTGTTAGGCCACCAGCTTGATGTAGTACATGCTATCCTTCTGCATTCATCAGCAGACTATTACACTTTGCCATAATGACATTTATTATCTTATCTTAGCATGGAAGGAAGAGAAACTATCCTGGTCAATTTCCATAGAGCTCCAAAACAGAAATACTTGCATAGAATCTACTTTTTGGAAAACCTGAACAGTAAATTGACTACACTTTTTCAGTACCATTTCATTGGCAAACATGAATTTCAGAACACACACAAAAAAACTTTCTCTAGTATCAAGAGAAGCCTATAATGAGGTGTATACTGTTATGATTCAGCAG
>NW_005841920.1:130371-155517 GCF_000455745.1 Alligator sinensis
AATGTAGCATCTGCAACCTGTGCTGCATGGACCACTGGCTAGACCTGCCTCGGCATACTGACCTAATCAATTCCCTGTCACTGCAGGGACTTCAGGAATCAGTGGCAACTTGCTTTTTCCATTTCTCTACTGCGGCCTACAATAGACCACCAAAACGTTAACAACTAAGTAAAATTGTAGCACACAATATGGGGTATCTGGATGAAATAAAATTATCTTTGATATACAGGATGTCAGATGAGATAATCTAATGATCCGCTCTGGCTTTAAACTCCACAAAATGTAATACTCAAGCTATGGAAATATTTGTAGTCTGGAAACATTTCCAGTCCAAAATGTCTAACATTCTTTTCACGCTCAGGGAAAATATATGTACTGCTAAGAAGAACACTTAGCATAACTTGAGTGGTCTAGTCCATTTACTAAAGCTTTCCAAATAATGCTTGGAATTTAAACAATTTTCCACAACGTAATAACACATCACTTTGTTACACTGTGACAAATTGTGGAAAAACACAATGTTCATGGAATTAATATTGACTGCCAGCCAGGAAAGTGGCCTGAGGGTAGTACCATAGGCACAACAGAATTATCTTTTATGTTGCTCCAACTACTGGAGGTCACATTTAAAATGTTCATGCTTCCAACTATACTGATATTTTGGAATCTGTCACTTGGAAATGTTATTTGTGTATAATAGGTATCATTTGCTAAATTAATCCAACACCACTCAGTATCTTCATTATTACATGTTATTCATTTGCTTCAGGTTAATATAAATCTGAACAATTAGAAATATCCGCAAACAGTTAGAAAGCCACTGCTTTCAAGTTTTAAAGATGACATGGCATGGGACTTTTCATCTGGGAACATGCTACTAAATACAAGTATTATTTCTATCTTCAACAGCTTTATAAAGAAAAATACCACATGGTACCTATCACAGTAACTGCAAGCTTAAGAAGTTTGAACTTTTGAATCCAACATATATTATTTGCTCTAAAAATAAACAGGAGAGCTACTAAATCAATTTCAGTTATCATCATAAGCTATTATTAAATAGACTTGCATACACCTGGTGCTTTCTGTACAATGGCGCCACAAGACAGAATTTGTTTAGATCTTTAATTGTTTGAGGGAAAATTACAAAATATTTTCTCTTTAAAATCCCTTTAGGATATGGATTATTATGAATGTGCATGCACAAGAAAAACCTGTTTTGCTCAATGTTGGTGCCATTCTGAAATGTGAATATTGTGAGGGAAAATTATACCAATGTTTCCAGACTTACATTCTATGTTCTAACAAAATGTACAATCCTTTCCAATTTGTATCTACTCAAAATAAGGCTATATTATCAATATAATATTACCATTCTTTTGCCACAGCCCATCTTACAGCTAATAAGTGAAATAATTTCAAGTAGCATGAAATCCTGAAATCTTTATTGCATTATCTAGGCCAGTGTGGGCTAATCTTTTTGGCAGAAGTGCCACAAATTAACTCCACACCATCCCTGAATGCCGCTCTGATCCCATTCTCCTACTTGATCCGCTGCTCAGCTTTCTGCTCCTTGCCTACTGCTCCCTGACCAAACTGCTGCTCTGCTTTCTGCTTCCTGCCTTATCTGCCATTGTGATGTTTGTCCTCTCCTTCAATTCATTGTGTGACATTTGTGACATGTCTCATGTCTCAGGTTGGTTACCTCAATTGCCCTGCCAACGTGGAAGGTATTAGTATTGGTGATGTCTTTCCTAGAAGCCCAATTTATAGACAAATTAAATATACTATATTTATTGAAGTTCTTTCTTTTTAGAATTAGTTCTGGTAAATACATTGTATTCCTTGTGCAGTTTGTTTGTTTGTTTGTTTGTTGGACAATCTTTTGCAGGGACAATGGTGGCTCCAACATAGTAAAAGTTGAAAAATAAAAGAAAACTTTAGATAAATAACATAACTGTCTCAAGAGTATAAAGGAAAACCACTGCTTTTGATTTCAGAACAATTATTAAAAGAAATTAGAATTTCTATTTAATATATTAGAATTACCATATTTTCTCACCCATAACCTGTACCTTTCTCCCCAAAACCAGCTAAGAAAAATTGGGGGGGTATATTATATGCAAGGAAAAGAGATCCCCATAAGTACAGACATTTCACAGGGGGTGAAGATGCAGCAGTGTTAACTGCTGCAACTCTGGGAGCCATAGTAATGAACGCTACCACTGCTCCCCACCACTAAATGTCTGGACCTGTGGGGAAGTTGCCTATGCTCCCTGCATCTGCATGCTAGATTGGGCCAATACGCGGGGCTGGTCTGTGACCAGACTCGGCATGACAGGTCCAACCTGGCACCTGGCCCCAGAACTGACATGCTGGGTCTGACCCTGAGCACTGGCTCTAGGGCTGCATGCCAGATCAGACCCAGCATGCAGCTCCACAGTCAATGCAGGGTCCCAGACTTGATGTGCAACCATGGAGTCAGAGCATGGGGTTGAACCCAGTATGTGGCTCCACAGCCAGCATGCAGGGTCAGACTCAGCATGCAGTCCCAGATCTGACATGCTGGATGGGTCCACAGGCCCCATCCAGCATGTGGGGCTGGCAGCAGACTCTCCAGCAGGCTCAGCTCCCTAGCTGCTGTCGCTCACTTAACTCAGTCAAAGATTTTTTTTCTTTCGGGCTCTCCTTTAATCAAAATACATATTTTATGCTGGGGCTTGCTATATGCAAGGAAAAACTGGTATTATTAGAGGCAGGCATGGGACACAAACTGAGTCTTAATCTTAGGTTTTTCAGTCTCATTAAATGGTTACCTACCACTTCAGCAGGCAAGTTGTGGGGAGGAACAACAGGAGAATCAACTAACCCATCTCCTGCTACCACAAAAGTTCTCGTGGTACCAGAGAGCACCATACAATGCACAGCACAGACATGACACTCAGGGGCTCCCCAAGTCCAGCTTCCCCAAAAGAAATCTCTGGATCTACCCCCGAGTTGACATTCTTATAAAAGAGCTTTGAGACGGCAGAAAACATTTGTCTTACATGCTGCCTCAGAAATGACCTCAGTGGGAAAACCTCACTGAAAGGACAAGAAATTGTAAATTTCCACTTGCATTGTTTCAAGATCATTGTCCCCATGGGAAACAGAAATGCATCTTGTCCTTTGGTAAAGAAAAATATTCCATTCCAAACTTCCTGAGATCCAGGGATAAAATGTTGATTCGGAACCCTTTGACCTGAACATTTTTAATGTCTGTACTAGGTAACTCTGTTAAAATCTATAATTATCCACTCTTCCTTGTATCAACATTCATATCCTTTTTGTGTATTATTAACTCCACTTGTAAGGAGACAGACATGTTCTATAACCGAAATCCAGTATGTCTTAATCTCTGTAACATTTTTTCTTCAGCAATTTGCTGCAGTTTAGAAATATACAGAGCCCAATAAAAGCAATCTGATTACAAATACTTTCTAGCGACATTGGCTAACAGTCTGGTCACCACAAACAATAAGGGGGTAGGTACTGGAAAAACAACAGGTGCTGGATTGATACTGCAAGCGATGATCATCTCCCAGCTGCTCTTAACAGTATCAGTTTTAAGATTGCTACGTGAGCACTCATATCTGAGTTCAAATTTTGCTTTCATGAAATTTCTTCTATACTTGTTTCAAATTCAGCAAATTGATTTCCTAAAATACCTCCAGAAAGTAAATACAAAAGGGGCAAGAACATCACCAAGATAAATCCATTTTTTTTATTTCGGCAAATATATACAGAACTTCTTAAAGTATTCTTCAGAATCTAATTTAAGCTAGAGCAATTTTAGAGGACCTCTGTGATTCAGATGTAACATGAGCACTCAATTTGGGACTCCAGAAATCTTGCATGACACTTGTTATTATATCCAAAACAACCAGAAAAATAGTTCCTTCATTCAAGCATGATTTAAACAGAACTCTGCTTTTTATATGCATATTTCAAAGAGGAGCTGCTTTAAGAAGTGTAACGAAGATGACCTTTATCAGTGCAGAGATTACTTATGAGCTTTACTGGACCACCAGAAAAAATGTACTTAATATTGGTTTTCAAGATTCTGTGATTTATATCTGTCTGCTTCCTGCATTCATCCTTCTTCCATACATATTTAAAACTAGTCATATAAAAAATGTGGGATTTTACATTTTCTTATATCCTTGATCAGCTCAAGTTGTTGAATAAAATATGAGCTTTGTAATATGCCTTCATCTTTGCCTTAAGATTTGGTCATAAGAAGCAGTAAAGAGAAGGATCCAGGGACAGATCTCCTGCTACTGCTCTCAGGCACTACAGAGATCTTGACAATGGTGGCAGGATTGGTCTTGAGGCAGTTTTACTGCCTAATTTCCAGGCTTCCTGCAGTAGGCACAGGTGAACATTAGGGCATGCTTCATAGCAGTACTCTCAGGAGTACTACAGAAGTGGTATATACATGCTTTTAGACGTGACTTTTTAGAGCCACATAGATAGCTACTAGAGGTGTGTGAAGTGGGCCATATTCAATTCCAATTCAGCCTGATTCGGAGGACAGTGATTCGATTTGTTGATTGAGATCAGTGTCCTGATTCCATTTGGCCAAATCTGAATATGAAGATTGGATGCTGATTGAGAGAATCAGTAACTCAGCCATAGACACAGATTTTAATGTTTTTTCTACATACCTCAGGGTACCAGGTGTGGCTCATGAACGCTGAGATGGTGGGGCAGATGGAGCATCCTACAAGAATGCAGGGGGCCCCCCTGTGAGCTCGGCGGCAGACCTGGAAGTGGACCGAAAGTATTTCTGGTCCACTTCCGGGTCCATTGCTGAGCGCATGGGGGACCACCCCTCCCTGTGCCCTCCCCCCCACCCAGCTTGGCAATTGGCTTTGGGCGTACCCTGGCTGTGCCCCCCTGACCCAGGAGGCACCAGTCGCTGAGTAGGGGGGTGAAAGGGGAGGTCCACCACTGCTCCCATGGTACGCTCCATCCACCCCACCACCTCAGCATTCACAAGCCACCCAGTACCTTAAGGTATGTAGACAAAAACATATAAAGCTGTGTCTATGTCTGAATCGTCAAATCTCTCCGAATCTAGTCGGAGGGTTCTGATTCGATTCAGAGAGATTAAAGGGTCTCCCGATTCAATTCGGATTTGGAGATTTGGCCACTGAATCGGGCCAAATTTACACCAAAACAAATTAGCAACGAAAGCTTCGCACAGCCCCAATAGCTACTAGGTGAAACAGGATTTGATGCCTTATTAATAATGGACCAACAAATGTCTTCTAGCCTGTTCAGATGGCAAAAAAGTGGAACTTCACATCTGGGACATTAATCATGACCAGCAGACTTGATTTTAAATGTATGTCTTCAGATACTAGTCACTAAAACTACCTGCCTACCTAAGACCCTAGATAGATGGAGGGAAATATTTCTGTGAAAAAGAAAGGAGTTGCAGATATTGGCACATTATTCTTCTACTTTTACCTCTTTGTAAGAGCATTAGAAACAGGAAAGCTAAAATCCAACTTTTTAGCACAATATCTGATGATAAAACTTAGACAAGAATAATAAGTGGGGAAAAAAAACCCTCTTGGACACCACCAGGATAACCAGTTGGTTCTGAGACAGCAAGGAACTGAGAAGAATAATCTGCATTCCAGAAGATAGCCTGGAATTAAACCTATTAGAAAATCACCATAAAACTAAAACATGAAGAAGATACCAATTATTTTTAGTATATTTGATTGGGCACAGTGTGGAATAAAAGTGTTAGTAACTAGCAAACAACAAATCTTTTGATATAGATGGCCAGAAGATTAAGGAGCACTTGGTAGCAGCACAGTCAAGTGTATCTGTACACAAAGATAACATGGTATAGTCCAAACACTGCCACCTTTTTCATCTCACTTTTTAAACTACAGTTGTAGCATGGTTGTTTACAAGTGCCTGAATCAGAATGAGTTTTCACTTGGCAAAAGTTCAAAGAATTCCATCAGCTCTTTCCTCTGGAAGACATTTCTGTGCTCAGATTAATCTTGTGCAGGTCACAATGGCCAGTATCATTCACAGACTCAAGTAAATTCCACCAGCCCAATCATCCTGGGAATTCATCAATACTACAAACTACTGACCTTACCCTAAACCCATTTGATTGCAGGCCAGCTGGCTTAAATTTTCTTGCCACTCGTCAGCACAAACGTGGTAATCAGTAGCTGACCTGTGAATAGTCAGGAATGTCAAGAAGCTCATGTTTTTAGACAGGCTGACTGCAACGAAAAAGAAAAATAACCTAAATATTATTTCATACAGTTGCTATTTTACTTGTCACATTGTAAATAAAAGAATATCCCCCAACATGCCTTCCAGTAATGCAAGTTACTGGCACTTTTGTTGCCTCCGCTATTTTTATTTTATTACTGGAAAAGATAGCAGCAGTGGGCAGTAGAATCTAGGTAGCCCTGGTCAAGATGATACATATGATACCAAATAAGAGAGACATCCTGAAGTCTAGAAGGAACTGAACAAGACTGAGTCACTACCACTTTACAGGAAGGGAGTGAAATAACTCAGACTGCCTTATTCAAGTTTAACAGAAACTTAGTCCACATCAGTTTAATTAAAATCATTGAGATTGGTGGATGTGTTATTTCATGTAATAATTTATATCAGAATGTATATGTATATAATAATGTATATTGCTCCTGGCACAACAATATCTGAAATGGAATACAGAAATGGAGGGAAAAAAAAAAATCAAGAACTACTACATAAGAAAAAAATTAAGGACCATTCTCTGCCATTATTGCTGTCCCTTCTCTCCCTAACCCATGTATTGGTTTCACATGTGGGTGTACTCTGAGTACACATTGGAAAGTTCTAAAATGGCCAAAAAATGCATTTGTCCATTGCAATGCAAAAATGCATTGACACAGATTTGTGCCTTCTCAAGAGCTCTGCTGTTCAGTATTGGTGTAATTTTTCAAGATACAATATTGTTATTTAAATTTTGTTTCACGCCATTTCTTAGTTAATACTAACATGGATTGTTAAGCATTTTCCCTTTGCATTGTCATGTTTTTGTTTTCCTTATCTAAGAATCAGTGGTTCCTCCATCCAGTTATTAAAGGGCAGGTGTTGCTTGGGTATATTACTGCATTGACCAAGTAAGTATGTACACGCTGTATTCCTAAGCATTATGCATAAAGAATGTTTGGTTCTCAAAACCACAGAATCACACTCTCTTTTACATTAAAACGTAATTTTAAAAAGTAGCTGAATACTTACGAGTTTTGACTAGAAAAATTGATTAGTTCTAGTCACATCTCATATAGAGTGGAACCAATTGCCAACTGGTAGAGAGAGGGAACATGGAACAGACCACAACAATCCACAATATCAACAACCCACACCCTGCTTCTTTTCAATACTACAGCTTTTATGAGCATAAAAGCTTATAAAAAACATGAGGGGCTTCTCCCTGGGTGTTGGTACTGCGGGTGAATTTTCAAACTGCCTATTCTAAGCCTACACCACTAAAGACAAAAGAAATTAGAGGGTGTCTGAGACGAAATCCAAAGAGTACAGAACTGGGAGTTAGTCAGTTCTAGACTTGAACCTCTTCACTATCTGTTTTCCTTCTCCTACAGCTCAAGTTCATTTGAGAAGTTCACTACAGCTCTACCTTATCATTCCCCACTTTTCTCCCTCCTTCATCCTTTCCTGCTCCTTGGAATATGCTTATTCTTTCCAGTTAAACTTTCTGTTCCCTTTGCCCACTTTAGGGTTTGTACTTTCTTCCAAGCTCCAGCCTCACCTTGAAAATGAATGTTCTAAAACCCCTAAAATTTCCATCTACAACAATTCCAGCCAGATGTACAAATGACAACTTACCACAGTTCCATTCATCGGAGTTGTCACTGCAGTCTAGATGCCCGTCACACCACAGGTCGTGGGGCACACACTCATGATTAGCACATTCAAGCTCATCTTTCTTGCAAAATGCTGTCACAACAAATATAAATTTGAAGATGCTTCACTCCAAAAAACATACGACTATCAGAAAAAAAACATACTAAGATCTGATGGGGTAAAGAGACAAAGTGGACTGGTTCATCTATATAGACTCAGATACAAAATTGGCTAGGGGGTGGGAAAGATTCTGCTGACATAAGAAATGACTGAACCCCTCCCCACCAGTTAGAAGTGATCTGTGGGAGGCCAGCACAATCCTGAAGGTGGGCACTGGTGTCTGGAAATGGTATGGGTTAGGGATGCACACATTCATCCCTATAATGCAGATTCAGTGCATTACTACCAGCCTAGTTTCATCCATAGTCCTATCATCATAGAATCTGAGTCACTCACTGTTTGTAAAATGCATCTCTATGTTGTTTTTTTTGTGGAATTACACTAAAACTAACCCAGAGCATGGACACACCTAACCATCATACAGGCAGTCCTCAACTTAGGCATTTCGATTTACGGCAATTTGCACTTGCGGCACTCCACTATTTATACCCATGTTATCACTTACAGCACTGGATCCTTGCACTTGCAGCACTACAGGCAAATTTACAATGAGAAAAAGAGGGCAGCAAAACAAACATCCCTGGATCAGTTTCTCAACAAGCCATCAAGTGGCCCTAAGTCTCCCCAAAGAAGCCCTTCTGAATTCCATGACCCTGATGAAGGTGTTCCTTCAACTTCTGATTAAAAAACATTTTATGTGATTAGTTACTGTATTGCCCTGTTTAATCGATTTATATACAGTACACTTTAGAAAGCTTTGTACTATAAAGTGTGTATCATTTATAGTAGATTTAAATATTGTGTTATATGGTGTTATATAAAAAGTTGGCCATCAGGCCCTTGGTCAGGAAAGAACCCCTATTATAACACTGTTTCTGTGGGAAAATCAGATTCGACTTGCATCGTTTTGACTTATAGTGCCTTTTCCAGGAACGTAACCCGCCATAAGTGCAAGGACTGCTTGTATTGTCTTATGTGGGCAGGTAACTTATTGCAGTTCAGTTGAATCTGCTGTAACAGTCTCTTCCATCCACTCCATCTCATGGTAAATTGAAGTTAAATGGCAACGGCTTATAAACCTTTCATTCAACAATAAACTATTGCACTTTTAGTTTCCCTTATTATGGAATAGGAGCAGACACGTGAAACAGTTATATGGGAGCAGCTAACACCCTTTTACCAGTGGCAAGTCCCCATCCCAGGAAAGCAGTATGATCATTTTGCCACAACCCCAGATACTTTGTGAGCCTTAAACAGATATCCCACAGATCCTTTATTCCCCTCTCCCACATAAGAAAATTTGAACCTCCTTGACAGGCAAAGTTCTTTGAGTAGGTGTGATATCTTTTATTAGACCAACTGAGTAGCTGGAAAAAAGTTCTTGGCAAACTTTCGGGTGCAGTCACCCTTCTTCAGGCATAGGGAGTTTTTACTGTTCTGAAACTCCAAGAAATGAGAGAAGCTAAAAGTCTGGTAGGATGTCAGTGAGAATGTAAATAGGTAGAAATTAGAAAGAACCTCCTTGACATACTTAAAAGCCAAAAGTATCATCCTCTTCTTTTTCCAGATGTGGAACTGAGCAACAAAGAATCTTGCTCCAGGTCACAGGCAAAGGGTATAGCCAAGCCAGGGACTGATGAGTCTCCTGAATTGAAGTACAGTGTACTAACCATACAAGGTCATCCATCAGCCAGTTCAAATTCAAAAAGGATTTTAAACCTTTCCTGAACCATCACAGAATCCCAAGGAAGGAAACAGGTGCAACATCTCTGACTTTCCTTGGTGCACCAGAGCAGATCAGCACAGAAAGGTATAATTACTGAGTATTGTATAATCTTAATTAATCCATCTCAGAGACTTTGCCCTTTGTTTTCATTCAAATGTTTATATTTTATTGGTTTAGAACAGGGGTGTCAAACTCATCCATCCCTGCAGGCCAGAGGAATGGTGTGGGGCCAGTCTCTGGTCTGGATCAGCCCCACAGACCAGCCCCACCTTCTGGATCCAACATACGTCTTGCAGTGGCTGGAGCAGGCACTGGGTGTGGTGCAGTCCTGCTCCAGCTGCTCTGGGGCTGTGCTGCCCTACTCTGAGACACAAGCTGGTATGGACATCATGTGCAGAGCCATCCAGTGCGCCCTGCATATGGCCTGTGAGTCAACTCAGAGACCCACAGACAGCATTGGCTAAATGATAAGGCTCTGCAGGCTGTACCTTTTACATGTGTGGCTTAGAAAGTATCTATCCCTCTGCAAGCCAGACACTAACCTACAACATGCTAAAACAGAACTGAGTGTACATGAAAGCACTCATGATGAAAGGCACGAAGGACTATTAACTGATGCTGTCTACAGTGACAAGCACCCATGTAATTTTTTAGTTGGGGACAAAGCAGTCCAGGAAAAAATTCAAGCAAAAGTTAAATCAGAATAAATCTTACATTGTCTCCTAATGAAGCTCCTCAACAGGCTCTGGAGGATCTCCATGGGGAGCCCTCAGCTGAGCAACCTTTTCTGCTATTCCCATTTAATTCTGCTCCTTACAGCAAAAGTAAGGAAGGTTGCTGCAATGACAGAGAACTAGTTTGGGACTCAGAAGACCCAGATTCAATTCCTTGCTCTGTCACAGACTTCCTGTGTGACCTAGGGCAAGTTGCTTATTATCTCTGTGCCTCAATTTCCTGTCTATAAAATAAGGATAAGGAGTTTCTCCGCACTGCACCTCTCTGAAATAAGAAGGTAGATTAAAGGCTGGCTGTGTGGCTATATTTTATTAGTATTGGGAGTAGTATAAATAGGACTGGTAGAGAATGACTCTTGTTCTGAAACACTGCAGTTAATTGCACATACATGTAATGCTTGCACTTATTTCTGTCTCAGAACACTCACACATTTACAAACTATCTTGATTTGCACCTAGAAACAAGCAGGCCAAACAGGTTTGAACATTGAAGCTACACACCCTGTTAGGAAAGAGCCAGTTTATTCTGGTCTAGTAGAGCTTGTCATTGGTTTTCTAAAAGCTTGCTTGGGAGTCCATGCATATGGACTGCTTGGAAGAAGGATGATCACCACCTCATAGCCAGCAGCAGATAATAAAAGGCACTATGGGCCACTTCTCAGGTACCACAAAGTTGTAAGCCATTTTGCTCAAATGTATGTATGTGCCCTACAGAGGTGGTACAGACTGCCAACGAGCATTACAAATGACAGGGAATTTTACATCAAAATGGTGTTGGGCACTGGGTTTTTTTGCCCAAATTAAAATCCAGTTTCTGCAATGGAGATAAAAAAAAATACTGAACTATCAGAATTTCCCAGAGGAATTAAATTCTGATTTTCAATCAGCTCTGCTGAGCCTAATTTCTCTCCTAGGCAGGTTTAGTCACAACCAGTGCCTTTTTCAGATCACTATCTTGAAAAGAAGCCAGGAGTTTTAATAATGTCAAACACTGAGCTTGCTCAAAAGGAAACAAAGCAGAGTACCACTGCCATTTTCAAGAAACTGTAGCCAAAAGCATCTCAGTCTCCTCTACTGGTTTCTTATATGCACTGGAGGGGTGGGCAGCAAAATGGAAGCATGCACATCTGCTGCCCTTCCAAAGCTGCTCCTCCTCACCCCAACCCACTGATCAGCTGTGTAGTGAAAATGTAATCAAGTCAGCTCCATCCTATGACCAACTTCTTATTGGGTGCACTACACACAGCCATTATCCAGGCCTACAAGCTGAGGCTTTGATACGCTTCTATGAGTACTACACTGGGCATCATCATATTTCTCTGATACTCATTGCAACCTTAGCTGCAGCAAAGAGGAGAAGCCAACAGAAACATGGGAAGAAAGGACTTGAGCTGTCAGGGAGCAGAAATATCAAGGGGAACAGAGGCAGACTTGAAAGTTATAGAGTTATAGTGAAGTGTTAGACAATGAAGATCTGAGCAGCTGTTGACCACATGAAGGGAGTTGAGATACAGGGTGAGACAGAGGAGTCAGGAGTCACTGGGAATAAGGAGAAGCCAACATGATTTAAGTGGAAAGGAGGAGCCAGGCAAGTAGGGAAGAAGTAGACAGATGGACCCAGGGGAGCAGAAAAGTGGAGGGTGGCAGAGCATACATGACAGAGAGGGACAGTTTGGCATAACAAGGGAAAGGTGCCATTCTGCCTTTAGTGGGCATTCTCCAATAGCTTATCCTGGATTCCAAAATCCTAGCCTCAAAATGCTCCACAAATTGCAGCATGCATTAACAAGCTGTTTAAGCACTTACAGCAGTTCTTTTCATCCATCTTGTCAGGGCAATCAGGAAAGCCATCACAGATCATGGTGTATTTGATGCATAACTTCTTGGCGGGACACTCCCAAAGACCTCTCTCTTTACAGCCTGGACAGAGAGAGCCAGAACTTTTAGTGATTCCATGTTGTGTTGTAGCATCCAGTCTCAACAGCCCTTTTTCACCTCCAAAATATGCTCTATTTGCAAGATACATTCTAAAAGTCATTAAATGATAATTATTGATGAGAAGGAAACAGAAGCAAAATTGTTATAATACAGGCATGTTCAAATGGATATGATATAAACAATGTTCTACTAGTCTTTGACTAGGAACATTCTTACCTTATTCATACCATATATCAATTGCATATTCATATTACATCCATTAATTTAGGCCTTCATGCTGCTTCTGAAGTAGAGTTGTAGAAATATTTCTAATCCTGGATTCTGTCAAGTTTTATTCAAAACTAAAAGGACAATGTTCAAAATGGCAAACTGGACCTTCTTAACCTGAAGGATCCTGGTCCTCAGAACACTTGGACCTCAGTATAATCTGTGTAACAGAGGGCACATCTACACATGCATTTGCTCCAGCCTAGATTTACTGTGCAGTAAACTACTGCAGAGTAAGAGTACTTAGGTGGGTGTCTACACATGTAAGGATTAGGGACCAGATTTGCTCCCAGTTCCCTGCAGCCCTGCAATCAGCCCCTGCCACCACTAGGGGGAGTTCCAGGCTCATCCTGGGTGCTAGCCCCCTGCGAGCACTGGGCCAGGAGACAGCTGTCTACTGGCTTGGGGGGGGTGGTTCCTGCTGCTGGGGTGGGAACAATGTCCCCCTGCCCAGGCAGCAGGGAGCTCCTGACCTTGGGTCCCCAATCAGTGGCACAGGGCTTGGAAAGAGCTGCAGGGGACGGGCAAGTCCAAGCCCTGCCCCGATCTGCCAGTGGGGCAGGGGTCTGAGACCTACCTCACCCCTACAGCTCTTTCCAATCCCCGTGCCTTGATCACTTGATCGGGGCATGGGGCTGGGACCTGCCCCAACCAGGACAGTTCCTGGGAAGCCCCAGGCTGCACAGGGAAGTTTGCATGTGCAGCCCGGAGCTGGCTGGGGACTGCCCAAAACAGGACAATCCCCAGGCACCTCTGGGCTGCACTGCTTTCCCGCATAGCCTGGGGCTGGCTGGGACCTGTCCTGGTCAGGGACAGGTCCCAGCCAGCTCCAGGCTGGGCAGGGAACTGTCCCCATGTAGGAAGCTCCCAGCCCTGCTCTGTGATTCGCTTGCTCCCAGCCCCAGTTCCATGACTGCAGAGCAGGGGCTGAGAACAAGCTCCCAGCCCCCACTCTGAAATTGTGGAGCAGGGGCTAGAAGCTCCCTGCTGCCAGGGCAGGAGGACATTGTCCCCACCTGAGCACACAGGCAGGGGCTGGGGAGCTTGTTCCCCACCCAGCTCTATGAGCATGGAGCTGGGGGAGGGAACAAGCTTCCCCGCCTGCTCCCCCACCAGCTTCTTGCTCAGAGAGCTGGGGGAGGAACAGGCTCCCCTTTCTCCACCAGCAGGGAGCTCCCAGTGACCCTTATCTCCCAGCAGCAGCTCCACAATCATGTGGTTTAGGTTTGCAGACCCTTATCTCCCAACAGTGGCTCCATGACCATGGGGCCACTGCTGGGAGAAGACTAAGCTCCATGGTCATGGGGCTCCACTGCTGGGAGATAAGAGTCTCTCAGCCCAATCCCACAATTGGAGAGCTCAGGCTGGGTAATACGCATCTCCCACCAGCGGCCCCTCAGTTACAGAGCCACTGCTGGGAGACAAGGTTCTCCCCAGCCTGAGCCCTGCAACCCCGTAGCCACTGTTGGGAGATAAGGGTCTCTCAACCCCCACTCCCTAATCGGGTTGGTGGACTGAGGTCTGGGAGATAAGGATCTAGGATCAGGGTGCTTGGAACTCCCTGCTGCCGGGCAGAGGGGCATAGTCTCCACCTGAGCTCCTGTGGCAGAGTCCGTCACAACAGCAGGCAGCTCCCGGAGGCACAGAGCTATCTCCTGACCCCTGGTGCATGGCTGACCAGGAGAAGATTTTGATCCTGACCAGGCATCTACATGAGCACTGCAGCGCTGTTACTAATGCCAAGTAAATTTACTACTTGCATTTGCAGGTAGCAAATTTACTTGGTATTAGGGAAGTTTACTGCGAAGTAAACATGTGTACATGTAGACACATATGCTAACTTCTCAGTAAACTATCCTAATGGGAAGTTAATTGTCTCGTGTAGACACATTCAGAATGTAGAAATTTTTTTCCCAGAAGCACTGATGTAGAAAGAAGAGAAATGCTAGTTGTATTTGGCACACAAACATGTAAAAAATATTTTTGCTTCCAGCAATCTGATATTGTACCATGTCTTAAATGGTAATATAGATTCACCGTTGCCAACTATATGCACCTTCCTGAAGGTTCATCATTATGCAGCTAACACAACCAGTGTCTCCTCCAAGTGACATTAATTAGCTGCACTGGTTTCATAATAAATCACAATGAACTTCTGTAAAACTGTGTCAGAGTGTTTTGATGGCAGATTCTTACCCAAAGGCAGTAAATTAAGAATGACATTCATAAAACATTTATCTTTCTTGTTTAATGTACCCTGTTTTCTGTAGGCAATAATTAAAGCATCTCATAGTAACACCACAGTTTATGGACAGATAGATTACTTTGACACAGTAAAGTCTTGGTGCATCACTGACACAATAAGACAGGGGGCCCTAATAAAAACAAATGATGATAAGCAGAATCCTGATGATTTACTCTGCTGATATTTATTTTAAAACAATATAAGTCTGGCTGATTTGTTTAATCCAATCAGTAGCTGATCACACTACTTTTCACCATTAAAAGTTAACCCAAGTTCAGGTTCAGGTGATTGGCCCACATGACAAAAACTGGTTTGTTTCTGGGAGGACATCTTTCAATGGACTGGAAGGGATATTCTGGATTTGGAACTACCATACAGAACTGCAAGTCAGTCAAAGACAGCAGTTATCGAGTCAGGGAAAGGACATAAAAGTTTCTAAGATTTGGATGTTAAAAAGTAAACAGATTTATGAAAGAAACATTATCTCATATGGCTACTGAAAAAATTAATTTGGTTTCATCAGTAATGGTAAGCCAGCATTCTGAACAAATAGCGTTTTCCTCTTCATTTGCATCTTAGTTAGTAAGCTCCATTAATAGTGTTATTAGCTGTATGGAGAGGAATAACTGGCCTTCCTGAGAGGTCAAGCACTGCTGGGAGAAAAATGAGCTTGATTATAATGAATAAGAATGAAGCATTATTAATTTATCCTCATTCTCTTATAGTTAGCAATTATTAATGGCTGAAGTGATTATAGGTGGGGCCAAGAAAGCAATGGTCTGAGGCAGGTTATTATCACCACTCACATTAGGGTTAGTTTATGGTCCAGATTCAATTCCAAAGCAAGTGTGACTTTTGGGTTGGAGGTGCCAAGATCTCAAAGGCTGAGTCTGTCAGACTCCTGCCCTCTCCTATTGAACATATTTTCCCTCCAAAGATACAAGTCTGAGGATAGGGAACAGGATGAGTAAATACACCTCCCTGCACCCAAAGAGATATATCTTGTGCCTCCTAATCCCAGCCTGGACTTTTGCATTGTAAAAAAAGAGGTGAAATCATAGAGAACTAGGGCTGGAAGGAACCTACAGAGGTCATTTAATCCAACATCCTGCCTGAGGCAGGATCATCCCTATCCTGACCAAATTCAAGGTGTTTAATAGTTTAGGCCCAGGCTATCTAGAAGATTTCCAGGAGTGCCTATACATATGCTCCAATGTGTTCTGATTACAGTGTGTCTGAACAGACCCAATTAATTGAGTTCCAATTAAAATGCTCCAATGTGCTGCAGTGTCCTTGTGTATTCAGCATCCTGCACTGAACGAGATTTAGTTAAAGTGCCCCCATGGCCATTTTGAAATGCGGGATACTGAATACATGAGCTGTTGTGGTGTTTTAATTAAAGCAGCTCCTGAGAGCCGCTCTAATTCAAATGCTCCCCTCTTCACTCCCCAGAGCACGTATATAGACATTCCTGAAGTCATCATGCTGGAGCTGTGGCTGATGATACCTCCCAACTCCTTCGTTACAAAGGAACTGTCCATTACAAGGAGAAAATTCATCTGTGCAGGGAAAAAAACAAAAAAAAAAACAACTTTGTTGGGGTTTTATCCAAGGCCGTGGAATGAATTCCCATGGGATTTACGAACTGCCTCAAATATCACTTTCAATTCCAAGTGCAAGACACACCTCTTTGACCTTGCCCTCAGTAACGATCACGTGTAGATCATCAGGCAAGAAAATTAAAAATACATTTTAAAAAATACCTTTAACAAAATTTTCCCCAATGAGAGGAAAAAGGTAGAAGAAGGAGACATGAATGCTAGTTACACTGCTTAATGTACTTCTGCAAGGCACTCAGATACAACAGTCCTTGGGACACTGTGTCAATGCATTAATGCTGTTTTTATCTTGAACAGAATAGAGGTGACCCTGCTAGAACAGAAGTTCTGCATGCAAATGTGCAATTTTTTATAAGTTTCTATGGAATAAGAATTTGTTATAACATTTTTGTGATGTTAACGTTTATGGAAATGGAAGTAGAAAAGCTATTCCATTTATACAAATTACATTTCAAATCCTAATTTTGATTGAAAATAGTGATACGTGTACTATCTCTTTGTTCTCTTTAAAATGTTATGTTAACTAAAATTTGGTTATATTTGCCATACCCATTGAAAACTGTTGTTATTGGAGTCCTTAGAAATAATAACCATGGCATTCTGGAGTCCTTAAGAATAAAGACCTCAGATAAAACATTATAGTAAGAATGCAAGTAAAAGAAGGACAACGATGATTTTGAAAACTATTTCCTCCACTTTCATAGCACTGTTTGACACTATTCTGCTACCTAGGGTATGGACAAAGACACATTTGTAACACAGCTTTAAAAAAAGAGAGAGGAGCTGCTGCTTTTATGTGTGTACATGGCCTTATAATATATCATTTATTTTAGACATCTAACATATAATGTATTTCTCTATAAATAAATCCTCTTTAACTAATTGCAAAACATATTTAAAAAATAATAGATCTATTATATTCTGAACTAGCCACTTACATAAGGCAAGTACAGCGATCTTTGATTTTTGTCCTGCACACAAAGAATATGAATGAGCCAGGGACAGCAACTTCTGGAACTCTAAAAGCACTGGCTGTTCTTCAGTAACAACATTATCCATGGTCAATGTAATGTCACTCTGACAGCTGTAATTTTCTAGCAGAGGCAGTTTTCCATATTTATAGAAGCTGATAAGAATTCTGCTGATTGCTAGTGACATTTTGTCTAGACCAGAAAGAAAATCTTTCTACTAAAGAAATTCATTTTATATATCAAAGCAATATTTCATACCTTAAAGTCCAGGAGTATAAAGTGATTCTGAAAGATGTACAGCTATTATAGTTCTCAAGAATTAAGACCAAGTGGCAACAGATTTTGAATGGAGGCTAAACAAGAAAATTGATTAATATATTTTAAGGGCAGAAGGGACCATTGTGATCATCATGTGTATCCCAGGAGAACTTCTTGAATTAATTCCCGTTTGAAGTGTCGTAATTTTGGTTGTGCTAGGTCAAAGTTATGCTAAGCCATAGTAAGCGACAGTCCTGAAAAGCAGTGTGGGAGAAAGGAGCCTTCTGACTGTTGGATGACCCAGTAAGAAAGAAAAAAAATTATAAACCCGCATTAATGAGCAAAAAGACACTGAAGAGAGTACAAAAACAGCAGCTAAAAATCTGAGGACAAATGTAAAAGTTAAAACTCACTAGTGAGACAGAGATAACAAGGGCATTGGCATAAACTTGGCAAACAAAAGAAGTAGAGATGAACTTCTCTACAAAGAGAAAAATAAGAATTGGCATAAGACAGAGGGTACTCAAGTATAAATGCAGGAGTTGGGAGGTCTGTACTCTGTAGAGACCTAAGGAAGTGCGAATAACTTATGGTATCTCTACCTATCAAAGGTAAACTTCACTAAGTTGGACTGACTGTTAATCAGAGAAACTGGTGTGCTGTTCAACGACAATAAGCTTCTCTGAGCTTTTGACATTGAGCATGTATCCAGGTTGTGTTTTCTGCATGACCTTCAGGATCTGAAAGAGAGATTGCTAGCACTGGCCTTCCAGAACATACCCTAGACTCCAGCAGTCTGTATATCAAAAGCAATAGCAACCAAATAGCACCCAAAAAACACTCCACACACCTTAGAGCAATATGAAGTAAAGCATGCAGTTTAGAAAAATATCCAGTTTTGATTTTAAAATTTCCAGTGACATAGATTGCATCACAAGCCTTAGAAAATGGTTTCAATGGTTAATTATTTTGCTGTTAAAAACTGTACCTGATAGAAAAATTAGTAAATCTGCATTTATCCAGCTTCAACTACCAGGCACTGGATCTGGCTATCCCTTTGTCCGCTAGATGGAAGAGTACTTTATTATCCCTGTGCAGTAACTTTCACACTGCAAGGAAACCTCTCCTGAACCTACATTTTTTAAGCAAAAGCAGTTGAGCTCTTTTGAATCCTTCACTATGGGGCATATTTTCCAATCTTTTAGTAATTCTCATAGTTCTTAATAAATGATTTCCAGTTCAGTAATACCCTTCTTGAATTGGAGGAATCAGAACTGGACATGGTTGCAGCTGCACTAATGCCAAATTCTATGCCCGTCAGATGTTAATATGGCACAACTGGGATGTGAAGAATTTTATGCCAGATCTCCAAAACTGTGCATCCAGCCATGCCATATGATTTTTGGGAAGAAGCATAAAATTCCTCAGATCCCATTCGCAGAACTGCCAGAGCCAAACCAGTTAGCCAAAACCAACCTCTGGGGCTGCCCTCCTGCTTGGTCCTCATGATCAACCAGCCACTGGTTTGCCATTTTATTGCACCTTACATTGGCTGAGCTTGTGCCATGTTGCAATTTATTAATTAACACATTAAGTATATAATAAATGTAACATCTGCCAGGGCCCTGAGATATCACTCCTCTGGAAACTCTCCAATGAATACAGCCAAGAATCTACATTAACTGAAAATTAACTGGGTCCTTTTCTACCTCCCAAGGGATTTGCTCATTACAGCTTTGCCCCAACACATATCCTTGAATTAAGTATCAAGAATTCTTTTACCATGAAAGAACCCATGAAAGAACCCTGACAAATATCTGACAATAACACTTGCAGATATACAAATGCTATTCTTGTGCCTGCTTCTGCAGTCTGACAAATGAGAAATAACATTCTTGATATTTGCAGCATAGGAGCTCCTTGCAGTCACACAGGTTAGACTCCTATGAGGTCTTTGGCTTAGGTCTGTATATCATAAAAAGAATGTCAATGTGTAAAAACTGAAAAATTAATTTAATTATTTAGCACTTGATTTGCCACTGAATCCAGTTTTACCTCACCGAAACTCTACCTGGAACAACACAATGGGGAATGTTGCCTGCAACATTATTTTTTTGCTGAGTACTAAACCAATATTCATTGGGTGCATCTACATGTTCAGGCATATGACTTGGATACTAAGCATTTAGTTTAGTACTTCCTTCATAAAGCACTAACTAAACGTGCAGTACCTAAAGTTACTGTGCAGTAGCATCAGTGCACACTTATTTAGTGACGCTTACTGTCATTAGCCTAATAACACTGTGCACTAGGCTATTAGTATGGTTTCTGCCATGACACACTACTGCCGTGTTATTAAGCCAACGTGCAGTAAGCGTCTTGTGTAGATGCACCCAGTGTCAATTCTATAATGGGACTCTCACACTATCAACCTCAAAAATGATGTTGACCTTCAGAAGGATGGCTGAGGCCTGCATTATTTTTTCAACAAATAATTAGGATAAAAGACTAATATTTTGATCATTCAGACAGTGTGTTGAACTATATAAAGGAGTGGAGCAATGCACTTTTCTGCCCCTCCAGCTACACTCTTTTCAGTAGGATCTTTTAATGTATTTACCACAGCTGTCCTCGTCGCTATCATCCTCGCAGTCAGCCTGACCGTCACATCTTCTGGAGGCCAAAACACACCTCCCAGAGCGGCATTTGAAATGACTCGGTGAGCATTCTGTCAATAACAACGAACATGCATTATTTAGCATATTGTAAAGCCAAAATCATTACACAGTCCTTTTTATCATTGTGACTGAGGTTCTGAAAGGCTACAAGATAGGGAGAAAACTGAGGGACACTAATTTGGAAGTGTGTAGAACAAAGCTCTCCAACTGGTGGCCCACAGGCCATATGCAGCCCCCATGAGTTAAGCTTGAGGCTCCTGCTCAGCTGTTACTTCCATCATTGCTATTGTTGCTATGGTGGCCAGGATTTCCAGACTACCCCCTCCCTCCTTTGGTTTTCACTTCCTGCCCCTGTAGGTAGGGCAGGGAGCCACATTCAGTCCAGAGGCTTCCTTTTTACACACTGCCATCTCTCAAGTTGCAAAGCTCACCACATTATTGGCAGATATTACTAGGGCTAAAGACACAGATTCTCAAGTTACTTTACTTGCTAGTGTTGTGTTGTACAAAACAGTGTGCAGTGTATTGAGATAACAAATCACATTTAGTGATTACATGGGTTCTTTTTTAAGATCATCATAGTCCTTTAAAAATAGTTACCGATTAATCGACATATTACCATGGTTATTATTTATTAAATAGGATTGTCACAAATGCCTTAACTAATATAATGAAAAGCTACATGAATAAGTTATTAGGAGGAAAGCTAGCATGTAAATTTATAGTAAATCAGCTGCTCTGACAACTGGCCATGTGGAAGCTCTTTCTTGAGGTAAGAATGAAGTAGCTTTCCCTTCAGTAAAAATGGCAATCTACCTTACACTTATCACAGGGTAAGAATGTGCACTTGGGCAATTACTAGGGAATAGCTCTAAGTTTAACCATTAGCTTTCCTATTGGTAACTTGTTCATATAGTCATGCCTAAACTCAGCAAGGTCCAACCTTTTTGGCCAGGAATACCACAAATTAAGCCCTGCACCCTCCCATTCTGACCCCTTCCCTTACCTGCTTTGTTGCTGTGCTTTCTGCTCCCTGCGTCATCATTGTGCTGCCTGCTCTCTCTCTACTCTGCCCATGCCACTTGTGCCTTAGCTCACTTAGCTGCTTGTTAAAAACTTGGCCATTAATTCATTGAAAGCTAGGCAATTTTGCTATTCAATCGTTTCATTACCTGCTTTTATTTTCTGTGATTTTAAACAGTTTCTTAAATACTTTTTATAACTATCTAAAGCACCATACTAAGAAAAGTTACTGATAAAATTAATGTGCTTGAGAAAATACAAATGTATTTCATTTACTTTTAAAGAAAAGAACTGTGTTAACTAACCCACTTTAAACCCAGCTGTAAAAGTAACTGAGTTCACTAGGCATGCCATTTTGAATTCACAGCCTACTGTTTGGGGAAGTTAAGTGATTCAGCATACTGCAGTATCCCTGCCAGCTATAGTTTGTTTACATGGGCAACATGCCTGTATTTTTGGACTCTTGAAAGGCTCTCAAAAGCCTAATTTCTTTTGTTCTAGTTTCCTTCAGAAATATATATTATAGCATTTCATAGTCTTACAGTGTTTTAAATGTTTCAGGGAAGACTTCTCTCTTCCTAATGAGCACTGGCAACCCATCCAGACAATGTGAAATATGAGCAGTGATTCTGCCTAAGGACAGCTTTGGTAGCAGTGCCTTCCAAAGCAATTAGGTTATTTCTAAAAGAGTAACTAGTATGACAAACCTCTCTTTTGATTTGTTTTACAAGGGTGCTTAATTCATAGCATCACTAACAAGATAATAAGGGGGCAGACAGGCAGTCAGCCCAGTAGTGAGGATCTACCTAATTAATTTAGTTATGCAAGTGGACACATACATTTGGAACCCTTTCAAAAGGAGAAGTTTCAAACCAGCAGCAGGTGGTATGTTCTCACTGTTATGTGGGAATGAGCTGAGAATAACTCAAATGTAGCAGAACTGGCTCCAGCCCTATTTCATCCAGGTTTAAAGCTGGGGAGGTGCTTTTGCTACATTTGAATCAGACAACAGTTAGACTATACCAGTGGCAGCCCTTTTGAAACAGTTCCAAACGTATGTGTGTTCAGACCCTTAGATGTTATTCCTAAATGAAGTCTCTTAGTAAGCGCACACAATCTCTAAATATTTCACAGTAGTTTTGAGTGTACGATTTAAAATATATCAGTTACTGCCTGCCATGGTGGAGAGAGTCACAAGGTAATTTATGCACTTGAGAATAAAAATGCATTATTATTCCACAACTAGGTTTATCACTTGGATGTCTCATGCCACAAGTTTGATTTTCCTTCCCCTACATACTACCTTCTAGCTAAGGATGGTTGCCTCTCCATCACCACTATATTGCTGCATGGCATAACTTACAGCTGAATTTAACTTCTAGTTTGTTTAGCTTCTCAGTGGATGTGTCTACATGTTCATTAATGTGCAGTGCCTACTGCAGATTAAATTTAGTACTTGTATAATCAAGTA
The DNA here is from genome assembly GCF_000455745.1 of Alligator sinensis. Lineage (NCBI taxonomy): Eukaryota > Metazoa > Chordata > Crocodylia > Alligatoridae > Alligator > Alligator sinensis. The sequence continues at coordinate 153,360 of NW_005841920.1, forward strand.
CTAAATAAATGCACAGTAGGCTGCTGTACTGCACATTAATCTATTGCATGTTTTTGTGTGAGGTTTAATGCACAGTACTGTTCCTTAAATGTCTCATGTAGATGCACCCAGTATAAACTGTTCATACTAGTTTATAAAGTGTGCATGTGTACATGTATAACGGCTAAAGATCCAGTTAGTGTGTGTGCATGTGTGTGCAACTGCCAAAGACCCAGTTAGTGTTTGTGTGTAACTACCAAAAATCCAGTTAGCATGTGTGTGTAACTGCTAAAGATCCAATTAGTTTATATGCGTAACTGCTAAAGACCCAGTTAGTGTGTATGTGTGTGTATAACTACCAAAGATCCAATTAACATGTGTAAGGGTCTGTATGTCTGTTTAACTGCCAAAGATCCAGTTAGCACATGTGTATGTTACAGTGTGCATGACCATAAACTGCACCTGACTAGCAGGCCTGATGGCAATGTGGTGAGACTACTCGTGGCAGGATAGCTTCTATAAAATACCACAATGTTGCAACCTCCAGAGTAGGGCGAGTATAGGGTGCCTCAAAACCCTAGCCCCACTGCCTTGTGGATATTCCTTGGTTGGAAAAAGGCTAAGGGACATCACCCTGAGAGAAACGTGCCCTCACTGAGGTATTAGGCAGTCAGCAAGAGCTGTAATTGTTGCTTTCCAGGAGAAATTACAACCATCAAGGCACTGAATGTCTGGACTCAATCTGGCCTTGTATCAATGGTCTAAAGTGGGGATGGTAGGTCTAGGGCAGCCTCTACTCCTTTATACTCTTGCCTGTGTATACACACTGAAGGTCTCAGTGTGATCTATACTGGTCAAAATGATATATTCAAGAGAATGGTTACAACATATTCTAGCATGGGAAGCCAGCAAGAGAAAGGAGAAGGCAGGGAGTAGGCTTTGATATTAAAAATAGCTTACTAACATTCTTTGCAGACTATTCAGTGAAAAAGTTGAGGAAGCAAGTTTCATAACTCAGTCACCAAGGCCTGGGAAAACTTAAAAACTAACATGTACTATGCTGCTGTAACAGCGTTTGGCAAAAAATGCACGAAAAATGCAGAATTGATTTGAAGAGCACTCTGAAACCCTTCTACCACTGGTTGAGAACAAAAGAACAGAGCCAACTAACTATAAGAAATCTCCCAACATCATAACCCTGGAAAATCTGAGAAAGGCTCAAAGAGAAATGCAAAAGGAGGCTAAGAGGCATGCCCAAGATTTTCAGCTGAAACTCTGTGATGATATTCACAAAGCATGTGAAGCAGGTGATAGCTCCGGAATACACAAAAGCATCAAACAAGGAATTGGTCCAGTCAAGAAGAAAATAGCTTCACTGAAAGACTTAAATGGAAATGTCATTACTGATAAACAAAAACAACTCGAGCACTGGATTGAACACTATGGAATTCTATACTCAAGTGAGACTGAAATCAAACACAATGAGCTTGAAGGATTACTACAAGTTATGATAGATTTGGACAAAGAGCCTACATTTGAAGATTTGCAGAAATCCATTAAATCAATTCTTGGATACAAGGCATCCAGGAATGACTGCTTGCCTGCTGAAATCTACAAATGTGCCAATGGCTAATTACTTCAAAAGTATATTAAGTTATACTGCTCTGTTGGAAAGAGGAAGTAGAACTGCAAGATTTCACAGATGCTGTTTGTACAATTATACAAAAACAAAAGAGTGACAATTATACAGGTATCTCCCTGTTTAACATAATTGGAAAAACTGCCACTTGCATCATGCTCCCTAGGTTGCAATCTCTAGGTGAAAGAATCTATCCAGAAAGTTAATGCAGTTTTTGCTCAGGACACTCCACCATTGGTCAACCAATTGCAAGAGAAGTGTAGAGAAAAACAAATACCACTGTACATAGCCGTCATCAATCTGATGACAGCCTTCAATACAGTCAACAGGCAGGGCTTTTTTTTATTTTACTGTATCTGAAGAAACTGGGTTATCCCTCCAAACTGCTGAACATCTTTTGCTCATTACATCAAACTATGAAGGCAAATGCAGCGTGTGAAAATAAAGAATCCAACACCTTTGACATCAACAATTGGGTGAAACAGGGGTGTTTCTTAGCCTCCGTGCTAATACACTTTTTAACATCTACATTTCATTCCT
>NW_005841920.1:155527-175312 GCF_000455745.1 Alligator sinensis
ACTCAAGGACAGCAATGATGGCATTTACCTTTAAACCAAACTAGATGGAGGCTTGTTCAACATTGCAAGGTTTACAGTGAAAACCAAAGTGAAAGAACTGGTTCTGAGAGATTTTCTGTTTGCAGATGATGTGGCCTTGGTTGCCCACAGAGAATCTTTCCTGCAAAATCTCTTGGGCAGATTTTCTGGGTCATGCAAGAGCTTCAGGATGGCAATTAGTTTCAAGAAGACTGTGATCATGTACCAAGAGGGGGAAGAACCAATACCTGACATCACTCTGGAAGATAAATCTCTTGATGTCATTAAAAGCTTTTGGTACTTGGGTTCTATAATCAGCAGGGATCTTGACCTTCAGACTGAACTGACTAACAGAACAGGAAAAGCAGCTAAGAATTTTGGGTTATTACAGAAATGTGCATGGAATAACAGCAAACTATCAGCTAAGGCGAAGATACAAATCTATGAGACTTATCTGCTGTCATCCCTGCTTTATGGTTTAGAAACAGGGGCTACATATGCTAGGCATATCAAGAGACCAAACAGCTTCCACATGATATTTCTGCTTAAGATTCTGAAAATAAAGTGGGAAGACAGAATACCAAGCGCAGAGGTACTGGAGAGTGCAGGACTGACATACTTAGAAACCACTATCAAGAAATAGCAATGGATCAGCCATTTCAGGAGAATAGGAAGAGACTGTATTCCCCAGAATATTTTATATAGCAAGACTCAAGACAGCTCTAAAAAATGGGATTGCTTTCTATGGCATTACCATGATGTGTGCAATAATTATATGAGGTTGTTCAACATCAACATGGAAAGCTGGAAGAAGTGCACAGAATCCCATCTGATCTGGAGGCAACATCTGGCACTGGGTGCAGCTCAACATGAGGTGGGTTTGATCCAGAGGATCAAAGCAAAGTGAGAAAGAAGAAAGCAGCATGCTGTAAATTTGGACTACAACTTAGACAACATATGGATCTGTGAAACTTGTAACAAGCCATATTACTCTCCAACTGGGCACGTCAGCCACAAATGGATGCATCAGGCATCTGACTAAACTGTTTACATGTACACCATGATCCAGAGGATATAAACTATTTACTATTACTATCTGTTTCATGTGACCTTCATATTGGCCTATGTGCACAAAGTGTTTGAATGAAAAGACATGACCATCTCCGAAGCAACAGTAAATGATACCGTGAACTCCTATCTTCTATCCGCAGCACAGCAAATTTAATAGAACGGGACAAAACGCTCAGATTTCTAGTTTGTAATTAGTGCTCGGTTTGGTCAGGCTTAGACAACTATAATTCCAGAGCAGAATAATTCTAGAAGCAGGAACTAATTAATGTGACACGGTGCTGTTCTAAGTGCCATCTCATAGTAGCAGATGAGTGCTGAAAGACTTCTTCCTGTCCCCAAGTGCTGCAGGGCAGGATCTCTGCACCTTGCCTGGCTGCAGCTGCCATAGCATAGGCTCCATGGTGGCTGTCATTCTGGTGCCCCCTCTAAATCAGAACCTGGGGCTGGTGCTCCACTCAGCCACCCTTAGTTACTCTCCTGGGTAGTTTTACCCTTCCCTGAAACGAAAGTTCTTCATTTTCTTGTGAGATTCCTTCTATGTAGCTGAATGTAAAAAGAAAACCCCATAAACTTGATTTTGAATCATTTGTACAGTATATTAGCTTTTATGATATTCAGATCCATCTACATGATATATTGTAATCTAAAGGGAGAGAATAAAAGTATGAACTGAATCAGTAATTTAAGGCAACCTAGGAATTAATATTCAACCTCCAATTATAAGTATTCAAACAAGTAACCTTCAACATCTTCATCAGGTGTTAGGCAGGTTTGGTTGTCTTGGTTTTCATCTGGAAACTGAGTGCAGTCTGTGTCTTCTGGCCACTGCAAGCCTACAATCCCAAGCACAGACTCACAGCGCTCCTTGGAATGGTCACACAGTGCCCTTGGAGACAAATTAGAAAGAGTGAATAATGCTGCTGGGAAGAAAACGTGCTGTAAGAAGGTTATCAATTATGACTGGAAACTAGGAATCCTAGCTGAGGATCTGAAAATGAAAAAGATTAACTTGTTGATCAGCTTCCTTACCTGGGAAAAAATATTAAAGGTTTCATCATTGTTTAAGAAAATCACTGTAAAAAAACCCTATTATTTAAATCACATTATACAGGTCAAAAAATGAGATTGTTGTTTCTTACCAACTGCTCTGAAGGAAATGGCAGAGAAGCCAGTTTTAAAGCCTAAGATAATGAACTTGGTTCTATGCAATGAGAAATTATTTACAAGAATGTATTGAACAAAGCAATCTAGTAGTACCAGCAATAATAATGCTTTATGTCTACATCTACAATGAGGCTTTTCTCCAGAAAGACTCCAAAGAGCTGCACAAATGTCATTCATACTGTACCAATAAAAGCTACTTCTTCAGGTGCAGAAGTCAGCAGCCATTGCACACTGCATGACAACTGAGAGTGAGTGTGAGAGAGTGCTGTAGGCAGGTTATGGACTTTTAGGGTCTCTTCTGAGATGCACATATAAAATAGAGTAGTATCTACAGCACAGGAAGTTAAAGATTTGAGTGAACCTACCCACACCTGAACTTGTGTACAGACAGTCTAGTATTTTAAACATGGAAAACAAGAGACTTTCTAAAGAATTTGATAAAGCTATGAGGTTTGGGGAAATCATTGCACAGAGTAACATGGGTTTGAGAATGTGGTCAATTTAGCCACAACAACTTGTATCAGATCTAGCAAAAGAAGCAAGAAAAATGTCCTCATTTTGAACTTTTATTTTTTCACCATAGAAAAAATGTGTCATCATATCAGATCAGTTCATCTAGACTAGTATCGCATCTCTCAAAAATGGCCAGTACCAAACACATCAAATAAATAGGAAGAAAAGTCTGTAAGAGAAGTTTCTCCTTAACAACAGACAATTAGTGATTGGTTTATGTCTCAAATTGTGGGTTGATATATTTTTTCTAGCCAGTATAATTGCAGATGATGTCCTTATAATAATGAAACTGTCAAATTCCTTTTTGAATTTTGGGCCATGGGCCATGGGCACATGAACAAACTACTGTGAGATAGATGACAGCAGAGATTTACAGTTTACAGATTTATGGTAACTGCCTGTATGCCCACTCTTCCACTATAGTAAACAAAAGCTAAGCTGTGATAGTTTGCCCCTCTTTCATTAAGGAGTAAGCTATCTTCCATTTACCTCTGGTAAGAGCATGCACACAGACAACTACCACAGAGCAGCTAACACATCATAAATCCCCGCCCCCTCCCCCCTTTTTTTTTACCTTGTGTTGACTTGCTTGTGTGCCCATAGCCTTATTAAGGACTTTATTCCAATTATATCTTCTGCAGTGACTTCCACCACAGCTTGAGTTTGTACAGTATCAGGTATAAATGTAGCCTTAGATCTCACTTAATGTTCATTTTGTTTCTCCTGATAAAGAATAACAAAATGGAGAGTTCACCTTACAATTTACCGGCTTTTTATCAAGTCACTGCTTATTTGCCTTTTTCTTAAGAAAACAATCCAGATCATTTCAACTTCTCTTTGGATGGAAGGCTGTTAATCAATGTCATCAATTCTCCTTCTCCTATGTCTGTATTGGAATTGAGGAACTGAAACTGAACAAACTTATTAAGGCAAGGTGTGTCTTCAGTGGATATAACAGGATAGCATTTTCAACATTGTCATTGGTCCCAAATTTAATTTGGTTTGGGGAGAATTAGAAATTAAAAAATCATTTATTTTCTGCAGCACATCATTCAACCCTTTGTGTAAATAGTAATAGAGAAGACCGATTCTTTACACTTGTATGTATTTGAGAAGAAACTGTAAGAACTGTCAGATATTATGCAAAAGGATGTAACAATATCAGATGCATGTAGAAGAAGGGCTGGATGTGAGAGTGAACAATAGCAGATTAAGGCAAAGAGACTATTAATGTCTGTCAGACGGCTACAGAAATCTAACTCACTTATCTTATTTGACTGTAACAGGATGCTGCCAGTCTGATTCACTTAGAAAAAGAAAATACAGAACAAAATGTATTCTGTGCCCATCTGAAGTGGAATGCAGTGGACCATAAATAGATTAATTTCATAAGAATGAACTGAAATAAATTAGCTGTGTCATGGCATGGCAGTGATCTGTTTCCCTTTAGATTCTCTTTTCCCCTAAAAAAAATTGCAAATCATATTTGAACAACTGCCCTACATTGTCCCGTGCTTTGTCCTAAATTCCCTTAATTTATGTTCTGCTTATTTTCTGATGACAGGCAAGCCAGTGAAAATAATAATAATAATAAACCCCCACAAAATGTAGATTTGAATAGGTTTGGTCTAGTTAGTTGAAACATTGAGCAATTGCTGCCATCCACGTCATCTCCCCTCTCTCAAAGCTTCAGCCAAAAAAGATACTTTCCAATTGTTGTCAGCAGTTCCTCAATATGACAATATGACAATGCCAAGTCTTCCAACAAATAGGGAAAGTCATCAGTGAGTCCAGAGATGACTGAAGAGGACAGTGTGAAATCCACTTATTTAACTGGAGATGTGGTAAATAGTTCCAGGAGGAAGGAGTGGATCCTGGTGATGTCAGGTCACACCTCTTTCCTTTTGTGTTTCATCTATCTGCCTGGTTAAAATGATCAATGCCTTGTCATACATCATGGCACCACTGGAGATGATTCGTGCATGAGTCTCCCAGGTTTTGCTGTTAATATCACATTTTATCAGATTAGTTTTAAAGATGTCCTTGAATCACTTCTTTTAACTACCTCTAAAGTGGTCACCATTGGTGAATTGGGAGTATACAACCTATTTCAGGAGCCAGTTGTCAGGCGTACTTATGACTGTGCTGTCCAACATGACTTCAAAGCTAGTGGTGTTTGCTTGAGCCAGAATGCTGACATTCATTCTTCAGTCCTTCCAGCTGACATGAAGGATTTTCTGAAGACATCACTGATATGTTATCCAAATGCCCCATACAACAGGGTAGGAATGACAACAGCCTGGTAGATAAACAGTTTGGCTTGGGTCCTGATGCCATGATCATAAAAGACATGGCTTTGGAGATGTCCAAAGACACCACTGGCAGATTATATCAGGTACTGAATATCACTTTCTACACTTACTTTTTAGGAAAAGTGGCTTCCCAGGTATGGGAAATACTCAACATTCTCCAAAGATAGTCTTCTAATTGTCAGATGTGGAGGAGCAGCTGGTTGGTTTGGCACGGTTGGTAAAGTATCTTGGTTTTTATGAAGTTGGTAGCAAGGCCAAACATACACTTCACAGAAGCAGTCCAGAGTGACCTGGAGCTATTCTACTGAGTGGACACATACAACATAATCATCAGCATATTGAGGATCAGTAATGGAAGTGTTGGTTATCTTGGATTTAGAAAGTAACTGGTTTATTTTAAAGAGATTTCTGTCCACATGATACTGGATGCTGACTTCAGATGGGAGTCTATCAGCAATGAGATGCAGAATAGCTGCACTAAAGATAGAAAAGCAGGTTGGTACAATCATGCATCCTTGCTTGACTCCACTTCTAATAATGAAGAGGTCCATTTCCAAGCCTTTATTGAGGACGGCTGCTGTCATGTCATTGCAAAGAAGTCTGATGATGGTAACCAATTTTGGCAGGCATCCAAATCTCATCAGGACCTTCTATGGGGCTTTCTCTGTTCATTGATTCAAAGGCCTCAGTCAGGTCAGTGAAAGCCACATAAAGATCTCAGTGTTCCTTGCAACATTTCTCCAGTAGCTGCCTAGCAACAAAGACCATATCTATAGTACCTCTGAGCGATCTGAAACCACACTGGGACTCGGGCAGAACCTCCTTGGGAAGAGGAGTGAGTCTATTGAGTAGACTGCAGGTGACGATCTAACCAGCTACAAATCTACCACAGCAATTGCTCCAATCTGATCCATCTACAAAGTTCATTTCAGGGTGCTGAAGGAACTGACTGAAGAAATCTCAGAGCTACTGGCAACAATATTTGCAAAGCTATGGATGACAGGAAAACTTTCAGAGAACTGGAGATGGGATAACATAGCACCCATCTTTAAAAAAAGGAAAAAAGGGTTCAATATCAACAATGTTACTGGACCAAATTATAAAACATTCAATCTGTAAACATCTAGAGGAGAAAGCAGTGATCACTAGCAGCCAACATGGATGTGTTAAGAACAAATCGTAAAAACAAATTGATTTCCTTCTTCAACAGGATAACTTGTTTGGTGGATGAAGGTAATTCAGTGAACATAACATATCTGGATTTTAGTAAGGCTTTTGATACAATCCTATGACATTCTCTTGAGTAAATTATGGGCTACGGACTATCCAGTGGTACGCTGGCATGTGATTAGCTGAATAACAACAAGCAGAAAGACAAAAATGGGAGGGCTTGCAAACACATTGGAGGGTAGGGTTCTACCCTCTAAAGGATACTGATAACTCAGAGAACATGGCACTAGATAACAACTTGAGATTCAACCATGGCAAATGTAAAATGCCAGTGGGGGGTGGGGGAGGGGAAATGTACCAAGTTGTAATTAGAGAAACCAGGTTAGCAGTAGCATTGATGAAAAGGATCTTGAGGTTTTGGTGGATCCAAAGTTAAAATGAGCCAGCAATGTGACACAGTTACAAAAAAAAATAAAAATGTAATGCTTGTCTGTACTAACAGGAGAATAGCATGTGAGGCTGGAAACAAAGATCATCTATGGAGCACAGGATCGGCTATGCTGCAGTAGGTTGCAGCACAACTCATAGCACTCCACAGATGTCTATAGACATTGCTGGATGCTGAGTCCTGACATGAGGTGCATTGAAGACACACCCAGCCTGTTGTGGAGGCACATCTACAAGCACAAAGGGGAACATTCCCATCAGGGCTCCCCCCTGCCTCACCTGCAGATGCCCCCCTCCCCATGTCAGGGTGCAGAAACATACACTGGGACAATCCCTCTGCAGCGGGTTTCTCCAGTGCACGTCTGCAGGCACGGAACGAGAAACTCCCTTAGGGAGTCCCCATTCCATGTTTGCAGCCCATGCCCTGCACTGCTGCCATAAATGTGTGCCAGGAGAATCCCTCTGCAGGGGATTTCCCCAGCACATGTAGTATTGCTGCACTCCAACATGGGGCATGTTCTTACAGCCACAGAGCTCCCACTTGTGGTCATTTACCCCACGTCAAGGTGAAGCCCCAAAGTTCTCTGCATCCCTGGAGATGCCAAGGATACATCTAGGTAAGCAGGAAGCCCCATCTTTCTTCACTGGCCCAGACGCAACCCCAGAGATCCCAGGGATGTGTCTGGGTCAGAGGGGAAAATGTGGCAGGAGCTCTCAAGGCTTGAGGGGCCAGATCCTGCCTTGGAATTCCTGAAATGCCCAAGACAGGGCTCCTCAAGCCTGCGGAGCCCCTGCCTGTGGCAGCTGGAGAGTACAGGGGGCTTCAGGCTATCTGTGTTCTTTTGCCATAAGCAAACAGATATCATACATAACCTTCCATCATGGTCACAAATTTGAATATTAGGAGGCACAGATAGAAGAGCAGCTCCTCGCTGCAACTTGTGGTGCCTTGCAGGAAGTGCCATGAGTTACAGCAATCCCCCAGACCCGACAGGAATTTACTGTTGGGTCTGGGTGGTTGGGATCCAGGTGCTGGCGGGAATCCAGCCGCTGTTTAGAGCTGCTGAAAGCCTGTAGCCACGCGCCTAGCAACAACCCTCCCCACTCCCAGCCCCAGCACTGTTTTCAGAATGGGAGTGGGGAAAGGGAGCGGAAGGAGCTCATTCTGGGGATTCCTCAGCTGGCACTGGAGGGTGGGCTGAGTGGAATGGAACCACTGAAAACCCAGAACAAAATTCCTCTGCTTCCTTTCCCCCCTCAGATTCAGAAAATGGTGCTGGGCTAGGAGGTGGCACAGACACTCTATCTTGGAGCATCTTTATGCAATGAGGGTTCAGATTTTTGCAGGATGGGCCCTCTTAAAGTGCTCTGCAGCTGTGCGTTTCTGTTCGGTCATGGCTGTACAGTGCTTTCAGTGGCCAGATCAGGCAAAAACTGTCACTTCTGTCTGCACCTTGTGATGTGACAGAAGGTAGGGATGTTTCTTTTCTTTTGCTCTGTGCTGCCATAAAAATGTTTGTGCTGACACAAAGGTGATGTCTATTTTTACCCTGAAACACAAGAATTAATAGTATCAATCTACTTTGTACTAGTTAGGCCTCAGCTAGAGTAATGTGTGTAGTTCTGGAATTTCTGTATGGTTTGCACTTAAATTGACCTAACTAGGGATCTGTGTGTCAGGTCTGCACCTGGGCAAACTAAGTTAGATTGGGTGGCCATCTTTAACACAATCTAACCTTCTCCAACCCCCAAACTTCTGGGTGGTCATTTTTAATGCAATCTAACCTCCCCTAACCCCTCCTAAATGTCTATACTCTTCTCCCCCAAATAGTATATCCTGCATTTTCACAGGGGGGTTGAAACTGGTGCTCTTTGAGACCTCTTCTACCCCTAAGATTCTATATTGCAGTGGAGAAAAACTTCAATCCTTATTATCACAGACAGCAGAAAGGTCAAGGGAAAAAATGAGTATAAGAGAACAAGGATGATATAAGAAAGCATTTCTGATTATGTAATTGCTTTCTCTATTCTGGATTAAACATGGGACTTCAGTCACAAAGATTTTCAGTCTAATTTACCCCATAATCATTAAACTCACAAAAATTACCAAGATATTTCCTTAGTCTCTGAAAATAATATTAAATCTAATGCAAGGATTACAGTGCACAAAGTGATACAAACACGTTGAGAAAGGTTTTTCTGTTCAGGCAATGGTCACTGTTAGAACATTCTTTGTGTAACTAACCTGATTGTACAAATGGCTAAAATCAGTTAAGACCCATTCACAAATATAAACAGTGTTATTTCCAAGTCTTGGAAAGCCAGTATAATTGGAAAAGATTTTATAGAGATAGCAGGTTTAAATCATACAAAGTGCAGTATAAGAGCACAACTATCTACAAAAATGGCTTAGCATCTTGCAGGATCAAACCCATAATTCAGAAAATATATATTTGTGGAGAAAAGAATGATGTGATCTGGGTTCAATTTTTTTGAGATACAAACCCTCCGGCCATGAAACACTATTTGTAATCAATAGGAATTTATATATAGATGACTTTAAAGATCAGAGGCATTGTATATTGTTCATGTCATCAGAACAGAGCTAATGCCTCACTAAAGGTGAACAACCTGGCTAGAATTTGAAATGATAATTGGCGAGTCAATAAATGGTCTCAATAGAAGTCATCTCAGGTCTTCATAAAACCAGTTCCCATATTTCTCTTTACATGAACTGCTTCTAAGACTTTTACCTTTAAAAATTAAAGCATAAAAACCAAAGTAGTTTTAAAAACACCATAAACTAGGTGCTGTTTAAAATAGGGACATATGCTTTATACATAAGAAACAGAATTAAAACTGCTGACAGTATTACCTAAAGCAGAAAATGGATATTAATATCATATCAACAAACCATATCAATCAAATGGTCATGTTTTATAACAGAAGTAAGGTACAATGTGAATTTAAGTCATGCCTGTAAACTGCACTTTGATTTGGAAAGTTTAACACAAGAAAATATGCGTTAGTGAAATGTAGCTTCATATTTACAGGATAAGACAGGTCAAGTACAACTATAGACATGCATCATTCAAGCAAATTAATCACTGCTATCATTAAGAAAGGATGTGCTTGCTGAAGGCTGAAACAGAAAATGTCCTAATTCATAGAATTTTCTGAGTAAATATTTTGCCTTTTTAAGAGCTTCGACTGCAATTAAATGCTTAAAATGAATAATGTATATGTCTATTCCTTGTATTTAAGTCTTGGCTCACTAGTAAGAAGCCTTTTTTATTATAATTTCATAATTATTTGTCCATTCCTCTTTATTTAACTGGGTGCTGGTACATGCTCAGGGCTCCTCCAAGCCATCTACTCTGCCAATTTGTGAGCTTAGCTTTACACGAGCAGGTGTGAATGGGCAGGGCTTAATACTCAGCAGCCTGCCCAAGATCACCCAGAAGTCTGTTTAACCATTCCAACTGTGCCAGAAGTTCTTCTCCAGTCAGTACTCTCTGTGAATTCAGTCAAATATATCCATTAATTTTCTTCTTCTGTATTGTTAATGACTACAATGAATTCTACAAATCCCAATTCTGACCTCTTGTGCCACCCTAACTTCATAAAGTCACTGCTTGCTTTCTAGCATGGGACAGAAAAAATAGACATTTATGAAAATAAATATACTAATATTAGACTTATAAAGCTTCCTTTTAAAATAATTTAAATATTGATCTAACACTAGTATTGTTACAATTATTTAGATTATGATGCTGCACCATATTTCTTAAGTGGACAAACAGAAAGGCACTGTATTGAAGCATATAAAATCTAACTGCCTTTTCTTTACTTAAAAATCATTTGACTTTTAATAATTAGAATAACTTTTTCTTTTTTCTTTTTTTAAATTTGCCTAGTTTTCACATACATGCACAGTGGAAACAAAGGTTATGCTTGGTCAAGTCATTTTAATCCTGATCTGCTGCAGTCCCATTCTCTCTCTCCCGCACATGCATTATTCTGACTTTCTGACTGCCATATAGTGATGATTATTTGATAAGGGAACAAGAAATGTCCTTGGTCTGATAGCCTAAGCACATTTAATTTGGTACATAAGAATGAACTGAGGTGGCAAAATAGGGCTATATTTCTACATTACTTGCTCTCCAATTTTGGAAAAGTGACAATTGCCTTCAAATCCAGACTTTAATTCATTAGTCTCTGGCTTCCTTTGAATATATAAAGCTCTACTGTTATGAATACTGATACTTATAGCTAAAAGTATTCTTTGCTATATGGTTATATATCCTTTTTATTGGTACAATTCTAATCCAAATGAGTGGAATGTGCAAGCCTATGAATATTCAATAAAGAATCTTTTAAAAAGTAACAAAACTGCTATTTTTTTTAAATTTCACAAAATAATCACATATATAATGAATGAAATGATGAGGTGTAATTTTTGACTTTGCAAAATATGGGCTACTCTGTTTCTCCTGAAATCAAAAGCAAAATTCCAATTGCTTTCAATGGAAGCAGAGTTGGGCTTTAAGAAAGATCCATAGGGTGAATAAAGCTAGTCAAGAATCCCATTAAGAAGCAGTCATGTTACCTGCAGGGTGGGATACGCTGATTCGTTTGAGGGTCACATTTTGGTACCAATATTGTACAGGCAAAAAACATAAGATACTTGTAGCAGTTGGTCTGAACCAAGGCTGGGAAAAGGGAAGATTCCCAGCTGATAGATGCTTCCTTCTGAGTCCTATGGCCCAAGTAGTTTGGGTAACTAGTGTAGTTGTATGGCAGGTTCATGCAGAGTTCCAGGGTAATTGGCTCACATAGACCTTGTGAAAGAAAAGAACATACATTTTGTAAAGTTAGATGAAACAGAACAAAATAATTACAAGCTTCTCATCATTTAAACTGGGAATACTTTCTCTGGCTTACTAAAGTAGGTCTTGCTTTACATCAGAAATAGTGTCAGAGATCTTGTGCAGTGTTATAAAAGTGGCACTAGCTTCTCTAACCTCTAAAAAAAAGGTGCAGTTAATGAAGACTATGCATCCCAGACCACAATTCTTCAAATGACAGTCTTCATGCATGCAAAGGAAAAAGGCATTGATCGCTACAGTTAGTCAATTATTCACAAGCTATATATTCATGTTTAACAACCTCTTCTGTATCCTAACTTCTTGACATTCATTTTGAAAAGGTTACAAATGAGATTATATAGATGACCTTATTATTTTTGGCTAAAATATCATTTAAAAACACAAAAGTTACTACACAGAACTATCAAAATACTTCTCAGACTGGAAGTGTTTTGCTACAAGTTTCCTTAACTCCCTCCCCGCCCCACCCCCCGCAAAATTATATTTGTTACAGTACACATGGAAGTCTGCATAAGGACTGAGCCCCCTTCTGCTAGACACTATACAATGCATTATAAGAGTCAATCATTTTTCCATAGAGCTAACAATTAAATTAAAATACAAGAAGTAAGCAAAACACAGTAAGCACAAGGAGAACAAGGTACCAACTTCATTTGGCTATGTAGACTAGCCAGATGGACTAAATTAAGTTTTGAGAGTTTTTATAATGTAAACAACTAAGACTGGTTGAAATGTAAGTATCTCCCATTAAAATGTTCAGATAACTACATAGTTTTGTTTTTTTCTTACAAGTCCAAATAAATTGATTTTCAAAACTAAAAGAAAATGAAAAAAATATTTCAACTTGAATGGAGATTATTTTCTTCATTTAGAGTTGAACCAAATTTATATGATTGTATCCAATAATATTTAAAGGCATGGCATTTTTTTCATTAAGAACAGAGAGTCATTAAAAAAAAAAATCAATTTTCATCCAAAACTTAAGAACTTTGCTCTTCTCTAAAAACAAATGTGTTAATAACATTGGTCAGCTCAGCCAGGCAACTGGATAGCTATTATTGGTTGCCAATATATTGGGAGGCTTGATATAAATATAACTGGGCCTTAAGGAGAGATTTGATGGAAGAGTCAACAGACTTAACCAGCTGATCAGCATAGTTAACCAATCTAGCCTGGTCCAAGGGCCAGCTTGCAGTAGGAGTTTCTGGGATCATTTCTTGGTCTCTCTTCATGTGAGTTGAACCTTGGCACACTGCTTTCATCGAATGATTGGTGTTGGGTTAGGAAGTGTAATCTAAAATATTCCTAATTTTAGGGCGTGCTATGCTATTTGAGATGTCTTCCTTTCAGTATACACTAGAATGTGTCAGCAGTATTTTTAAATGCCTAACTACATGCCATTGAATCCAGAGTTGTTGCTCTTAGAGTCTACCTATTTTTAGCCAAGTCTAGTTGTTTGCTTTCATGTTGACACAGAATACACTGGAACTATAAAAATAACTGTATATGTTATACTTAAATTCTCAGCAGTAACATAGCAAATGTGGAGATTTTGGCTCATTTCTTATCCTCAACTACAGCTGAACTAATATGATGCTGGAGAAGAGTAAACATAGCTCAGACTTAGAATTGTAATCAGTACATGAAACCACATTCTACAAACCTCTCAAGCCATCATATTTGATTTTCTTATCATATAACATTAACAGGACAATAGTCTCTGATAATGTCTATTTATAGCATATAATAAGACTACCAAGAAGAGAAAGGGAAACTAAATTCAGTTCCCTGTCCAACTTCTATTTAATACTACACTTATCAAAACCAGTCTGGAGGAGATATCCTACCCAAGCTAAGATGCATAGATATGTTATTCTTTAGGTCCCAGAATAATAAAATGTGGATTGCATGCAAGCATTTCTTGGGTTTTTCTCTGATTCACATTAAGGTATAGAGGTGTGAACAAACTACTGTGAAGTAAGCTAGAAGGTTTGTTGAACTCAGAGTGCATCAGCTGTTCTATAGTAATTGCCACATGCTTGCATTTATCCAACACTAAATGTAAAGTCATCTATTCTACTTTCACTAAGGGTTGAGCTACCTGGCATTTCTCATAGGATAAAACCATTCATATGAACACTTACTACAATAGTTGATGTTACTGTGAGGTAAGCTATTTTCATGTTCATGCGCCCCATAACCTTACTGCCAATTCTCTCTTTACTATCACTGACTTGCTCAAAAACCACTTCACCGTTTAAATGATTCTTGGTTCTTAATCATAATTAGCTGTGGCCAGCCTCTTCTCACCTACTGAAAGTTTTCTCCCTACCTCTGTCTCATTCCCCACACTTCCCCTATTTTCGGTTTCCTTGTACCCCCCTCCCTACACAGATCTCACCAGTTATTTGCCTGGTAGGAGGCAGGAGATTTTGTGGGATCCAGCATCAGATACTACCATGACTATTGGTGTTGTAGAGAGAGCCCAGGATCACAATCCTGGACTCCCCCTGCATCAGCTGCTGCTGAACAGATGGAAAATTCATCAGATGGCAAGGCTCCCATCCGTGGCAATGACACATGTGCTTACAGGACTCCCACCTGTGGTAGCACTTGGTGCACCCCCTGCAACTGGGAGCCCCATCAACTGGCAGGGCACCTTTTTTTTTTTTTACGTATGCAAATTAAAGCTGGACAGAAACCAGCTATAAATCTAGTACATATTTTTTAGCTCTAACTTTATAGCTGGTTGGATCTTCTTACGGTGCAATAGTTAATTTGCATGTTTAGCCGGTTTAAACCGATTGAGAAATTAACCCAGTAATTACATGACACATGTCACATGTAGAGGAGTTCTCTGACCACAAAATCCCAAGTACACATCCCCCATCCACATGGATCTTCGCAATCTCCTCCCCCCCACACACCCCAAATGACTTATTTCCCATTCCCCTCTTTCACTTCCCCCTACACTCCCCTCAACAACCTACCTCCACACTTTCTATGACTGGCAGTGCCCCATCTCTCTCAGAAAGTAGACTTTCCCAAAACATATTTCAACCCCTGAACACTCAATTGAATGTATTCATTTAGTTGCAGTATGTGCACTTTTCTTCACTTATTCCTTATCATATACATGATGTATTGAGCTTTGTATGAGCCTGGGATTCTTTGTGACGAAACCTACAGACATATGCAGGTAGGTTGCAAGTATACACTGGTATGTGCCCTCTAAAACTTTATGCAATATACATTAAATCTAGGCTAATGGTTAGTATAGCATATTCATATTGTACTATAGGGTTCTATCCATCTTCTCTTTACACATATGCAAGTCCCATTGGTTTTGTTGTTGTTAGAAGAAATTAAAATTATAAACTGAAAAGACTCAATATCATAAAAAGTGAAGCAAGTGAAGACTAGCTTCCTGTAATCAGGGACCTGAGGAAGAATGTCTTAGTTAGAAAGTTAGTTTAACTTTATCCCAACTACATAGACAGTTCAATAAAAGATATCACAGTAAGCAATCCTTGCCTCTTGCTAATTTCTGGACTCTTACAGCTACATCACTCTTACACTATTGTTATATGAATGTAGCATCTCTGTGAGTTCCTTTAAACACAGTCTCTGTGGAAACGCATCTAACATTTGCACTATAATTATAAAATGACATGACTATATTATGCTAGTGTTGAGGTGATGTTATTGCTATGATGGTCCAGGAGCTATACAAGGCAAGAATTCTTGTGGGTGATATCTTTTACTGAACCATCTGCATGGTTGAGATAGACAAAGGCAAGCTTCCGAATATCACAGCACCCTTCCTCAGGCCTTTCAGACAGTATGGACAGAGAAGCCACACGAAAAGTACCACAACACCAGAAAGCTTACCTTTGTCTATCCCAGCCATGCAGTTAGTTCAATAAGAGATGCACCCACAAAAAATTGTTCCTCATGGCTATATTATGACAGGAGAACAAACTGATTAGAATTTATGATGCCTGGAGGGAAAAATCAGTCCATACTGAACGATATAAAACACACCCCAGGCCTGATCAGGAATTGTCCAGCAAAAGAAAATAGTGTTCCAGTAGGTAGAGCATTCAGTTGGGATATGCAAAATTAAGGTATAGTCCCGAGTCTGATTCAGATAGAGCTGGACATTAACCCAAATCTCCTTTAACCCAGGTGACTGCTTTTACCATGAGGCCATTCTGGAGGACTCTCTCTCAGACTCTCCCATTGAAGCTTTCATTTGGCATTCATTAAACAAGATAGTGAGAGATCCACCACAAAGTAGCCTAATTCAGACCAGGGACTTAAGCTACTTAGCCCAGGTGGATAAGGCTCTTTGGGTGAATCTGATATCTTTTATTAGACCAACTAAATAGTTGGAGAACAATTTTTAAGCAAGCTTTCGGGTTCCCAGGTGAGTACTGTAATCAACTAGCTACTCTAGTATTGGAGTGTCTCTTGTGAGAAAAAAAGAAAATGGTCTTGGGTGTCTTCTGATAAAGAATAAGATTTTTTTCAACTATCAGTTTCCATTGGAAACCATTCTTCACTGAGCAGTAATGTAGCCTTTGCTTATGGTATTTTCCAAAGTCGGCATATAGGTGTGTAGTGGGGTAGACACCACATTGGCACGAAAAGGTAACAAGCTTCTGTAGGTCTCATTAGCCCCATTCTGCTACATCTGCAAAAGGGGTCAGGCTTGAAGGGCAGGGTTAAGAGCAGAAAACATGGCTGGATTGGATGTTGGCCAGGAAAATGGGCAGGCTTCCAGCTCTTATGCTGTGAGAGGAAGAGAGTTCTGGCTGTCCCAGAGACATAGGACTACTTTTGTTATGTATTAACTGTCATGTACTTAAGAAATGGCCACCTGTCACAGCTGCCAGACGGAAGGCAAGCCTGATATGAGGTTCCTTTGGGAATCTGCTACAAGTGCATTCTTGTTCTTTCTGGGTTAGACTGATGCAGGTGGTGCTTTGCCTGATGAGGCCAACAGCCAAATGAAGATGGGGACCCAGCAGTGGTTGGCAGCAAGCCCATGGCTGATCTTTTCACAATAGGTCAGATATGTTTTATGCAGTGGTGATAACTATATGTCCCTTAAAATTGAACTTGAATAATACAATGCATATTATTCCCAAAATGTCTTGATGACATTTTGTCTTGATCAACCAGCCATCATACTGATTCAATTTGCAGGTGCTCAAATATGAAACTTATTATAAGGGTCTCACATGTAACATCTGAAACTTTTTCAGCCATAGCACATCAAAGTTTTAAGGCTCCTGATGAACAAAATAGCAGTTGGGAAATGACAGATCAGCTTAAATCAACTATGGCTAAATTCAATAAAGCTGAAGTAAAAAGATTTGCGTTTCAATAGGTAGTATCTTCTCTCAGACACAGGGTCATTGGCACTGAGGCTACCAACACCAGTAACTGGAGAGCAGGGACCACTGCAACTATGCCAGTCTAACCTGGGACCAATCATTCCTCTTCAGACTTCAGCCTTCCTTCACGTATCACAATTATTCAATCCTGCAAACATTTATGCATGCAAATAACTTGAATGGAACTGCTCAAATAGGTAATGTTGAATGAGTGTTTACAGGACCTGGCCATCAAAGAGCAAATGGCATATTCTTCAAATCTATCTAAACAAGGGAAAAAACTAATTTAGGGACCACCTTTTTCAGACCTTTGCATCCACAAATCCCCATGGAAATCAACTGGAAGCGGGGCTGTGGCCAAAACAAGAACAGTTTGATTTAGTAAAGCTAATGCAATGCCTCATGGTTCCTTTCTCTATTATGATCCAATGGTCTTGGACTGCAGCAAATTTCCCATGATGCATTACTTCCTCTCAGCATGGGTCCATCATAGAAAATGTAGTCTGACCAAGGAGCACAGTTTTTAGAGGATAATAGGCAGATGAGACACTGTGGCAGTACTATTGCACTTTTTTTGATGAATAATCCTTTTTACATAGAAAAATCTTGCTACATCTTGTTTGCTTTGTCATTTGTCAGCTACCTCCCCCTCCCATTTTCAGACCAGCTCTAAAAATCTTTCGCTCTACTGGTGGATGATGGATTTGCTCCATACCAGACATTAAAAAAACAAAGAAAGAAAGAAAGATACATTTCTATTACTTCTAACCACTTATGGCATTAAGGACATTTTTCATATAGAATAAAATAGTCAATGATCAATCAGCAACATGCTCTAAGGCTATCTAGCAAATACTGCTTAGGCTGCTTGCTGATGTAAAAAAAAAACAAAAAGAAGCTTTACCGGAACAAGCAGCATGTTACTTTAGCCTGGCTCCACAGCATTTGTATAGATTAGGCGCTTCAGCGGAGACTTTTTGGTGCTTTTATCCAATAGTTGATTCAAACAGCTATTAGATAAAAGCACCAAAAAACCCCTGCTGAAGCTCCTGACCTATACTGATGCTGGGCAAGCTGAGTCCAATAACACACTGCCTCTTCTGGGCATGCGCTGGGCTTGGGAGCATGCGGAGTTTAAAGTGCCATTTTTTTTTTTTCAACATCTGCAAGCAGCCTAATTATGCTCTAGCAATTCTGGATTAAGCAATAAAATGCTTGAAACTGACATTCCTAAATCCCCTGACTTTGTTCTATATGACCTGCCAAAGTCACTCACTAGAATATAGTTATTCATTAAGCCTCGTTTAGGGGAGTGCTGAATAACTGCAATTCCTATCATCTTCCAGGGATGTGAAGGACACTTGGCACCTTGAATAATCAAAAGGCACAGATTAAAAAACAAGCCAACACACAACACCACAGGTGCCAGGAGGGAACAGAAGATTAACCATCTTACATATAAAGACTGATATCAAGAGGAAAGGGAAGATAGAGAAGCTATAATAGCTCACAAGGGATTGGAGTCCCTATGGCTAGGGACAGATAGTCAAAAAGCCTGAACTGATTCAATCTTTGCAGGTTAGTCTAATTTGGCTAGGCTGAACTAGTTTGTAACTGCACAGACACCCACTCTGGACTGAGGAAATTCAGGCACATACCTGCAGTGGCTTAGGCTAAAAACTGAGGGGTGCTAGAGCAGCCCTCCCTTCCCTTTGATGATGCTGAGCTGAGGGGTCATGGCCAGGCCCCAGCAGAATGCTCAGATTAAGGAGATGTTTAAATCCCCCACCCTGCCTGCACAGGCTTTTTCAGGCTTGCTGCTTAATGGGCGGGAGTGTTGCAAGACCCCAGCCCCCGGCTAGCACTCTAAGGCAAAGTGGGGGTGTGCAGTGGGTGCATCTGTTGATGAGACTGAGGTTTTCAATCTCCCTCTCTCTGCTTCTTCATACTGTCTGCAAACCTAACAGGCAAGGGAGCCAGCAGGGAGCTGATAACACAGTGTTTAGTAGCTCGTCAGGAAAACAAAAGCCTCTCTCATTAGTTTAATCTCTTCTTAAACAGCTTTTTCCAAGGAAGGAATGGAAGGACATTACCAGCTGACCTGTTGATTAGCTCCAAAAAGCCCTAAGCAGACTCTGTCCTGTCTGCCTTTTTTCTGTCCCAGTGAAACTGGAGACACACAGACAGACACCTCTCAGCATTAGCTAGCATACCACATGCCTAGGGTCTGCGTGGCTGGGGTCCGTAATATGAGATTGGGGGGGGGGGAATCCCTGCTTGAGCAGTGAACAGTGAGGGGAGGGGAGGCTGCAGGGGGAAGCCAGGCAGACTCTGCTATGCCTGCAGTCTCTTCCAGAGGTCTGGCTAGGAAGCAGAAGGGTGGGGCCAGCCCTGTTCTCTGGAGCAGACAGCCCAGCTAGGGCAGCTATTCATCCAGTTTTATAGAGGAAAGCCTGGTTTTCTCCTACTCTGTCCTCTGTCTTATTTACAGGAAACCGGGTGCCTTTATGTCCTCTATTTTCCTCCACAGATTTCCACCAGTCTGACATAAAGGCATCCAGTTTCGTATCAACAGGACAGAGGACAGAGTAGCAAAAAACTGAGCTGTCCTCTATAAATCTGGATGAATGGCCACCTTAAGCCCAGCCCAGCCAAGCCCAGAGCTGCAAGCATCTGGGATGCTGGGGGACTATGGTTTAACTTAAACCAGAAATGGGTCTGGGACAGATATTGCATACATTGGTTTGACCCAAATCAGTTAAGCACTGAGGGTGCTGAAGGCACTGGCCGACATCA
>NW_005841920.1:176170-196164 GCF_000455745.1 Alligator sinensis
AGGTTGAGAGGTGACCTTGTGGCTGCCTATAAGTTCATCACGGGGGCACAGAAGGGAATTGGTGAGGTTTTATTCACCAAGGTGCCCCCGGGGGTTACAAGAAATAAATGCCACAAGCTAGCAGAGAGCAGATTTAGACTGGACATTAGGAAGAACTTCTTCACAGTTCGAGTGGCCAAGGTCTGGAACGGGCTCCCAAGGGAGGTGGTGCTCTCCCCTACCCTGGGGGTCTTCAAGAGGAGGTTAGATGAGTATCTAGCTGGGGTCATCTAGACCCAGGACTCTTTCCTGCTTATGCAGGGGGTCGGACCCGATGATCTATAGAGGTCCCTTCCGACCCTAACACCTATGAATCTATGAATCTAGGTGTATCTTAAACCAATTTCAGCCATTTTTAAACTGGTTTATGTACACTGAACTTATGTTCTGTTACAGGTTTTAACCAGTTTCTGATCACTTAAACCAGTTTGTGTGTAATGTCTCTCCCTAGCCTATATGGCTAAGGATGTAATTCATCATTTTGTTCATTTACAGAAAAAAATTACATGTTTAGGTTAAAAATGAATGTGCTTTCCTCCAAAGTTTCCTTAATACCTATTTAACTGACTCCAAGGTTGTCCAGGTTCCACATAAACACCTAGGCTAGGGACAAACATTCAAAAAGCCTGAGCCTGAATTGATTAAATCTTTGCAAGTTTGTTTAACCTGGCTAGGCCAAATCAGTTTTGTAACCAAACAAACATCCCAGAAATGCCTGCAGTGGCTCAGGCTAGAAGCCCGCGGGGGGGAGGGGGGGTGTGCTAGAGCAGCCCACCCTTCCTTTGCACATAGATGAGCTGAGGGGGGCGTGGCCAGGCCCTGGCAATAAGCTGTGATTTTGTGTGTGTGTGTGTGTGTGTGTGTGTGTGTGTGTGTGTGTGTGTGTGTGTGTGTGTCCCTCTGAACAGCCCAGCAGGGAATGTTTATCACCCTTTAACTCGGTGTTTATCACTCCATTAAGAAAAGAGAGGGACACTACCAGCTGGCTGTTGATTCTGCCTCTGTTCCATGTGCCACAGCTCAGAGGTAGCCAGCATGTGGCCTGCTAGTTAATGCTGAGATGTCTGTGAGGGACAGGGAATGCCGGCTTAACGGGAGGGGCAGGGGGGGGAGGAGCAGAAGCTAGGCTCACATTTTCAGCCTTTCTTCTAAATTTTCTCTCACCCACAGTATCTGAAAAAGACTCTTACAGGCACACCCCACTCACCCTATTTTAATTTATGCCTGGAGGAACTGTTATATGAGCCCATCATTCATCCTTTTGTTTAGTCACTAATATGTAATTACTACTACAGTATGACTAGCTGTATTTTATCAGTGAGGGACCAATGCAGATTCATGAGTCATACAATCACAGGTAGATGGCTAGGCACACCAATGACTGATTAACCATCTCCCAGCAACAACTGCTCAAGGAATTACAAAACACAACAAGTGGCACAAGTGAATGTCTTGACAACAACTCAAATGAATGCCTGCCAGATCCTGGAGCAGGGTAGAGCAAGAGAGGACAAAATACTAGAAAAAGGATCTCTAGGCCCCACCAGACTCTTTTGGCCAGGAAAATAACTTTATCAGCTTAAATAACAAGGAGGAAAAAGATCCAATCTAGACTCTAGGCATGGTGTCATTCCTCCTGGGGTTGAGGGAAATAGGCCAGCAGTTTACACATGGATCATGTTATTTCATTTGTGCATATATTTAATACTCTTTCACTGCACTATAAAACACTGCTATAGTCACCACAAACTAAGAACAGAGCAAAGAAAATATGTGTGGGGAAAAAAATCTTTAGAATCAAGGGTCCTTGAGTATGCTAGTACAGTTGCATTTTTAGTCACGAACTGGGATGACACATTTGTTTCTGGTTTGGCCTAATCAAAACCATTTCAAAACTTAAATGCTAGACATGCAACAAGTAAGAATGAATGAAAAGATTCTTTTCTGTACCCTGCAGTGCATCATCATAAATGCAATGAAAGGGAAAACTACTGGAAGTGCACTCTAGGACAATGGTGTAAAGCACAGGCCAAACTTACTACAGTTTGTCTGGCTGTTCCTCATCTCACAGAGGGAAGAGGTGCCACAAGAATCAGGACAGGAAGTACATCTCTGGTCTCCTTCCTGACAAGAAGTTTGACCTGAAGAAAATAAATACAAGCTTATTAACTGTTATGAGTTAGTGAATAAATTATAGTGTAGTGGTGAGAAGATGGTCACAAATGTTGCCAGTTTCCTTCAGATAATGGAACAAGCACTAATTGCTAGGTGTCATTCACACTTCCAGTATTAAAGTTATTCCCTCTGGTAATTACAGTGTACAAAGTATGCACTGGCAAATACAGATAATGCTTTTAAGATCCCCAAAAAAATGTCATGTCATCATTTCCTTCCTGTTTCTTTCCCTTTTCTTACTCCAAGGCATTCAATTTAAGCATTCAGGGTGCCTGTAGGCATCTGGGGATGCTGCTCCAATGCACAAATGTAATTACAACGAGTTGAAGTGGCCTCAATTACTTGGAGCAGACTTGATTAGTTGAATAAGCTTCAGTTAAAGAGCCCCTGCTAACATTTTGAAGTGTGGGACACTAAATACACAAGATGCTGCGGGCACTTTAATTAGAGTGGGTCTTGGAGCCACTCTTATTAAAGTGCCCTACCCCCGTTCCTTGAGCATGCGTAAATACGACCCAATATTCTGTATTCTGGCTGGTGAGCAAGAAAGGCCGCAAGTCGCTCCTGGGACTGTTTGTGGTGAGTAAGCAAGAAAGTGTAAATTGGATAAAAAAATGTCTTCTCCCTTCCTGGATATCAAAGCAAAAAAGCCTACTGGAATTATTGTGTATTGTGTATTATTTGCTTTTTATTTGTGGACAATAAAACACATCCTAATAAAAGAATTGTAGAAGTTTTGCCTGAAGCTTCATTTCCCTGTATTGTCTGGTGAAAAAGTCCAGCAGTCTAGAGTCAGCTATTAAAAAGCCAATGCTAGTGTGTCATCAAAAAACTGCTGTCAAGTACTTTGGCCAGTCAATTATGCTTCCCCTTACATTTAATTGAGAAGTATCTCCTCCCCAAACCATTAACACTTCTCCTAAGAACACAGGTCTGGACTGGCAGTGAAAGTTCCCTGTTTTACATCTTTAGCTATCTTGCAAAAGTAATTGGGTTAGCTGTTCTTGATTTGGGGGAATTTTGAATTATGTACATAGACACTTATCAGCCATCACAGCCCCATTGTACCTGACACATACACAGTACAGAAATACTCTTTGCCCCAAAGATTTTACAGTAAAAAGTTAAGCATCTTGCCAATGAGGTAGCCTGATTGTTGGTATCTGTTCATCCCTTCTGAGAGTTCGCTTCATGATAGCTACTGAAGCAAAGAGAGATATCTTTTATATCTTTGCCTCTTGTTCTACATTATGATATGGTGCACAGTTATAGAAAACAATCCAGTTATAGAATGCAACTTTTCTTGGTTGTCTTATTTTACAAGCATACTTAATTCTAAAAGGAAACTCACAGGGTGGGAAAACCTTTGAAAGTTATCAAAAATCTGTGAATTAAAACATGGTCTAAAGTATTATCTTGACACCTCCTTCCCACCCCCTAGCCGGAGACATTTCTCAAGTTTTTAGAGCACTCCATCTGTTGTACAGGACAAATTCTTTCTAATCATATCATAAACTATTCTGAATCCCTCTAAACACACTCTGACATGTCTTCGGAAAGGATTATAAACTCAGTTGTAGGTACCTCTGTATTGGATTTCCACTTGCACAAAAAATGACAGCAGTAATGTCAGCTTATGCCATAATTACATTTCCTTAAGTTATGTAAGGAAAGGGACTGTTTTCTTCGTTCAGCAACATGGTAAGACAACATTCAGTGATAGAGTATATGGATGAAGTAGCAAGGTACTGGCAGCTCTCCCTCACATTTCTATTCTGATTTCACGTGTGCTCTGTTTGCAGCTAAATCAACATCCCATTTAATTTTAAGCACCAACCTGACTGCCTCTGTTAGGTGAGCATAGACTCCTTGCACTGTATAAAAACATCCTTAAATAAAAACATGTTTTACGTTCAACACAATTGTAGTTGCTTACAGCCCCACATAGCGTAACTATACACAAAAAGATGGTCATACCATTGTTCTTCTGAAGAAGTTTCTGCATTATATTGCTATAAAACATAGGTGGAACTTGAATTTTGAAAAGGAGGGTGCAGATGGTGAGGTCCATAATCACATATAAAACAACTCTTATTTTTCTCCAGTTAAAAATAAACTAGAAGCTTTACTAATCCATTAGGGGCATAGGGTGGTATTATTCAGTTAAAGATTGAAGGAAGAATACATATAACTTCATTGGAATAAGTTAAAAACAATCTGCAAGGCTGTGAAATAGGAGCTTCATTACCAGGAACAGCTAAGAGAGCAGAATTGCAGAACAAGGGATAGCTTGATTGGTAGAACATCAAGATCATTAAAAAGAAGAGAGGCCCATTAACACCTGTGGAATGAAGAGGTGGGAAGGGATCAGGTAGGTTATAATGAACCATGACATTTATGGACTCCCTCAGTGCTGCCTGACTAGAAATGCTGCTACCACTGCCAGGCAGTTGGTTTTAAAATCAAGGAATCAAAGGCATGTGCAAGTGCACCCCTCCTGGATCTACTGCTATATAATTGAAGGCTTCATTTAAAAAATAGTTCTAGGATGCATGCCTATGAAAGGACTTTGTCACCTAAAGTGAGCTATAAGTGGAATCTGCTTAAGGATAAGAGTGCTATGCACAGAAGTCTTGTCTAATACCATATGACTTTAAGCTTTTGCTGGTAAGGTTGTGCTTCTGCCTCTGTCTTGGTGGGGCAATATGGAATATCCCAATTGTGACCCTTAAATTAAGCATTTTTATACCCAGCTACCATGAGGGGCACAATATAACAGACATGTTCAGTGCACGCCCAACACACACTTACAGGATTTAGTTCAGCACAAACCACAGCTGCCACTGTGTATGTCACTTACAAACATGTCTGGAAGTGGTGTTTATCCAGTAACTTAGTAGTTACAGCAGTTGCCTAGACTAAGTGAGATCCTTAGCCTGAGGGGATTTAGATCCACATGTCCCTCCCAGAAGAATTCCTAGCCAGGCGGCTGTATTCTGTCCTGGGGTGGCAATATTCTCTTCTCTTCTTGAAGCTGTGCCACTTTGCAAAAAATTCAGGATTGAGTGGACAAGGGAAAGGAACCTTCTAGTCCAGTGATTAAAGCAGCCACCCTAGAAGAGGGAAGACTTGGGTCCCAGTCTCTGTTTCAAGGAGTATTTAAGTGTTTTATGCAATGGCCACTTACATTTATCGCCATTTGCTTGTTTGCCTCTCCCAGCACTGCTTCGTCCCTCTTTCTCCCCCACCTTTTGTATTAAAATCACTTACTCAGCTTTATACACTGCTCCATGATTGTCCTTTCATAGCATCTGCTGAAGTGAGTTTGAGTTCACAAAAGCTTATGCTCTCTTTCCATCTTATTCAGTAAATCTATAAAGTGCATATCTACCCTGCCCTCTGCCAGAAAGCACAAACCCTTATAACCAATATAAGTCACTCCAGTCTGGGAGTGAAGTACTCCTTAGAAAATGTGGAGTAATTATGTACCCATGTAACTTACATGGGGCACGTCTACATGAGACATTTACTGCTGAGTTAACTCCACAGTAAAATGTGAGGAACTACCAGTGCAGCCCTATGAAGCTGTAGTAAACTAATAAATGCCACCATAGAATAGTACTTGTCAATACAAGTACTATCCTGCAGCAGCATTACTTACTCAGCTGCAATGCACATGTAGACGCCGATGGGACTGGCTGGAGCACAAGGCTGCTTCAGTGTGGGGGGTTGCTTGCCAGCTAGCCCTCCAATGAAGCACCCTTGTGCCCCAGCCAGCCCCGCTGCAGCACACTGAGCTGGGTCAGAGCAGCCCCAGGCTGGCAGGCTGAGCCCTGGGGCCCCCTGCTAGCTGGGGTGCACTGACCTGGCTCCATGTGCTACAGTCCCAGGCAGACATGTAAATGTGGCATCTGGGAGCAACAAACTCCAGTGCAAACTATGCAGGAGTTTATTCAGTCAAATTAATAGTAGATGCACCCATGGCATACCAATGTTGTCTCTGCTCCCCTAGGATAAAACTGGACCTTGTTTTTCTCCCAGAACAAAGCCTTTTATCCTGGGAACCTACAAACATCCAAGCCCTTTGTTCTGTTTTCAGAGGTTGTGAAATACTGGCAGTAACACTTTTTCCTGGAACAATCTAGGCTAATTCAAGTTAATTGCCATTCATTCCAGGGACCAACTGTATATGGAACTATGCTGCTCCTCTGTTTTGACTTGAAGCAATCAGAACCAACTCAAATGCAACGTTGTTTTTACCCCTTGTCAGCTTCTGCTGGAGTAGCTGTTTACAAAGTAAACTGCCTCTTCTGTCACCTAGTGGACAGACAATGTAATGCTTTCTGTGGGCAGCTGGCTTGACAGAACTGGTTGCATCTGCTCCTTATTACCTAATAAAATCCAGGGAAAATTATACTGTTGTAATCATGTGACATACCTAAATTTTTATTCAGTCTATCCAACAGAAGGGTGAAAGGAAACTTACACATGGAAAGGATGTGTGACACAGGGGCAGCTTTTTGAAAATCACTGACAAAGTCATGGCAAGACCAGCTAGAAGTTGAAATTAAACCAAATCATCCTTGAAATAATCTGTAACTTATTAGCTGTGACACAAGTCAATATTGGAACCATTCATCAGGGAGGTGGTAAACTCATAACCTCACAGAGTCTTCAAAATGAGGTTAGATGCCTTCCTAAAAGACGTGCTTTGGTCCCATGCTTGAAAAAAGTCTACAGTTTCATATATGCAGTCTAAATGAGCACAGGGGTCTCCTTTTGGTCTTAGAATCAGGCCTTATATCAGTCTGGTGGAAAAGCCTGGGAACACATTCTGCAGCTTGTTTCTCCTTGTACAAAAAGCAGTCTGGGTTCTCTGGAAGAATTCAGCTTTAATCCAACTTCTTCTCTAAGCTGTAGGGCAGCAGGGCTCTCAAATGTACGAACTGGAACTCTGTCTGATGGTTAAACTGTGTGTAGAGAGCTGGCAAAATATCTCCAACATACATGCCCTGATAACAAAAAAAGTTCTGCCAGGCCCAGTGGCACATTAAGATTTACTGGGGCTCTGGGCAAACAGAAAATTGGAGGTCCCTCACCAGGTGAGAGCAGGTATCCTTTGGATCTGCCAGGGGGCTGTGGCTGGGCCTGCCCAGCCTCCTTGGGGCATCTGAGGTGAGACAGGCAGCTGAGGTGAAGGTAGCTCCAGCCCTAGCTTGCCCCTCCACCCAGCAGGTGTCACGCAGCCAGAGTTGCAGTCCCCCAGTGCTGCAGGATGGGCCGGGGCCAGCTTTGGGGGGAGGGAGGGAGGGGCACGAGCTCTACCCCCAGCTGCCTACCCGGGCCTCTGCTGGCCTTGGTGGGGCAGGATGGGGCTATCCCATCGGTCCCAGTGGTGCTGGTGCTACAGGCTACCCGCAGATGGCAGGGAGCGAGGTGGCCCATGGGGCCTCCTGGCAGCAGATGGCCCCAGGAAGCCAATGCTACCTGCAGGGAGCCCCATGCCTGCCCCTAGCCTGGGCCTGGCCAGAGGAGAGGAGGCACACTGCCCTGGATGCCTGTGGCCAGGATGCCTGTCTGAACCATGCTGCCTGATTGGCAGGGGCCCCTGGGCTCAGGACCCAGGCATTAATCCACCTCTGGCCAGGCCCTGACATTAATTTAGAGAGATACTTTTCCAGTGAGAAAAACAGACAAGAGTTTCTAAAAGAAGATCTTTGCTCTGGATTACTACATTAGACAGATTTCTTCCCCCTGAATATTTAGGGATAAAAAAAAAACCAGGGAACATCTTATAATTTAAAGGCATCACAAGTAAATGTTGGGATGGGAAACTTTTAGGCTATTAGCAGATAGTCCAACCATTGATTATGTGAATAAAGGTCTTATTTCCTTATCAGCTCCTTACATCTCAGTCATATCTGGTCTATTTACTAACACAAACAAATTTTATTTCTGATAGTCCCACAGAGGCAAAAAGTAGTGAAAGACAGACACCCACATGGATTCTGTTCTGTGTCATGTGTCAATTTTGTCAGCTAAGTTCTCTGTTACTGTGAAGGAATGATTTAAGAGGAAGAATACTGAGTTTGGTGAATACAACAGGGCTATTCTGAAAAGCTTCTGCAAACAGAGTTATATGCTTTAGTTTACCCATTCCCCTTTTTCTGGTCCCTTCCATGTTACAGGTGCCAACAAGAGGAACCAAGGGACCTGGAATATAGACTCAATATAGGATACAGCAAACACAAATGGATACTAGATAAAGGGGAAAACAAGGAAAATAAACTGAATGGAGTTACATGTGTAAAAACAGGGCAAATTTTGACCCTAGATTTTTAAATAGACACAAATCAATAAACAGACTTGTTCAACGCAAGTTTGAGGCTACACAGTTCAATGTAATGCTATGCACAGATATCAAAGCTAGCTGTGAGTACCAGAAATGGTATAGCTATGTTAACACAGGTCTATGCCTGTGCTGATTAGCCCTCATTTTTAGCCCCTGCTATATTAACACAAATAAACTATTTCTAGTATCCATGCTGCTGCATTGCCTGCATATACATACCCTCACATTTACCATTCTTAGTGAAGTACAATGCCTTGCACTTTTTGGAGGGATTTTTCCCCATTATTTCTTGGAATAGAAGATAAGTGGCAATGGGAAAGGCCAGAAGATTCAATAGAGGGAGGAAGGAAAGGAATAAAAAAGTTGGAAAGAGAAACCTGAGTGGAAAGAGGACAGAAATTTGTAAAGATACAAATGCTGTTAGAACTTTCCCACCACAAATTATAATTGGTTGGTGTACTGAAATATCAGTACTACTCTGTTTAGAAAATCAAATGTTGTGCTGCTTGCTCTGGTGTTCCTTCCCCCACCCCACACATCCCCAGAGGTAGCATAGATTTGTCAGGAGTGCTCCAGAGAAAATTCTGCTGACAATTTGGGACACTTCTTGTCCCGAAGTCATCCCCTAAGTGAAGAAAATCCAGTTTTCACCCCATAATCCCAACAATGAATTTTCAGTATGGTGTGGTCACTTGTGACCAGTAATTTACTATAAAGAAATGCAGCATACCCTTACTGTCACTACAGTTCTCTTCATCGCTTCCATCCTTACAGTCATTATCTCCATCACACTGGAAAGCACTGGGGATGCACTGTCCACTTCTGCACTCCACGAGACCCTGGCTGTGACATGCTTTGGGAAGCAAAAACACAATTCAACCAATTTAGTTTTCTAAAGGTCTCATTTCTCTTAAGCATCATTTTAAAGTTACTATATGTGGAACATTTAGAACTGCTCACTTCCAAGGTTGCCAGGAACTTCCCATTATGAAGGTTCTGTTTTCACATGTGAACAGTTGTGCCAAACTTCAGCCCATTTGGGCTGAAATTTTACATGCTATGTGTTTGCCTCAAGCTCAATTCAACACTCAACTGTTTCCTAGACAAGGATAAGGAAATACTTTTTTTTTTGTTCATATTGAAAAATTCCAGTGACCTTTCCTTTGAACAGCTGTAGTACCACCAAGGTTTTGAATTTGAGAAGGGATTGGCCTACATTTTATTGGGGATTTCCTTTTTGCTGTCCCAAAGAAAATCCATCCAAACTTGGCCAAGTTATATATCTTTGAAAAATAGCAGTTCCTGCATGTTCAGAAGAGACTTCCTTGATTTAGCAACTAAATTTTCCAAAGTCTGCCTGCACTAGACAGCCTAGAGCTAAGCCTAACTTTCACTGCTCTGGGATGATGAGGGTGCTGCCAGGCCCTGAACTGAGAGGACAGGAGGGGGCCTATCTAGCCTATCCATGAATGCCTATGCATTCATGTCCACCACCACCACCTCATTCCTTCACACACACACACCCTGGACACATGTACCCTAGAGAACAAAGTTGCCTGTCTCAAATGCAAAAGGAATAAGAACTGGACCTGTGGGGAAGGGAGAGGAGAAAAGGATCGAAAGCTAGGGTAGAGTGTCCAAAAGAAGGAGTAGGAAGGAGAGTAGGAATGGAAGTCCAGAGAAGTGAGGCTAGGACTTGCTGACCAACGAGACTGGGCCTGAGATAAAAAGCCTGGAGGAGTGGTGCCAAGAACTGAATATGTAAAAAGAATGGGATTGAGATTGGGACCAAGTGTCTGGAGTGTAAGAGAGACAGGACTGGTTCCCAGGTCAGAGGAGAGAGAGAGGTAAAGAGGCAGAAGAGTCTCTGCTCATTCTCTGCAGTCCCTCCAAAGGCTGGAATGGAACCCAAGGTTGCCGAGCCTCACCATTTCTCTTCTGTTAGCAAGTACCCATGAAACCCACTGGCCCACTCCCTTCATCTGCTCCATGTAGAGTACAACAATCTAGTCCTGTTCTCAGGTACTTCATTTGCTCAACAGAGGCCTGTGTGGTAAGCCTAAAATGTCCAAGACTGCTGGTAACCTATCTGGGTGTCACTATTACAATGCATAATAGAATTTGGGTATTTTTCAGTTGCTTTTTCAAAGCTAGAAAAATTACACCTAAAACATGTTAAAAGAACATGATGGGTATGAAGTCAAGTACTCAAAAGGTATGAAATGCCAGAACTAAGGATCCCTGTGCAATCTTAATCAGGCTCTCCTTCTGCATATTCAGTATGGTAATTTTAATTATGTGATTGCATAGGCATTTCCTAACTTTAATTATTGAGCTTGGAACCTCCACATTCGTTTAACGTATTTTTGGTATGTGCAACTTTAGCATTTGTTGCCACAGCAGACAGAGGCCAAAATTATGGCTAGGAACTCACTGTGATTGGAGGTGCTACATAAACATACATGAGGACAATTTAAGATACAATTTACCTTAGTTGAAGTATTTGAATTATACTGATAATGAACCAGCAAGAAAGGACAACAGAGCAGCTGTAGTTCATTTGATAGAATTTTTAACAGTGCTTACCAGAGTATATTACCTGCAAAGACATTTGCTGCTAATCAAAATACTTGAAAACATATTAAGTGCAATTTTTTGTCTTTCCATTAATATTCTAAGCTTAGCACTGTTTTAAAAATTATTGGGAGATGCAAGAAATTGCTAACTTACAGCAGTTGACTTCATCTGACTTGTCCACACAGTCATGGTCCCCATCACATACCCACTGTACTGTTATACATCTCCCCTCTCCACATCGATGTTGCGTTACTGGATCACAGTCTAAGTAAAATGAAGAAATAAGAACAAAAAAGAAATAGGGGGAAATAGCTCCAACTCTTTAATTCCTATATTTCTGCTTAATTATTTGATGTTCTAGCAACTGGTCATTTTTTACAGACTTGGGAAGTTTCCCCAGTATTGCTACAGTACAGAAGGTCATTGTATCAGCACTTATTTCTTACTTACGAATCTGTACGTATGATAGTGAATGTCTTGAACAATGCAAAAACTAAGGCTAATACATTTAGATACTTAAGGTGTCACCTAATACAAGATTCTAATGGTGACTGCTGTACTACAGAACAACATTTCCCCCCTTATAACAGTGATTTAAGTTTACAGTAGCAAATGGGAAATATTTTTGTACTCTGTACAAAGCAAAATATTTTTATACTTTATAAAAATATTTTTGAAAATTAAATTTAAAGTAGGTCAAGTATTTTCACTGGTAATTTCTACATGGAGACATCTGTATTGCAGAGTATTTGTATTCAAACTGCAATCCACACAGAACTTCCAAGTGGTCTACAGAACTGGTTCTCTACCAGTGGCACAGTATATCATTATCTGTCGAGAATTTATGATGACATGAGGTAGATAAACTAAGCAGAGGTTCCAGGATGGTACAATGAACTGCTATTATTTTGGTAATATTTTAGTTAATTTTTTACATTTGACTCAATTTATAGTATTGACTGGAAAAAATAAAAATGATGAGTCAGATAAAAGATTAAACTGAACCTCAAAGAGTAGTATAAGGAACAAAATGTTGTCCGACTCCCTGAGGCTCAGTTGGTTGAAGAAAGAGACAACTTCTTGACAACTACTATTGTAGCAGTCTTTGGGAAATGAAAAAACTGCTGGAAGTGCTAGCAATCTCCAACAAGGATTTGGCAGACTCTGTGACCTATATTACAAAGAAAATAGTTCATGATGCTGAAATAATGTTGATGCCCAGAAATTCTGCCAGAAAAAAAAAAAGCCAAGGGGAAGGATTATCAAAGACAGCTGTTCCAAGTAAAAGATAAGACATATGATTATGAACACAGATACAAACAACAATGAAAAATGTGGGGCTGCCGTGAGAAAAAGTAGGAGATAATACTGTCTCTGGAAACTCTACTTCTTCCTATTAACTCAGATAAAGATATTAGTTGAGAGATAGAATAGACATACCAAATGTTGGTTCTCAAATGGAAGTAGCTAAAAGTTCCCGTCAAACAAAGTAATCGTCAGTAAACAAAGTAATTTTGCCTCCGTCAAACAAAAGTTCCCATCAAACAAAATCTCATGGATGCAGCTTTCCAGTTAGCTAACCTTCTCAGCTAACATAGAAAGAAAATTTCTTCACACACCCACTATAAAACTGCTTAAAGATAAAACAATTTACTCTGGACTGCTATCCCTTCTATACTAAATCATTACACTTTGACACTCTACGTTTTGGGGGGCGGTTTTCATAAACAAGCGCCAACAGGAGGCAGGGGACTTATCTGACTCTTTTACCAGATCTTGTCCATCAGTGATGCCATTTTTTGTCAAACCCTTAGAGAGGGTTAAGTAAATTAATACATTTTATATAAAAAAAATCCTGAAGTTTAGAAAGTAATCTCTATTAAATTGAGTTTTTACTTCCCTTGCTCTATTATGTTATTTATTCAAGGAAGTGTTATTTGCTTCCATTCTTTTAGAAATGATTACCAACCACACCAAAGAAAATGAAGTGGCCAGAATTTTTCTGTAAGAAACTGATTCGGCCAACACAGCTCACAAAGAGCAGCACTGAATTTTACCAGAAAAAAGTAGTAGCAGCTGCAGAGTAAAGCCTAGACCCTGTAAACAAGAAAGCCTGTTCCACACTTAAAGTTATACCAGTTCAAACTTTGGTGTAGCTGCAGTTACACCAGAATAAAGATATACAGAGATATTCCTCTTGCTCTTCAGGCAAAGCAGAAAGGTTAACTATACTAGTACAGCTCATGCATAACTTTGCTCGCATGAGAAATCTCACCAAATGTTTAAGTCATCAGTCTACACATATGAGCAAAGTCATGTAAAATATTAAGGTCTCTAGCAGACATGCAAGCGAAGGCTTGCATGGGGATCTGAGGTGGGATCCTCAATTGCACTTCCTGCCATACCATATGTGCATGGCAAGAAGTGTGATTGCAGGATCCAGCATCAGATCCCATCACACCTCATTACTAGAGCAGGGGGAGCCTGGGATCGCAATCCTGAGTTCCCCCTACACCAGCAAACAGCAAGCTCCCACAGTTTGAAGCCCCATCAGCTAATGGGGCTCACAGTCATGGGAGCCCATCATGTGCTCCTGTGGCTGAGAACCCAGATCAGCTGATTGGGCTCCCAGCCAGGGAGGCACATGGTAAGATCCCACAGCTGGGAGCCTGGATCAGCTGACAAGGTTCCCAGCCACAGGGGTGCACCCCACACACCTAGGAGCCCCAGCCTGGCCACACATTCAATTAATGACATAATAGGAATGAGCCGCAAAGTGATTATACGTTTTTTGTGTAAGAACTTTGTGGCTGGTTCCTTATCTGATCACATCATTAATTGCACCAGTATATAGTTGTGTAACAAAGCTGTGACTGATTAACTGGTTAATCACATTTTAAGCATAGCATGTGCCAGAGACCTAAGTGTTTACAGGATTAGAGCTATTCCTTTATGTTTAGTTGATATCGATATGAATATTGAATTGTTTAGCATAGCTAGTATTCATTCTTGAAAAATAAAAACAATTAATAATAATGATGATAAAAAATAAGTAAATAGTTAATAATGGTCATAGAGACTTTTTGTCATGTTTTGAATAGATCTATGGAGGAAGTACCAATGCCAGAGAAGATAAATTTACAGCAACCAATATCCAAGATAATAAAACCCAGTAGACAGAACAGAAAGGAAAGTTTGAATAATAGTTGCTTATACAACATAAAGCACGTCAGGAACACAGGATGTGTTTGGAGCTAGATTAAATTTCTTAATAAACTTGTATTTTTCCTCCAAAAATGTTTGCCAATTTTTTTATTTTTTTTTGTGATTAAAATCATCACTTTTTTCATGTTTGGAAAAATAAATTATTATTTCAGGAAGGCTTTTTTTTTTTTTCCTATACTTGTGAAATATTTTGGTTTCAGACTGTACAAAAATCTTTACTTTCTCTGCTGTCTACATTTTTTCTTAGAAAAGCGAGATAAAGTGAAACAGAAGTTAGAAAGCAGTTTGTTCATTAAAAAAATAACCTTTTACTTTTGAAAGATGCATTTTAGAGATTAGCATTGCTTTACTTTTTCTGTCTGGCAAAGTCAGAAGATTTTTTTCCAAAATTTTCTTTTTTAAAAAAAATAATGGAAAAAGCCATTGTTTTTCAATGACAAAAAACATTCACTTGGAGTTTTCCCATTAACAGTACTATAAGCAGGAGGAGATTCATTAATAGGCAGAATCCTGAAAGTCAACAGAGAATGGCATTTTAAGAAGCAGTGAATGGACAGTCGTCAACCAGGGCAATTCTGTTTTGATACCTGAACAAAAAATTCAGCTTTAATATTTGTTGGCATCCATGATATACAGTCTCTCTAGGTTTCCCTTTGCCTCAGATATGTTCAGCTGAGCTAGCCAGAAAGCTATCAACGTATCTTGAAGTTCAGAATGAATAGCAAGATCAAAATCTTTTCAATAAATATGCTTCTGATTTTGCATAAAACAAATATTGTGCAAAAATGCCATTCCCTGAAAACTTATTGAATTAATGACTTATCTATCCCAACATTTTAAATTTGTTATGAAACCATGCACATTTTAATCTGTTTTTATTTTCTTAGTAAAGTGGACTCTTCGGGTCCATAACTTACTTTCTGATGCATGCAAGGAAAATCATTGTCAGTTTAGGCAATGCTATCAAATACTTAGGAAAAACAGAAGCATAATGATGTAACTGGGTGCCCAAGGCAGCTACCACACACCGGGTCAATGGAACTATCCCATAGCTGCTGCCACTGCCAACAGAATTGCAGGGTTGCAATGACAGCTGACCCCTCTCCCTTTCCCCTGCAAGTCGGCATACGGGGCAACTACCCCAGTCACTCTGCACAAGTTATGCTACAGTAGAAAATCATATCACTGCCATTTACCACAGTTTTGTTCATCACTCAGGTCTCCACAGTCGTCATATCCATCACAGACCATGGTGTAATTGAGACATTTTCCTGTGTTACAGTGGAATACATCATCACTGCAGTCTGCAAAACAAGTAGTTTATAGCAAATCAACAAAACATGATATTAAGTTCTATTTATACAGTAGCAATGCTGTGAAATGTTAAACTAAATTATATGCATCAACACAGGGCTTTACAGTAGTAAACACAGGTCCATAACTGTATTCTGTGAACCCCTCGGCTCAGTAAAACTTAATGTGGAAGAGTAAGAAGGATCAAAAACCCTTTGTGGACTTTATTCTTTTGGTCCTGCTCCTTGCCTTCTTTATGTGTGATCAATAGCAATGGAGGGGAAAAAAAGAATTTACATCATAGAAAAACTGTGGTGTTTATTCCTTTTCGTTCTCTTTTCATCTCCTACACACTGACAAACTAATCCAAGGGAGTCATTTGGAAGAAACATCTTTGGACACTAAACTGAGAATATTCAAAATGTATTCAAGATGTTCAGATACCAAGAGATATCAAGTAACTGAAATATTTATTCTTCAGATAGATTAAATGGGCTAGATAACCAGCTGCCAGATGATATGGGGGCAAAAAGCAACCACCACTTCTGGACTAGTCATGACAAGATTTCCTTGTAAAAATGTTGTTTGAAGTTCCATCTATGACAGCAGAGTAGTATGTCTTGCCCAGTGGTTCTCAATATTTTTAGACTTGAGGCACCCCTTGGAAAATACCAGTTCTTAGCACTTACTCATTCCTAATTACAGAAAAAAATTAAGCAATTTTCTGTTGGAAAGAATTTAGACAGTATGGAGACACTCAAAACAGACACTATGGAGGTCTATTTTAAATCTCTGTGTTTATCCAGTGAAGGTGTGTACACACCTAACAGCTAATATTGCATGGCACCTCGTGGCACTCGAGATCTCATGGAACTGAAGAGTGCTGCAGCATCCCGACTGAAAAATCACCGGAGTTACCAAATAATAGGTATGCTGCAGGACTATGCTCTGGCATGTACTGTACTACTGAAAAAACAAGAGTCTCTGTTCTGTTATGCACTATACCAATAATCAAAAATACCACATCACAAAATTCTAATGTGATCAGATGTTCAAGGCAAAAATTTGGGATTGAGGATAAACCATACAGCCAACCTTCAATAAATAACCGTACCCAATCTCACTGGTATGCATTATCATGTGATGTATAAGAATGACACAGAGACATATTCTGCTTTTTTATTTTTGCTTTTTTCATTGGAACTCATTATAACAATCAAAGCAATTATCCTTTTCTTATTAATGTACTTCCAGTAACCATCCAGAAATTGTGTTCTGAGCATATGATGGCAGAGAACAGCAAATATCATGAGAGCAATAGATTTTCGGATTTCCATAAAAAGTTTTCATGGTATAAATCTTCTTTCCTCCCAGAAGTGAAAATAAATTGTGTTTACTTGAGTAGAAATTCTTCAACTGAGGCTGAGGAGGAATTGTGTAAGTCTGCCTGGTAAGAAGCAGTGATATCAGCCTACTGCTGTTAAGATGTCACTCATAAGGCTGCATGACCCTCAAGTACTTTAAAATAAACTACCATGAACTCCCGGGGTTAGCTCTGCAGCATACTAACTTGAAATGACACAAAATAATGGGTAAATTTTTTTTTTTCATATTTGATGCTAGTACTAAGTTTACCCAGGTGCCTGCCAAATTATAACTCACAGGTAAGAAACTGATTGAGAGTTAAAATAGAAATGTATTGTTTCTTCAGGTTCTAAGACTTTCCACTTCCAATTAAATAAGTACAGTAACCTTTAAAAATATGACCAGCATTTTGGGGCCTTGGCCCCTTCCATCCCACTGCTGCCAATTGTTTCAGCAGGCTTTCTATATGCCTGAGGTCAGACATTACACTTTCTCCAGTAAAATGACACTGGCATATAATGTTTGACTCCTGCAAGTGCCAATATTTTATTAGACCAACTAGATAGCTACAAAAGAATTTCTCTGTTTGCGAGCTTTCAGGCACATGCACCCTTCCTCGG
The DNA here is from genome assembly GCF_000455745.1 of Alligator sinensis. Lineage (NCBI taxonomy): Eukaryota > Metazoa > Chordata > Crocodylia > Alligatoridae > Alligator > Alligator sinensis. Next base: position 193,817 of record NW_005841920.1, read on the forward strand.
GCACAGGGGAGTGCAAAGATTGTCAAATTTCTCTCAGGTGCAAATGAGGTAAATAGACAACTTTTACTTTTATCTGAGACTATTTTACATAAAATGAACTTTTCCAACAAGGAGATCTTACACCAACTTTCAGCTCTCCTGTGAAATATGAATTTTCATTTCCACCTGGGAGAAATTTTACGATCTTTGTATTCTCCCATGCCTGAGGAATGGTGTGCGTGTGTCTGAAAGCCTGCAAATAATTTTTTGGTTTTTTTTTACAACTAGCTAGCTGGTCTAAAAAGGATATCACCTCTCCAAGAATCCTGATTACTTGTCAAATGAAGCATACTTCAAGATTTTTCCAGCACTGCAAAAGTCTCTGGAAGAAGCGGCATCCACCCTCCCACAATATGCCACAGAGAACTGCTCAATTCTTTCTTCACAGATGCAAAACACTACTAGAGTTTTCACCTTCTTAGCAGAGATTGGAAACTCATTATAAATCTTAATTTTCAGACTCTTCTCATTATACTTCTTTTGTTCTCTTCCACCTTTGACTGTGTTATGCACCACATGGATATTATAGTTTGTTACGGGTGAATAGAGAGTGGGATGCTTTCAAGGGAAAAAGTACAGACCAATTTTTAACTAATGCAATGTCAGTTGCAAAGGACACCAAGTTTTCCATATTCAAGCCACTATCATGCAATTTTTTTCATCTTGTTTCACCAGTCTTTGTAAAAAACCAAAAAAACCCAACCCCACCTTCTCCAACACATTGGATACGGAAAAATATTGTGTAACTGATTAAATATTTAAAGTTGCCATTATTTGAAGCAACAGTTGCTTTGGAAAATAATTCATTGTCTGAGATTAGTCAAAAGCAGTTAAACTGAACAGACTTGTCAAAACATATTCCACCCTGCTCTCAGATTCTGCGTTCCTATAATTAATTCTTTTGATTTAGCTTTGACTTTGAAAGTACTTTGGCTGTCAACTTCACCTCATGGTCAAGTAATGAGTAGCTGTGATGATGTACAACTGCATGGCACGTGCAAATTATTTTGGCAGCAATAACATTGCTTTCTTCAGGGGTGTCCTCCACTGTGAAATATTTAGCCAAACTGCTGCCAAAATGTTTGGATCTCATTGACATGCAGTGTTTCTGTGTGTTCCCATGCTTTATATTAGCACCTTCTGTTTAATAAAAGCCACATTGGGCATATGGTTCCTTGAGCCATCTCCAGATCCTTAGGTTTTGCAATTCGGTCTCTAAATTCAGGTTCCAATAGCAGCTCACTCCTCAAAGAACTTTTCTGTCTCTTTTGTAGAGCATCATTTCCCTTTCATAGTTTCATAGCTGGTAGGGTCAGAAGGGACCTGAGGAGATCATATAGTCCGACCCCCTGCCATGGCAGGAAAGAGTACTGGGGTCAAACGACCCTGGCCAGATGTTTGTCCAGCCTTTTTTTTAAAGACCCCCAGGGTAGGAGTCAGCACCACTTCTTTTGGAAGTTGGTTCCAGATCCTAGCCACCCTGACAGTGAAATAGCGCCTCCTAATGTCAAGCTTGAAACTACCCTCCGCTAGCTTGTGTCCGTTGTTTCTTGCAACTCCCGGGAGTGCTCAGTGGAAACAGGGACTCTCCCAATGCCTGCTGGTCCCCCTTGACTAGTTTGTAGACTGCCACTAGACCCCCTCTCAGCCTTCTCTTTTGGAGGCTGAACAAGTTCAGGTCCCTCAGCCTCTCCTCGTAGGGCCTGCCCTGCTGACCCCTGATCATGTGGATGGCCCTCCTTTGGACCCTCTCCATATTGGCCACATCCCTCCTGAAGTGCGGCACCCAGAACTGGATGCAGTACTCTAACTGCAGCCTGACCAGTGTCGCATAGAGGGGGAGGATCACCTCCTTGGACCTGCTTGAGATGCATCTGTGGATGCATGACAAGGTGTGGTTGGCCTTCCTGACCGCGTCCCCACTTTGCGGCCCATGTTCATTGTGGCATCAATAATGACTCCCAGATCCTTTTCTGTCTCAACACTGACGAGAAGGGAGTTCCCCAACCTGTAGGTATGCCGCTGGTTCTTCCTCCCCAGGTGCATTACCCTGCACTTGTCAGTGTTGAACCCCATCCTGTTCTTATCGGCCCACCCCTGTAACCTGTCTAGATCTGCTTGCAGCCTGTTCCTTCCTGCTAGCGTACTCACTTCACCCCACATCTTAGTGTCATCTGCGAATTTGAATAGGGTGCTTTCTACCCCCTCGCCCAAATCACTGATGAAGATGTTAAATAGTGCGGGCCTGAGGACCGAGCCCTGGGGAACCCCACTGCCCACATCCCTCCAGGTCGAATAAGACCTGTCCA
>NW_005841920.1:196394-203604 GCF_000455745.1 Alligator sinensis
GGGCCTATAGTTTCCTGGGTCCTCCTTCCTCCCTTTTTTGAAGATGGGGACCACATTGGCCCTTTTCCAGTCCTCTGGCACATCGCCTGAGCACCATGAGTCCTTGTAGAGCTGCGCCAGAGGTCCCGCAATGACCCCTGCTAGTTCCTTCAGCACTCTGGGGTGGAGATCATCAGGACCTGCGGATTTGAATACATCTAGTCTCTCCAGAAGTTCCTTGACAAGGTCCTCATTAACCCTAGGCCTGGGTGTGCCACCCACAGGGCCCTTGGGGGTGCCAGTGGGGGAGATATCCGGGTCCCTCCTCAGAAATAGTTGAATATGGCAAAGAAATTGTTGAATATGTCAGCTTTACCGTCAGGTGAGATGACCAGATTTCCTAGTGTGTCCTGCAGAAGCCCCACGTTACCTGGCACCTTCTTCTGCCCCGGTATGTATTTGAAAAAGGACTTCTTGTTGTCCTTGATCTGGGTTGCTAGTCCCAGCTCCATTTCCGCCTTGACTTTCCTGACTGCCCCCCTACATTCCTGAGCTACCGAGGTATAGCCCTCTCTTTTAATGGCCCCTCCCTTCCAATGGGTGTACACCTCCTTTTTTGTTTGGAGATGTTCCCGGATGCTTTTGGTGAGCCATGGGGGCCTTTGCGCCCTCTTGCCCCCTTTGACTCATGTAGGGATTACTTCCCTTTGAGCTTGGAGGATCGTCTCCTTAAGGAGCGACCACTCCTCCTGGACACTCAACTCCCTCCAGCTCTGGGACCTCAGTGCTTCCCCCACTAGTTTTCTCACCTCGTTAAAGTCCACCCTCCTGAAGTCGAGGGCTGCTGCCTTGCTGGAGGCTTTCACCACCTTGCGCTGGATGGTGAATTCCAGCAGACGATGATTGCTATTGGCCAGGTGGTCAAGCATCCACAGACCCCATACCAGGTCATCGCTTTGTAGTCAAATGTTTGTTTATGTGCTTTTCTCTTCACTCATGGTCAAATTGATGGGCTCCTGGGCTTTGTCCAGATAAGCGTGGATGTTTGATTCCCTGGGAACAAGTAGCAGCAATGCACTTTGCACAGCAGCTACTTGTCCCTGGGGAACACCTGTACCACTCACACTTTGGTGCACAGCAAGTTACCCCAGAGGCAGTAGGAAAGTCTGGGGCCAGCACTGTGCTAGCCCCAGCAGCCTTACCAGGACACAGCAGCAGTGATTCTGCCATGTGGAGCATGGCTCCGGGTGGCCCGGTTGTGCTTTTCAGTGGTGCACGCTGCCTGTGCGTGCACTGCTCCAGTTTTTTTCCCGCAGGTTTTTTTTACCCCTGGGTGGTACCTGGCAGTGTGCAGCCTAATTGGGTGGATCTAGCTGCTGAAAGTCTAAGGAGAAGCAGCAGCTGGGAGAAAAGAAGCTTCAGAGGAGATGCCCTAATCACCTGGGGATGGGGCTGCCACCAGCTGGATTGCTCCAACTGGGAAGGAGCTTAAATGCCAGAAAGGAGCAGTCCAGAGGGTAACAGGAGGGAACTACTGGAAATTAGGCTGAGAATTAGTAGAAACCTAGAGCTTAAAAGAGTCATAGCTGAAGAGCAGATTATTGTATCTGGAAAAAGAAACTAACTGCAAATAGAGACAAATGAATGTCTCCACAAGGTTTGACCAGAACACAGGACTCAAGATCAAAACCTGGCATTCTTCAGAAGAAGCAGGGACAAGAAGCAACCTTATCCTAAACCAGCTAAGTGCCCAAACCTAGGAGAGAGGTGAGATTTCAAACATAACCCTCTCTTAAGGATTTCCTATTGGTTGGTTTGGACTTCTCTTTCACATTCAACCCACTGGTTTCTCTGAATCCCATTCCTATGTTCAACATAGCATGGAGTTCTTCTGGAAATACAGAGTGTTCAGGAAGTGTGGCATCTCAAGAGACTATTTGGATAGCCACAGCAGGAACTTCCTGATGTGACACAAGGGCAGCACCAGTCTCTTCCTGGTGGGGAGGAGGGGGAGAATGAGGTGGGTTAGGTAGAAAATTGGGCAGGCTGCACTGTACATCTTCTGGCCAAACACACTTATTCATTTTTTTAACAATACCCATTTAAGGTGCCATGCCTCTGTGGGCAGTGGACAGGAGTGGGGCGGGCTCAACTGTGTAGGGTGGGTGATGGTGGCTGGAGGCTAAGATAGGGGAAGCACTGGGAGGGGTAGCTAAGGCAAATTTTGGGGTGGCTATAGGCCCCAAAGCACCCACTAGTGCTGCCTCTGGTGTGACAGAACATTACACAGGCTAGACACAAGAACCTTGGTAACACAACACCTTGTCACCTTGTCAACTACTACACTAGTCAATTTTTGAACTCAGGCACTTTACTCAGGTTTGTGAATTCCATTGCCAGTGCTGGGCAACTAAGTTAGGCATGGCTAACTAGCCATTATATTTTTTTCTTTCCTTTCTCCACTTTTTTCAGTCCTCATGATCAACCTGAAGGCCCTCTGTAATAAGGCTTGGTGTACAGGTTCAGGCAGACCACTCTGTAGCCTGCTTGCTCTTACACTCTCCTGAGAGTTACTTAAATCTGATTTAAGTCAGCTATGAACCGACTGCCCAGAGAAGTTTTCCATCTATTGACTCCTCTCTGAAATCCTATGAAATATGAACTTTCATTTCTACCCAGGAGAACTTTTACAGTCTTTTTTCCAATGCCAGATGAAGGGTGTTTGTGCCCCAAATCTTGCAATTAAAGAATTTTTTTTGCAAAAATCTTGTTGGTCTAATAAAAGATATCATCTCTACTATGAGTCCTGGTTGCCTTTTCCTCTAGACCAATACGGCTACAACCTGGATACCTTAAATCTGATTTAGCACTAGTATCAGTGTTACTAGAAAAAGAGAAGGAAATGGTATCAAAGCTGGGAGAATGTGGTGAGCTTGTAAAGCTTCCCAAGGCTTTTTCACAATATTAGTTCTGAGGACAAATTAATTTCTTCTGACCCCCCAAATATCTAATTTCTCTACTAGTTTTGCTTTTAATTTCTCAAATAGTTTTGCATTATCTAAGAAGTTTAGATAAAAAATGATGGTTTAACATGAAACACTAAGTGTAAGGGCATGAAAAAAAAACAAAATAATCCACTATCCTGAATTTTCTAGGCAACAGTATAGCTAGCTTTTACAGAGTAAAAGGAAGGGAGCCACTAAATACCAAAAATATGGAATTAAATGAAAATATGTTAGCTCTGTATATGTTTCATATGAGCAGAAGAGCACCCAGCTGGCTTTATAATTCAAAACATTTGTCTTGAATCCGTAACAGCATGAACAAGCCTGGCAATCCTTTATCTTTGCCCACTGGTTTGTAATTTTGACTATATCTATTTCTTATTGCTCCTCATGTGAACAAGACAAAGCCATCTCTTCCTCACAGTGGTTCTGTGGGGGCTCTGCATCCTGGCTAAATTTGCTGTTTGATTTTCATTCATGCCCGAATTCATATTTACATTCATCCTTTCATAGCAGTAGCAATGACATTTAGAAAATGGCACAGCTTGACAACAGCACAGACAGTGTAATTTAAAAAAGGCAGACAGATGTCCTTGCATGACCTGAAATAAGCAAATATGCAAATTTTAAGGTCTTAACATTTTCATCAAGGTATTGGCAGTAATATATTAGACAGCTACATCATTTCAGCACAATAACAACCACACTTCACAATCACCACTTGTAATTAGCAGAATTTAATTTTCATTTGGAGATGGGCCAAGCCTCATTTTCATAAAGCAAAAATTAGCTGAATTTCCTTCCTATTCCAAAGCTCCATTAAATCCAATTATTTTTTAAAGTTTTACATGAGGCTGGTCAGCCCTACCAATTTACCAGCCCTTTGACCATTACAATACTCTGTTTCACTCCTGAAACACAGACCCTTCTATCCCTACTCCCATTCTCAATCTTCAAAGATGATGTTGGGGGTTCTGCATTACTCATTTTAAAAAATGCTTAAAAATATATCTACATATTTTTACAACATTTAATTTAAAAAGGGCAAGAGCTTTCTTACACACTGCAGCAACTTTAGTCTTAATTTGCACCAAAGCCAATAGGCTACATAGGGTGTAAGTCAGAGCAGTTTAGGAACATGCAACCATAATATTGAAAGTGACCTCCAGGGCTACTAGGATAAGGCCCCTACTATCATAGACACTACATCATATAATGCCTTCTAAAAACTTCTCAAGCTTCACCTTAAAGCAGGAAGAAATTTTGCTCCCAGTATACTAATTGGAAGGTTGTTCTAGAACCTGACTGCTGTATTTAGGAACTTGTATCTAATTTCCAGACTAAATTTATTCCTAGCCAATTTATAACCTTTTTCCCCCCATGCCAATACTGCCCTTTAGTTTAAATAATTGTGCTCTAATCCAGGTGTGTACCCCCAACATATTTATAAACAGCAAACATAGTCCCTTCAAGTTTTTGTTTTACTGGGCTAAAGAAGCCAAGTTCTTAGTCTCTTTTCATAATACAGGCTCTTCATTCCCCTGATCATCCTAGTACAGGGGTGGGCAATTATTTCGGGTAGAGGGCCGCTTACTGAGTTTTGGCAAGGCATCGAGGGCCGCATGACAGGCAGGCAGGGGCAGATAAATATTGACTTTTAAAATGTTTTAGGGGCCCTGCGGGCTGGATAGAATGGCCTGGTGGGCCGCATCTGGCCATCGGGCTGCAGTTTGCCCACCCCTGTCCTAGTAGCTCCAAGCACTTGTTTCAGTTTTAGTTCATCTGAGTTGAACATGGGCAGTCACAATTCATGGGATTCCAGTGAGGTCTCCAAGTGAGTGACAGACAGTGCCTTGCACAAGAGCATTAAAACTTCCCTATCTGTACTGGAAATACCCCTCCATACTAGGATCATATTGGCAGCTCATAGTTGTCCTGTTATCAATTAACACACACAGGTCCTTTTCCCCCTCTGCTGTTTCCATCTGATGAACTCTCAGCTTCTAGCAGAAGTATTTATTAGTCCCCAAATGCATGACCTTTTATTTTGTACGGTTAACTTTATCCCGGTTTTATTACCGCAGTCCTCAAGGGTAAGATATTCCAGTCCTCCTCTGTATTTGTGTTGCCTCCCATATTTGTGTTACAAGCAAATTTCATCAGCATAGTCCTACCATTTGTATCAAGGTCATTCATGAAAATATTAAACAAGATCAACTGTAAAACAGATCTCTCTCATACATTCTCCAGTCTGACACATCACCTTTCAAAAGTACACGTTCATGTCTTCCCTTGACCCAACTCCTTGCTCATTTTTACAGTTACTCTTATTAATACCCAACTTCTTCAGCTTTACTAATAGTTTCCCATTTGGAAAATTCTTTACTGGATGACTGAGATCTGACGCATGCCCTTTGCCTGAAGAATTAATTGTCTCAAAGAAATTTTACAGGTTAATCTTAGAAAGTCTACTGATAGTAAAGCTGCGTTGCATATCAGTGCGTTTGCCCTCTATTTGCTAAAGCCTTGCACACAAATGGAGTGAAATCAATCCTGTAACTATCCTGACCACTTTCTCCCCTCTTAAATACAAATATTATATTGCTATTCTCCAAACATATGGTACCACTCTGCATTTGCTACATTTGTATATTTACTACCAGGCCTGGTAGTAAATATGCCATTTCATATTCCAGTTGTTTCAGAATTCTGGGATGAAATTATCCAGTCCCTTCAATCTGAGTGCATTAAATTCCTTGCATTTTGCTTCTACCTTCAATTGTGGAAACTTCCATGCTCTCATTCCCATTTTCCCCTTTGTGTTTGCCTCCACAGTCAATATTAGTATGCTCACTGCAAACTGAAACAAAATATTCATTTAGTTTTGGGGCCACACCTAGATATCTTAATCTATAATCCTCCTGACTGGAAAAAAGTAAAAAAGTACAGTACCTGACATACGGAATGAAAAAATATTTTCAAAGGGATTGGAGGATTTTGCCATAGCCTTAGTGTTACCTGCATAATTTATACAGTAAGATGGGCATGTCAGAAGGAGCCAGTGAAATAAAAGAAAGAGAATGCACTGAACAATAACACACTGATAATTTATTGGAGGCAGGAAACTTGAAATTCTCTTGGATTCACCCTTTTATTATCCACCTTCCTCATACCATTCATTTTATGATTCTACATTTCTGATATAAATAATTTGAAACTGTAAAAATACAGAGACACTGAAATTGTAAAGTTATTAAATGTCTGCTCTTACTCTAAATGGATGCCACCTGAAAAATATGGTAAAAACCACATGTTTCACTTCACTTTATGTCCTATGGGATCACCTGAAGCTCTGGTTTGACATTAATGTAAACAAGCCTGATAAAATTTGCAATTAAATCTTCTTGGGATACAGACTGCCTTTCATTACACCTTTACATCACTGCCTGGCTCAGTGCAGAACCAGCTGTGGCTAGTGCTTTTGGGTGAGACTGCAACACAACCAACAGCAAAGGACAACTGTGAAAGGTGCCATTTCACCATTAATTTAGGGGGCAGGACATCCTTAACATGTCTACACTGTATGAGGACCATTTTAGGGGCACAGCATGCCTTCTCTGTGTGCTTTAAATATGAACATGATGATATGGTGTGGTGTGGTGCAGACCATATACCATAAATTTGCTTTTTCAGCCTTGATGTTGAGAAGCCCTTTCTGCATTGCAAACTAGACTATCCTGCTCACGTTTTTCACTTAAGTAGTTCTCAGGAACAGATATTTTTCATGCAAGTAATCAGGATAGATCCATCCTGGGCAAATACCGTCACCTAGTTAGAGAAATTAGCCAAGCCAGTGACAGGATATGGCTCTCAGGTAGCTAGCAGGCAAAACAACGGCCCTCTATTGCTCCAGCCATTTTTAATTGTTATTTTATTTAGCAAAAATATATGAGGAAAAAAATTACACTTAAAAAAAAAAGTATAGTCTTCTGTTGGATTTAATTACTAACAAGTTTATCTGCTTTCTCTCATATGCTGAAGAAGGCATAATGCTCTTCTGTTTGGGTGGAAAATACATAAGAACATTTTTAAATCTAAACCTAACTAAACCAATATATTTTCAATTAAAACAGTGAACAATTTAATAGGACACTGATTTTCATCTTAGTTCTTATAAAAATCTCATATTTCCAACAGTCTGCATCTTTTTCTGGTACATAAATTTA
>NW_005841920.1:203614-214176 GCF_000455745.1 Alligator sinensis
CAGGAACTTAGTGTTTTGAACCTAAGACAGTCCAATGCCTCCCCAAAAGGTGCAGTTAACATATTTTGAAGTATTCTGATTTGATTTCTGATGGGGTGCATTAATTAATTAATTTACAGAAAGCATTCCAGACATCTCGAAGGAAATGCAACCTTCTTTTAGTTTTATAAAGCTTTGTTGTGTCACTGTCTAGACACCCTGAGAACTGATTTCATTACAGTATATCAAATCAAGCAAACTGAAATCTTGCACATCCCCACAGTGAACAACCAAAGGAAAGCTACTTCCACAACAAATATTAATCACTGTCACCAGAGCCTCATTCCTTCAATTGCAAAGGAAAGGGTCCATCATGTATAAACAAACTTACTTCTCCTTTGAGCCAAGAATAAATGGGCAGGTCTGGAAAAGGTCACCAATGTTTCACTGCTGCAAACACTTAAGTTTGTAAGTAACTTTTGCTTATGTGAGTGTTCTTATGGTCTGCAATGGGACTGTTTATGTGAGCAAAATGGCACAAGTTCATGTTTGGATGAGGGTCTAAATCTATTCTGCATGTTATTACTAGCAGATTTTGCTTGCACTTACTGGATGCATCTACATGTGCATTAACACACTTTAGTTAATGCGCATTAATCTAGTACCTCTGGGCATTCATACACATGCTTGCACCACAGTTGCATAAGCACATGATGTTGTATAAGTGGTGAAATACACGTCAGCACTGAGAAAATGGCAGCAGCATGCTTTTGAACTAAAGCACATCAGAAGTGTTTTCGCTCCAAAGTGCACTGCTGCCATTTTCTGCACACTGATATGCATTTCACCACTTATACAACTGCACACGACACAGTGCAGTGCACGTCCGCTCACATGCAGAGCAGACTCAATTAATCAAGTCTGCTCTGACTCACCGGATCTCTGGCACGTCCCGGCACAAAATGTATGTGTATAAATGCCCTCTATTTTGAGATACTAGGAAAATGTGCATTAGCCTGTCTTAATGCATATTAACTAAATAGCATGGGCCACCTATACACAGCCTCCAGGGTGGAGAAGGGAGCGCTTTAATTAGAGTGGCTCTTTAAGAGTCGCTTTAATTAAAATGCCCGCAGCATCACAACTTCCAAGATAAGTGGTGCCGGCTCCTACCCTGGGGGTCTTTAAAAGGAGGCTGGATGAACACCTTGCTGGGGTCGTTTGACCCCAGTACTCTTTCCTGCCATGGCAGGGGGTCAGACTTGATGATCTGCTCAGGTCCCTTCCAACCCTACCAACTATGAAACTATGTATTCAGCATCCCACACCTCAAAATGGCAGCGGTGAGATTTAACTCCCTGCCCAAGGTTTACATTAAATCGAACTTGCCCAAGATAAAATAAGTTTTGGATATTTTAAAATTCTGTTAATGTAAAAAGTCTTGCATGTATTGTTCTGGATCCCTGCAGACCCTGGAACACCACAAGACAGCACTAGCAGTTAGAACTTTGTTTAGATTAATTAAATTACATACTACAAAGTCAGAATATAGCACATATTCTTTTGTTTCTGGTGACATCTTAGATGCATTGTTAATTATGTAATAATTCAAACGAGCAGGATCACATCCAGATACGTGGGATTATTAATAACTTTTCATTATTATGATAGCACTGGCAATGATTCCAATTATCGCTGAGCTAAGTTTTGCACTTAAGGAAAGACTTGAACCACATCCTTATGTTTGACTATAGTATAACCTCCACAAAAATTATTGCACTTACCTTAAGTGAAGAACAAAGACAGCCTTTGTCAGATACTATGAATAACTAACTACCTCTGTTTTCAGACTAACAGAGTTCAGCTCTCTCTACCTTGGAGTGTCTCTTGAAAAGAGGATGAAGACAAGTAGAGGAAGGTAAAAAAATATCAGAGTGCCTTCAAAAATCATTTAAATCTAATCAGAGATTATAAACACACTCACATATATTGAAATATTGATGGCATGGTATTGCTATAAATAATAGTAACTCTGTTTAGGAAATGTAACAGTTCATTTCCACATACTAACATGGTTGAATATCCTTTTTCTTAACTCAGGAATTCATGAGTTTGTAATGCTTGTTTTTGGAAGAATTACAACATCCCAGTAATGTTTTTATTTTTAAATTTCTATGCTCTCAACCCTTTGATTGATCTTCATTGGGATTTAGGTTCCTAAACCACTTAAGCACTTTTGAAAGTTTCATCTTACATTAAAATTGACTCAGCACTGGGGGTAAAAATTCAAGGGAAAAGATGCATTTCATTACACAAGCTACCAACCTGAAGCTACACTCCCCTTGGAAACAGGAGATAGCAGTTATCATGTGCTTTTTATGTATTTACAGGTAAAATTATCCGTAAACATTTTCAGAAGTAACTAGGTGATTTAGGAACTTAAATCCCATTAGTTTATTATCCTAAAATTGGATTGAGGCTCCTAAGACATTTGCTATTGAAAATGTTACCTATAATTTCTCCCTAGGAATCCAAAAGAGGCAAATTATTTTCAGAGAATCTTGAAGTGCGCATTTCAAATCTTTCCACAGTTTGAGTTAACTGGAACCCATGTTTTGGCTTGGCTCCATGCATAGTAACGTCACTTTTCACTACACACTTACTGGTCACTTACTTCCCCAACCTGACTCTTTCTACTTTTCCGTTTTCATTGTTTTAACTAGCATACATTTGTTCAGCTTCTCTATGCAAGGTACTAGTTCTAGAATCTCCTCATCTGAAGACTAAGACATGTGTTTGAGTACGGAGATGTATATTATATTGGAGAAGGGAAACAACAAATGAAGATACCCTATATATTTCCTTTTCCATTGTACCCCACAGTAAAAATTTATTTTAAAGGTCACACTCAGAGCTGAAACGTAAAACACTTTATTAGAAGGTGGTTTTGCATATACTCTAGAACCAATGCCACGGATTTAAAAAAGCACACATTGAAAACTTGCAAGTTCTTTCTTTGTGAGAATTTTCTTTGTGGCAGAGGTTACTCAACTTTAAAAAAAAAAGTTAAAAAAAAAAAACCAAATTGCCTTGGGTTTTTCTAGAAATCTTAGCAGTTCAAACTACTAATGAAATAATTCTTTTAAATATACAGTTTAAAAGTACTAAAAAGCCTTTTTGTGGTCAGGTTGGGCAGAGTTAAACACATTCATTAGCACCTGAAATAAATACCAAAAGTTGGTTTATGCAAATGCTATGCAAAGCTCTCATCCCATTACAATAGCTGACTTTTGTTTCTAGGCTTCCCCAAGAGGGTTCTGTGTTTGTCTCTAGAGAATATTATAAGGTTTAAATGACATACTGCAGTGGGCCTCGTCGCTCCAGTCATCACAGTCATTGTAACCGTTACACTGCAGTTTCCCAGGGATGCAGATTCCACTGGAACACAAGAAGCTCTCATCACCACCACATAGCACTGGAAAGAGAAGAGAAAGTGGGGAGGAAACACAGAATAAGCTTCTCAGATTTTTGTTTTATAAGCAAAATCTGCTTGGGATATATGCTTTAACGTACTTAAACATTCAACTCACATTTAATTCGTAATCAGAGGTAGGCTAAGAACGTAGAGTTCTTAACCCATTTCAAACTTTGATGTTTGGTTGTGCAACTGAATCCAGGCTAGTATTCCGATTCAACAGTGCCAAAAAGAGACTTTTTTCTGTATGTATATCTATATGATCCCCTTTTCTATAGGGCAAATCTCTCACAAACATTGGTGGAATTATTCTCAAAATCCTTGTGTATTAGGAAGGTTATCATCATCACCCTGTTACAGAATGGGAGTGGAGACACTGAGACAACCAAAAGTAACTAACAAGGCATTTTGGATGTTCCAGTGAGACATCTTAAAAGGGTCAGTTTTTCAGCAGGTGGGTAGTCAGCAGTATCTGAAAAATGAAGTCCCTTTAAGGTATCTTGAGACAAGCACTCAAAAATTAAGACAATAAAAATTACTAGTCATTTCTTTAAAATCTTGACTTATTGACATGTCCAAGGCCTTTAACAGGGGGCCATGATATGTTCTGCGTATCATGGTGATAAGTCCCACTATATTCCTGTGTGGTTTCACATTTGCAGAATTAATATAGAAGAGATTTATAATTTGATCCCTACAACCTGATTCACACTTATACTGGATGAATCTACATGCATGCTTTACTGCTCCACACTAAAGTGTCACAGTCTACACATACTTCGGTATAGGGTGCAGTAAACTAACTCTGCTGCAAGATAGAACCATCAGGGACAGTACCATCTTATGGCACAGTCATTATGTGCAATCAAATGCATGTGTAGATAGCGACTTCTGGGCACAAATGGTGCTTAATCAACTCAGCCAGCTGGGGACGAGATGCCCAGCTCTGCCAGCCCTCCACCACTTGACACCACCACCCAGAGCCCAGGAGTGACACCCCCCACCCCCCGACCTCTGCCAACCCAGGGCTGCTCCACCCTGGCTCAAACCACTGCTGTCCTGGCACATGTTTAGATGCTGTGCCCAGGAGCAGTGTACTCTGGCTCAAACCACTCCTGAGTTTATTGGACCATGTTGATTGAACATGTAGATGCACTCACTGAGACCAATGTGTCAATTATGAGGGCCTACTTACTTTTTATTTGACCGTGCTGACAAGTGTAAAATTTTTATATCTGTGTTTCTATATGGCAGTCTAAGACCTTCAAGCTTTAAGAGCCATAGAAATAAAAGTATGATTTATTGTGTTCCCTCCATATTGATTTAGCAATGTGTGATTACATTATATATGAACCTGAAATGAATTGTGGAATCTACTTGATATGTAACAACACACATTTCTTAATACTTTCCAGTTACTAACAAAATACCTTTATATTTTAAAATATCTCCTCAAGTGGCATTTCATGCAGTATTTGTGTCTACACGCTGAGACAAATTAGATTCTAGGGACCTGATTCTTCCCTTATTTCTATTGAATTCAATGAAATAACATCTCTGTGATAGTGATGCAAAAAAGAAGAGAATTAAATGCATAATCTCACTAGTTATTCTTTCTTCATGTGCCCAGTACATTAAATAGGTATTGGCTGCTATTTAAATTAGAGCTATGAGTGAATTGGTATAGAGAATGCAAGAATTTCTGTGCTTTCATACAAGACTCAAACACAACCTTTTTTCCCCCACAGACAATAACATTATTTTAAACCTTATCAGAAGTGGAAGCACTGAAACATCTCATGAAAATCAGTTCTCATGGCATTTCTAGCCTAATAGAAGCAAATAACCCTGAAAGTCAAAATTTCTATTGTATCTCTGCAAGGCTTCAGTGTACTCTGTGGCTTATACTAGGTCCAGTCTCCTCTTCAAGACCCCAGGGTAGAGGAGAGCACCACCTCCCTTGGAAGCCCCTTCCAGATTCTGGCAACCCTTACTGGAAAGAAGCTCTTTCTAAAGTCCAACCTAAATCTACTCTCCATCAATTTGTTGTGGCCATTGCTCCTAGTTACTCCAGGGGGTGCCCTAGTAAATAGAGCATCTCCTATTCCCTGCTGCCCTCCCCTGATAAATTTATAGGCAGCCACAAGATCACCTCTCAGCCTTCTCTTGTGAAGGCTGAAAAGATCTAGGTCCCTCAGTCTCTCCTTGTAGGGCCTTGTCTGCAGACCTCTGACCATATGAGTGGCTTTCCTCTGATCCCTCTCAAGACTCTCCACATCCTTTTTGAAGTGCAGCACCCAAAACTGGATGCAGTACTCCAACGGCAGCCTGACCAGCGCCGCATAAAGGGGAAGCACCACCTCCCTGGACCTGTTCGTTATGCATCTGCTAATGCATGATAAAGTGCGGTTAGCCTTGTTGATCACTTCATCACGTTGACAACTCTTGTTCATCTTGGAGTCAACTATGACTCCAAGATCTCTTTCTGCTGCTGAGAAGGTCATCCCCCAGCCTGTGGGGGTGTGTTGGTGGTTCTTTTTGCCCAGGTGCAGCACTTTGCACTTGTCTTTGTTGAACTGCATCCTATTCTAACTTAACTCTGTAACATAATGGGCTATATGGGATTTGGTCCTGATAAGAGGGATTTCTCTCCGTGTTTCATGAGCTAAGGAAAACCAAATGTTGAATATTTCCTACCTCTGGAATCCAGTAGACTTTTGCTTCCAGTGAGGGTCTTTGGATAGACAAAGGTATAGAGAGGCAACTGACCTCATCGTATCTGCCCTCAAGATTGTAGAACCTGTTGACACCAGTTGAGATCTGCCCTGAAGTAATCCTGGCAGATAGTTTGGGTTTTTGTTTTGTCCCATGTTCCCACTTCCACATCAGTAGTTACAGGCCAGTTTTGTAGAACCAAGAGATTCGGATGGTTCTGATCTGAGCACTCATTTTAACCAAGCTACTAGCTCTTTTCAGATAACAGCTATAGTTTATGAAGTGTCAACTGTGTAACAATACTTTTTATGTATAAAACAAAGAAAAGTTTACAATTTAAGGCCTGCCTCCTATAACTTGTGCCTGCACCTCTTGAGTTGCAATGTTCTTGATCAAAGCTAATCAACTCCTATAGGTTCAGAAGCTGACCCAAAGCTAGCAAAATGTTGATAGGAAATGTTCACGTGAGGGGTTGTGGATTATCAAAATGTGATATTTTTGATCTGCTGTTGAAAACTGCACCCTATTAAGCATCCTGTCCAAACCCCAAAGATAGATTGGTATGCACAAATGTATTCCATTACATTTAAGTGTGTCAATCAGTACAAGACAATTCGTAAAAATGTAGTGTATTTCAGGAGAAATCAATGAGCAATTTATTAACTGAAACCTAGTCACTAAAATATGATTAACACATTGGTTGTTAAGTAATACTGTGTCCACTGAAATAATATTACTCTGTGTGTGTGTGTGTGTGTGTGTGTGTGTACATATTATGCCACCAAGGAAGAAGTTCAGTTTCAGAATGGCAGAAAACTAGACAGATATAAAACAAGAATAAAGGGAATGCCATAGGTGTATCACATTCATAAGTATCAAAAACAAGGACTCTCTGTTCATTATTTCTTGCCGCTATTCTCAGATGTGCAGCCTTTCCAAATTTGTTAGCATACCTTAAAAAGTTTGATGTTATATGGCACAGTATAAAGCAGAAACTGAAATTACAGCACATTCCACCTTTAAAATAGTGGATTTTGATTGACTCATAAATAGCAATTGAACTTCAAATTTGCTCAGTCATCACATGATAAAATGTCCCTCTGAAGCATTTCACTTTTGAAGACTAGGGCAGACTTGCATTTCACACGAAAACTATGCTACAAGGAGATTCTGAAAGGAAGTCTTTCAAAACAATAAATCAATCCATGGACATGCACAAAAGAATTTGCAAACATCACTATTAAAACTCAACACTAGCTAACAGTTTCCATACCAGAATAAATTAGATGTAGTAGTCAACACAATAGGAAAAGACTGTGCTATCAGATACCAAAGTATCATGTTAAACTATGCTAAAATGGTGACTTTTTAAATGGCATCTCCTGTACATTAATGTGTTTCACTAATAAGCAACAATTACTGAGTGCAATACAAATGCTTTCCTGCGCTGTGCATTCCAAATTTAGAAAGTATTTCAGATCAAGTTAATATCACAGAGTATTGTAAAGGGGGTTCACTATATTTGGAAGTAATTAAATAAAACAGAATGATTTATTAAGGAAGACAGCTATTAATAGGACTCACAAATCTAGACAATTAGATTAAACTTGATAAACTACCACAAACTAATGGGAAAAATATTTTTAAAAATTTTACCCAGTAAATTTGACAACTCTTATAACAGAGAGCTATTTGAAAACACTGCTTTGAGACTGGAATGATTCACAATGCCACACATAAACCCCTATTAGAAAAGTTGTTAAATGCATTGAAAAACAAAGTGTATCAGACCTTAATTACTTATAGTTTCCTGTTGAACAGCAGGGTCCCTTGTAAATATTAACCAGACATAACCTGATCTGAAAGATGGAAGTCAGACAGCTATCTTGCAATCAGAGATTCTAAAATGGAACAAACTCAGCATATATTGTCTTAAGGAGGCTGAAAGTTTCTCAGAATCTCTCATAGAGGAACAATTCAGATTGGTAAAAATATATTTGTTTTACTTGGGACACATGCCCAATTATAAAACAATTTGTGACTGTTTCAATCAAAAAATTTTTAGAATAATATATCTAACAAGTAAATGACGTAGCTCTTTGAAAAGATTCTTGCATCTGCAATCGCGTGGATAGTTTCTTTCTTCTGGGAAAAAAAAAGAAATATCCTGCCAAAAGATCTCTGTAAACCAAACAAGAGTGATGAAGCATATTTTGTAGTCTGCATTATATTTACATCCATTATTGTTCTATCAGAATTATAAAACATGTAAAAAGATAAAAATCCATTTAGTCCAGGAAACATAACCATGGGCAGCTTATGGACATGAATTTTCATTAGAATACAAATGAAGTCATATGGGAAAAGGCAAAAAACATGGAAATCAAAGTAAAAGTGATGAAATCTGGAAAACATTCATCACTCATGCAGAAAATGGCTTCAGAATATGAAAAGGAGGAAGATGGAAATGGATTAGTGCCTGGAATAAAATTAAAAGCTTGTTTCTCTGCTCTCGGTTCTTAACAAAATAAGACATATAAAAACTATGATTTTTACTGCTAGAAAATCATGTTTCTCATATATTAATGCATTCAGTATTGAATTAATTTGTTAAATAAAATGTATTAAGTGTAAAAACTAGAAATTATATTAAATCCTTTTTTCTTCAAATATGACACATTTTTCATTTAACTGTCTCAAAATATTTTGCAAAGGATGGCAAGCTTTTGTTATCTTATTTGCATAGAAGGAAATTAAGAAATGGAGAGGTGAAGTGATTTGTCAAAGGCCAAACAAGAAATCAGTAGCTGAACACAAAGGGCTTTATGGAAGCTGTTTGGCAATTCTAAAACCAAACAGAGAGAGAAGGATTTAGATAATTTCCCCTCTTCTGTTGGAGTTCACCAGCTCACTTCATAATGCTAAAGTACTGCTGTCAGATGAGATTGCAGGAACTTCTAAAAATGCTCCTAAATAGCAAATGTTTTTGCTTTTGGAAAAATCAGATGGCACCAAATGCCAAGTATCTTTTAAATATTTCCCAGGGACTGATACTCACATCCCCAGAAAAATCCTCACACCCGTCTCTTGAAGTAAAAAAAAAACAAAAAAAAACAAAAAAGAACGCTGCAGGTTTAACAATATGCTTAGCATATTCTTAAAGATTCAAGATCTGGCCAACTATATTATATAGGTTTCAAAATGCTATCTCCTTTATTGGTTTTGTTTGACATATTTATTTTCTTTAAAAAGAAAAACCAAAAAACCTGAGTGCATCCCCTAGTCTCCCTCACTGCAAAAAAAAACTTCTCAGACTAGTAGTTTGAGGACATTTTTGTTCCCTGCACTATATTTCTAATGTTTTGTCCAGATTAGTTTTTATGTCATGAATGATGGAGCTTCCACCACTTCCTTTGGGATTCTATTCTGCAGCTTTATACATTATCTCACCAGCAGGACATTTTCCTCGATATTTAACCTAAACCTTCTATATTTTAACATCAAACTTTTACTCTTCATCATAACCCAGTGTGCCACATTAAATAATTCCTAACCTTTGTGTTTCAAACATTTGTAGACTGCTACGTCTCCATTTTGATATTTCTTAATCAAGCTATAGTTTTTTTATTTTATTAATCTTTTCTCATAAGTCAGTCTCTCTAGGGCTGCTTGTAGACACCATGGGGGTTTAATTCGGTTTAGTTCTCCCTAAATTGAAATGGGAGAATTAAACCGAACTAAACCCCTGTGCTGTTACACAAGGGTGGGGACCCAATCTTTACATGCCTCTTCAGTGGTAGGGGGGGGGGGAAGGGGGGGGAGCTGCCAGTGGGCCGAGTGGTCCCTGAGCTGTACAGGGGCTCCCCCGGTGGATGACACCCGACCCCGGTGGTCCTGGGGGGCACCACAGCCGTGGAGGGAAGCACTGCCCCCCTGCCCCTGCAGCTGCAGAAGGAAGCATCAGGCCCCGACACAGCTCAGGCAGGCAGGCAGGCTCTGCGGAGGGGTAGTAAAAAAAAAAAAAGATCAGGCTCGCTGCTTTTTTTTTGTTGTTGTTGCTCAGTGGAACCTACCTGTATGGGTTGCCACCAGGTCCCACAGCCCCTGAGCTGCACAGGGCCCGCCAAGCCCCAAGCACATCAGCTTTCAGGGCCCTGTGCACTGTTGCACTTTGTTAGGTAGCAAACTAAAACACCTCAGAGCTGTTTTATCTTGCTACATACCAAAGTAATGTAAAGTGGAATACAGCACCAAACATGCAAACAACAACACCATTAAAGAAGAATACGCCACCAAACATGCAAACCGCAATGCCATTAAAGTGCTGCAAAAAGGCATTTAAGCCACTTAAAAGGCCAATTCTGTGGTGTGTACAATGGCCCTAGGCTCCTAA
>NW_005841920.1:214200-260777 GCF_000455745.1 Alligator sinensis
TGCTGCTGATGTCTGCAAGGTTTTTTGTTGTTTTTTTTTCATTTTGAGTCTTTTTGTTGCGTCTTTTATGCATGCATCTGCTGACTTGTGGAGCCCAGAGGTTATGTGTACATAACCAATGCTAGAGAAATTACCATCTTATCAATGTGACCTTGCAGGCCTCACAGTCCTTCAAGCATGCTAGTCTTCAAACCAGTTTACTACTACTTGCTTTCATTCTTGCTCTTGGTGGGAGGCTCAGTTCCACATTGCTGTTGCCTCAATTCTGCTTGGCGGAGAGGAGGACATCCTGCTCATCTTCTCTACTGCTCAGATGGGTCATTTCTTCTGATTCACTTTTGTCTGGTAGTGTGGCAGTGCACTGGGTGTGCCTGCCACTTTAAGGGGCTGGAGCTGGCAGCCTCCAGGTGCCTGATTAGGGCAGCCATTTTAGAGGCAAGGGCTGCCTATATAAGCAGGGCAGTTTGGCTGCTGGAAGGAAGGCAGCAACATTGCCTGGCTGGAGTGCTGCTGAGATCACCCGGAGGTAAGGGGGAGCTGCAAGGGGATGGTAAGGAGGCTCCTGGTCCTGGGCATGACCTGAAACTGCACCCTGCTGGGAGTAGGTAGCCTGGTGGGGCTCTCAGTGGTGTGGGAGCCCCCAGGAAATGCCAGGCCAGTTATCACCCTGGTGAAAGGTGGGTTGGGGTGCCTTAACCCCTAGCTCCCACCACCACCGGGTGGGTTACCCTTGTGTTGTTGGGGGGCCCAGAGAGGGCAGAACCTGAAAGCGTGATTGAGTACAGGGCATGGTGCTGCGGTTGCCCCTAGGAGAAAGGGAGTAGTGGCACGGTGAGGCCCGAGGATGCGAGTGAGCGGCTAGAGACCCAGCCCGAAGGGGAGAGTACCCTCGACTGGCCCAAGCTGGGGCCAGGACTATGGGAGTCAAAAGGGCCAAGGGCCCACCACAAGGGATGCCCAAGAGCCGGGGGTCTGGGGTCCCGACCGGCCTGGAGGCGGGCCAGGGCAAGTGGCTGAAGGTCCTGGGGGGACCACACCCGAGAGGGGAACATGGCTTTGGGGGGGCTAGGTAGCCTGGATGACAGTGGAGTGGCTGCCTGATAGGAGAGGATCATAGAGGGGTCCTGTGTGGATGATTCTGGGGCCCAGTGGGGGGCCGGTGGTTGTATGAACAGCAAGATGCCATCTGCGAGGCTTGGGCTGCGGTATTGGGGAGGTCAGAGCCGCAGAGAGCGCCCCCTGGCATCGGGGCACTAGATGGGCAGCCTCCTGCTTAATTGACATTTGATTGAATCAATTATCATCAAAGGTGTGGCAAACGAGATGGGCGGGCCGTGGAGATGGGCCCCAAGTGGCCCCCTGTCACAGGTAGACTGATAGCTGAGGCTTTATTGTCCTTTTGGTTTTAGCCTTGCCTCCTGAAGTCCCTCCCAACCCTAATTATCTATGAACCTAGCTCAGTTGTGGGGCTGAAGAGGAAGTAGGAATGTATGCAATGTAGTGGCTCACCATCTCTTGAAAAAGAGTCGGTGCTGAACAAGACAGCATGCAATGGGCACTTCCTTATATCTTATTTAGATGGGCTGCACCCGCCTATCCTCGTTGTAGGTTCCCATCATATGGGCCATGTATTCTATAGTCATGCTCAACGTTGGCTACATTTAATCAACTTTATAGTTGGTTTCCATTACTGAGAATATGCTGTTTCTGGCAGGATTTTAATGATAGATAACGTATTTAGTGACATTTTCTTGTATGCAAATATAAGGCAAGGGTGTACCCCCCCCATACTTACTGGAGGAAAAACCTCACTTTGTATTTGAGTAAATATGGTACTTTCTGGTTCTACCAGAATTTTTTTATCCTCAGCTATTAAGTGAAACTCTTCTTTATTCATCCTGAGAGAGCTTATTTGAAGCAGATAACCCCAAATACTCCCTGCCAGACTTGTGATAAATTCACTAGACTTGGAGAACCCTGCAGAATCACTAGAGAACTAATACCACAGAGAAAAACATAACAGGAGATTATTTTATTGTGTGTAATTCTGGCTTAACTATTTTATTTTTTCCTAGTGACCCTAAGAATATTGTTTTTACCAGTTAAGTACAACCATTTTAATAAAAGAAATCTCTTCCTATGAACAAAACCAAATTTCAACTTCACCTTTGGATATTAATATGGTAAAGTTACCCAGCAGAAGTTTGGATTAATTATCTTACTAAATCATCAGAGTGCCAGAAAACAGACATCTCTGAACACCATAAAGCTTATTTATCTAGGGTTTAATTTCTAGACTATCACACAACATTTCCAAAAAACAATTGATTATGATATATTTATATAAGAGCATGCCTTTGCCAGTGAAAACATGGTTCTGAAAGTTTTTCAGCTACATTGCAATTGACAGGATAATATGTTGTTAATTTAAAACAGGTGCCTAGTGTTTCCTGTCCATTCACTGAGATCTTGCAAGTAAGGCATTATCTGAAGACTTACAAACAGATGTACTAGGAAAAAAAGTAGTATTTAATTTATAAAAGAGTAAGATCTATAGGCCCCCAAACAACTTTTTATAAAATGAAATACTCATTATAATTTTTTTGCCATATTTAGTGATTAGGGGGAAAAAATCAGTAAGAATTGATTTAGGGTAGCTGTTTCTACCAGCAGGCAATCAGAAGTACTACCCAGCTGAATAATTTTGAGAGCATGGAAATAACTTAAAATGAGGGAGCTTTTTGCATGCTAAAACAAACATGAATTGAAGTTAAGGGTTCTTCAGTATTCCCAAACTCAACACTAAATCAAATTAAAGGCTTAGCCTTCCACTATTTACTCTGAGCCAAATCATGCCCTACATAAAAACCTGTAGTGAGGCCAGGAAAACTTCATGAGTTTTAACTGAGGAATTTCCTATGCATCATCCTGCTTGTCCTTCTCCTCACATCATCACAGAGTTGTCAGAAAGGGCCCAAGCTTGCAAAAACCATTGTAATACAGCCAGACATAGAACATACCTGGGAGCTAGAGGGAAACAAATCCAGTTACCAGGGTGTAAAGATAGCCTGTGAAAAAATGGGTATTTTTTTTCGCAATGATGCTTTTCAATGGGATGATTTCCATTATAGGCAAAACTGTCATTGGTTACAGTGGGAAAGCTGACTAAGTAAGGACAGCTGGATCAAGCAGTGAACTGTTCATTATATAATGAGGTCCAAGGAAGGGTACAGATATCACCCACAAGGATTCTTGCCTGTCCCTTACTCCTAGACCATCACGGCAACAACAACACCTCAACACTACCTTCTTGCATGGTGTTGTTCAGAATTAAAACCAAAACCTAAACACATTTAAAAAATATACATGTAATATATACAATTACAAACCTAATATCATAAGAAAAATGGAAAGGTATAATATTTTGCCCTGATTACTTTATAGATTAAGCATGTATACCCACATTAGCAAGTCACTAGTTATTTGTATAATATATTCAGTTGTTAAAAAGTACTGTGATTGGTAACTGTTGACCTAAACAGTCCATGCACTTGCTGTTTCTGCAAGAAACACTGTAAATCAACTAACTCAATGGCATATGGAAGAAAAATCCTCATGTAAATTCTACCCAAGGACTCTATAACCAAACGCTGGACATTAGAGATCAGCAGCTCAAAAATAAATATTTTCTGTGAAAGTTTTGAAAAATAACACTTACTTTCATGCAAAGTTTTGCATGGGAGTAGAAAATCTGTATTTGGAAAAAACTAAAACAAAATATATTACACTTTTGAAAACAATAATATGTTTGGGTTTTTTCTATTTTTATTTTTTCCAGGATTCTTTCATCTTTTTCTTCCCCTTTTCTCTCTTTATTTGTTTTCTCATGCTTTCCAAAATGGAAACAAATAAGAAACAGAGGAAATACCAGGGGAAGACAAAAATAAAAAGGTAGGGTACTTATAAAACCAAAGCACCACTTCTTTTCTATTTTTTCAATCTAAAAAATGATGCAAAAACCAACTGGATTTATTATCAAGTCAAAACGCAAATGCTTCCCACCTTCTTTTTTAACATAGTATGTTGGAAGTCTTGAATTTTTCCACAGTACTGCCAAAGAGCCTGGTTCCTTCCCAAGAAGATTTTGAGTCCATCTCATTGACATCAGTAAGAATGGCTCTGAACAAAGACTCATGCACTTGCATGAAACTTTGAAACCTAAAATTCTAAATTATAACTTTTTCTTCTGAGATTTGAATGAGTTCCAAATTTCTTTCAATAATGGGTGTTTCAAGTTTAGTTTTTGATACATCATCTACATCTTATTCAGTACATAAAACAGACAATACAACCTTCCTATGCTAGCTCAGTTCTTTTATTTATAACAAATGCTTTTAGCAAAATGACCTATGCATAAATAGGTTTATTCAGCTATATTGCAGCTTGGTTAGGGTTAGGATACAGTACAGACATAACAAACCTATTGGCTGCCAGTCCAAAGCTATATAAAGAAACAGTAGCTTCTCAGGATAAAAAAATTAACATTTAATCAAGTGATTAATGTGGAACACACATGGCTATGAAATTCTTTTGTGCTCTATAAGAAATCTTCAATACTTCTGAAAGGACCATGATTGGTCACTTTTATTTATTTATATTTATATTTATATTTATATTTATTAAATAAATAAATAAAAATCCCACATATTTTACCCCTCAGCTTTTAATATACTAGCAATCACTTTTTACTCTGGCTTTGCATAAAGACATACATCCAAATCAAATATACGTGTGCGCGCATGCAGGATATTTATGAAGTCCTTGTGCAACTTTAGACTTTAATAACTTTGGATGTACCTCATGATAGAAGAAAACTGTAAACAGCAACTGAAAGCATAATTCATTAAGTTTTAACACTATACAGCTCATTTCTAGACTTCAACATAACTGCTATCTTTCATGATCCATCATTCAATCTGATTTTCTACCTCGCAGAAAACATTTTCCAGTTGCTTCTGAGTGATTTCATGAATTACATTTGTGATCCTTGCCCTATGCATAGCTTACACTATGCTAAAAAACTTAAATTATGCTTTCAATCACCATTCACAGTTTGCTTCTATCATGTGTATATCCAAAGGTATTAAAGTTTAAAGTTGCACCAGGACTTTATAAACATTCTGTGTGTGTGTACACATGTACACACACATGTACACATTCATGATTTGGATGTATGCCTTTATGCAAAGCCAGATGTATTCCCTCCTCCTCTGCTAACATCCGATATGTCAGTAGGGGCCAACCTTTTTGGCAGATCTGGTACAAATTAAGCCTTGTATTCTCCTCCAGTGCCACTCTGATCTTCTTCCCCTGCCCAGTCTGTGACTCTGCTCTCTGATACCTTCCTGATGTGTTACTCTGCTTTCTGCTCCTTGTACTGTGCTCCCTGCCTAATCTGCTGTTTTGCTTTCTGCTACCTGCCTTATCTGCCCCTGTGCTGTCTGCCCCTTTCTGATCTGCCAGGTATCACACACAAAGGTTGTCCATACCACTTGTGACATGCATGCCACAGTCTGTCTACCCTAAACATGTGCCATCACTTACTTACAGTGCCCCTCCATTGTCTATATTGGACAGATGAGGCAATGTTTATGTGGAAGGCTGAATGGACATTAGTTTCAGTAAAACACAAAAGTCTTCAGCAAAGAAGACTTTAACCTCCCTGGACACTCCATCACTGACCTCAGAGTGGCTGTTCTTAAGCAACAAACCTTTAAAGACTGACTTGAATGCAAGATTGTGGAAAAAGAAATCAACAACAGATTGGACTATGTTAAGTATGGTCTCAACACAGACTGAATTTTTATCACATTACCTGGACTAAGCTTTATTACTGCTATATCTGTCAATGGGTTAACGACTTTGATCTCTTCAACTCACCTTTGTTTCTCTCAGCAGTGACCCCTTTTTCCCCTCCCCACCCTTTCCTATTATTTGTATTTAAATTACCTTTCTATTTAGCACCCCTACTTTCTGAAGCTTCATTCACAGTATCTGATGAAGTAGGTTGTAGCCTATGAGAACATATGCCTCTAAACAAGTTAGTCTATAAGAAGCCACCCTGCCCTGCTTTCTATATATCAGAAGTTTGTATCATAAATACCTTACAACTTTAACCCTGAAAAAATTAGCGCATTTGTTTCAAAAGATTTTTTTTTTTCTTGTTTGCTACCTTTAAAATCTTGTATTCAATTACGTTTTGTTCATGGTTCAGTGTTGAGAATTCTATTAAAATAATTTTTCATTCAGTAATATTAAATTACATATTACTTTTTTAAATGTTATAATACTTGATTCCATCAGATTTTTTTTTAGTTAAGAGGTATTGATAAGTGTAGGGGAAAAGTAACTATAACGTGATCTTACCTACTTGGAGATCAGATAATTTAGATGATCAACATAAAATAAAAGTAATTAAGAAACCCTATGCTCATCTAAAATAGCCAGGATAATCTTTGTCAGGCAACATACTAGGACTCCGGAGATGTAGGGTCTCTTTCCAGTTGTGAGGATAAAAGCTATCAGTAAATGGGAGTTACTATAAGGGCACATACAGATGTTACATTTAGATTGACAATTAGATCAGGCAAAAAGTGGTGGGTCTGATCAAAGTTAATACACCTGAGGAAATGAACTAACTTAAATCAGAAATGGGTTAACCCAATCTATCAAATGTTTGTACGTGGTCAGAGTGCCCTGGTTCTGTGCTCTTTCTACCTCCTGACCCTAACTGGGCTATTTTAGCCCCCCATTCCTCCCATCCCCAGAAGGACAATGCCCCCACCAACCCACCCCTCCCCCCAACCCCATTACAAAAGAGCTGTAAAATAATTCTACATGAAAACAGTGAAACTTTGGAGTTAGGTTGGAATAATTTAACTGCAGGATGTGAATGAAATATATTCAAAGACCTCAAAGGGAAGCTCTCAAAAAACACTTCATCTAGTAATCTGGACCTGGAGAAAGGACCTTTCCTGTGCCTAAAAACAAAAAGCTGAATTTCTGACCATGACCAGCTATGCCATATAGAAAGGCAGTCTTTATTCTCCACGTTTCTGATCAAGCAGGAGTACACTGGCTGTATCTGAAACATTGTCCAGAACTGGTCTTGCCCAAGCAAGCAAAAGTGTGGTGATTTTTTTTTTTTCTTTCAAGTGTGGCAAGTATATAGAGCTTCTATTTAGCTGAAACAGCATTACAAATGCTGAGGAATTTAGGAAACAACTAGGTTTCCACAGTCTGTCTTCAAGGCCTAGCACATTTGTCCTTCCCACTGAACTTTGGAAGTAATGAAAAATATCTCTTGTAGCACCTTCACTGTTTTATAATCAGCTGTTGACAACAAGAAATAATTTTTATAAAACCTATTTATGTATTCTATATGCCTAGAATATTAAGTCATCATCCCCAAGAAACAAATCAGTCTGAAAATTAGTAAATTGATATATAATCTAATATGGAAAGATGTGTTTATAATACAAAATTTACGTGAATTATTCAAAATTCTCTTTTACAAATTCCCGGGTGCACTCCCCACTAAGCAACATATGCTCTTGATTTGAGGATAAAACTTGTACTAAAATTGTATACTGTGACAAACACCTAATATAATATGGCATCTTTCGTAACAAATTTACATAATGCCCAGCTTTGTGGTAGCAAGGTGACCAGAATAGAAAAGGCTTTAAAACACAGGTTTTGGACTCATTTTTGACATCTAACACAAAACCAAGTAAAGGAACATGTAGGCACATACTACCCTGGGAGAACACTGGAATGTGTCAGTAGACACCTATTAAAATGCTTCTCTACACTTTCTGAGGCATTTGCTTTGCCTCAGCCTTTATGGCCAGCCAAGTTTGATACCAACTCCACCCTCTCCATACTGGGGGACCATAAACACTAGGATAATACAGAAGTCCACAGATTACCTTCCACTTGGCCTAAAAAACCTGAGCGTCTTGTCACATGGGACACCTGCCATGTTTTACATCTGATCTCACAGTAAGCATTACTGTGCTATATTAAAATTAAAATGTTACTGTGCAACTGCTCAGAAAACATTTACTATGATTTCGGCCCACTCTCTGGACAGGGTTGCAGCCAGCTGTGCCCTGCCTCGCCTTACTCCCAGACTGACCACAGCACTAAGCACCACGGTTTGCACATCTGCCCATGAGGACATGCAACCCCCAAGCCTGGAGCCCACACCTTCCCTGCCATGTGGACAGCACTGCCCAACCTGGGAATGCCTGACCCTGGCACATCAGGGCAAAATGAGTCTCTGCTGCTCATGGTGGGCAAAAGGAGGCATGGGGCACTGTGCCCAAGAGGTGCCACTCTTGCCACTGAAGCTGTCCCTGCCACTGGATCTGCAGGTGGAGCCAGTCTTGAACTGGCTCTAGTGCAGTATTGGGGCTAGGACTAATGATCAGCTGATTCTCAGCCCCGGCCCCAGAACCACATAGGAGTCTTGAACTTGTGTTATCTCTGTGGTCCAGTCCTATGACAGCTGAGTGTATGTACCTAACATGATCTGAAAATACTCATGTGAAAAAGTTGTAACTTTGCTGCAATATGATCATATTTAGCACATTTTACTGCTTGAATGCACAGAAGCTCATGTTTTAAGTTCAGTTAGCATGTCCTAAGGATAATGTGTGAACAGATGGGGGAGGGAACGAATTGTAAACAAGAGAGAGAATCATTATGCTCCTTTCTAATCCATGGTGCAACCACACTTTGAATACTGTGCCCAGTTTTGGTCCCCGCACCTCAAAAAAGATTGAGAAGAACTAGAGAAGGTACAGAGAAAGGCAACAAGGATAATTAGTGGTATGAAGGGGCTTTCATATGAAGAGAGACTAAAGAGCTTGATCTAAGTCAGGGGAGGGGGAGGAATGGGCAGGATCAGGGAGCTAACAATATGCATGGAGGGCTTGGGTGGGGGGGAAGAAAATCGGGAGGCTGGTGGCGGGTGGGGCTTGGGAGGACTGGAGCGGGGGTTTGGCAGGATCAGAAAGGCTCTCTGATCCTGCCAAACACCCCTGGAGTGCCCCTAGAACCCTAATGCCACCAAACCACTCCTGATCCCACAGATGGCTCCTGGGGCTGGTTTTACTGACCTTCACTAGTGCCAGGTACCCAAATGAAGTAAGCTGGGGTGGGGGCAGGGGCAGAAGAGTGGATCAGGGGGTTGGAAGGATCAGGAAGGATCTCTTCCTCCCAAGGGGCTATCCTGAAACCCCCCACCCTCAAATAACCCCTCCCAAGGAACCAACCCCCTACCAATACTGCCTGCCCCTCCCTCCACCTGACTTAACTGATCGGCTCCTAGCACCAGCAAAAACTGGTAAAACCAACACTGCAGCTTGCAGAATATGGGGGTTTGGCAGGCTCAGGGGGAGTTGTCCACATGGAAGTGGACAGGGAGGCTGGGGGACTAAAGATAGACCAGCTTTGCAGGGGGGAGGAGAAAGAAAGGGAGGTAGGAAAAGCATAGCCCCAGGGCTGGAGCTAGTAGCTGGGCTTTCCCAGCCCCAAGGCTGTGCTAGAAACGTGTACAGAAGTTCTGTTAGATTGGTCTAGCTTAGTGTACATCTGAGGTGCACTAAAATTAAATTGGGCCATTTTTTGACTGATCTAACCTTCCTGAAACTTCTATACAGTTTGTAATCAGATTGCCCTACCTAGGGATCTAAGTGTAAGGTCCACACATGAGCAAACTAAGCTAGATCAGGTGGTTATTTTTAGCATGATCTAACCTCCCTGAACATTTGTACGTACCCCATGTAATACAGGCTATCCAGTAAGATGTACCTAGTCTGGCTCAATAAATGACAATTCTTGAGTGCAGACAGAAGTGCAGCTCCCCTCTGTAACCAAGAATGCTTTTCAGGAGGTGTTCTGAGTTACAGTGATCCCCTGGAGAGAAAAAAAAAAAGTTCACTGTTGGTTCCAGGAAGGAGGGGAATCTAGCTGCTGGCTGTCAGCCTTCAGCTAGCTTCCCCTAGCAACAGCCCCTGCTCCCTGCAAGGCTGCAAAGTTGTCAGAATGGAAGTGGAAAAAGGAGCAGAGAGAGCCTGTTTTAGGGGTTCCCCAGCCATTGCTGAAAGGTGAGGTGGGTGAACTGAAGCCCCCACACCCCAACTCGGGGGCGGGAGGGGGGCTCCAATATACCCACCCCACCCTCTCTGCAGGTTGGTGGAGTTCCAGCCTGCAAGGGGCTGGAAGGGAGCAGGAGGAGGGCAGTCAAGCAGAAGGCATCATGTGCATGTATCTGCACATGGCTGCCAGACAGCCTGGAGAGCAGCTCCCACAGGTAAGTAGTGGGGGAGTGGAATTGAGACCCCATAAGGAGCAGGGGGAGGGAGAGAGTTAGGCAGGGTGAGGGCTGGGGCCAGTACTGGGGCTGCTGCCCAACTGGGCAGTGCATGGGACTTGGGGCTGCAATGTGTGGCCACAGGGCCCTGATGCTGAGCAGGACAGGACTGTGGGCAGCTCATCTGAGGGGTGGGGGGCTGAGGCCAGTTCCTCACTGCTGCGCACAGTCCCAGAGGCAAAGGGGACCTGTGCCCTCCAGATCTGAGTGGCGCAGGGGCGGGGCAGGCTGCCTGCTGTGGGCTCGGGCTTCTACCCAGCTCCCTTCCTTCAGGGCCTCCACAGCCCAGTGGGCGCAATCTGGCGCTGCAGGGAACAGCAGGGCATCCAGTAAAGCTGCTTGCCACTTTGAGCTCTGTGCTGCCCTAGTGACGAGCTCCCTGTGCACACAGGGGTGTGCATGGGGGTAGAGGGGGTGGTTGCATGCAGAGGACACATCACCAGGGCTTTCCTGCATGGCCCCACTCTGCCCTGCAACTCCAGGTTGAACCCGCTAGGCTGCAGAGACCCTGGGAGAGGGCAGCAGGGCAGGAGCCCGAGCCTACAGTGGGCAACCCATGCCCACCCCTACCCCACGCACAGATCTGAGGGCCATGGGACCCTCCCTCCTCCCCAGGATCGCGTGCTGCTGTGAAGAACTGCGCCCCTGCTCAAACCCACAGCAGGCAGGCAGCAGGGCAGGAGCTGGGCTCTGCTCTACTGCAGCAGCTGCCTTCTCCTGCCAGAGGCAGGGGGCAGCAGACCTGGGTCCCTGGCCCCATAGGCCTGGCAGCTTGGGGGCCCCCTGCAGCAGATCTGGGGGCAGCAGGAGCTGTGGGTGGAGGTTGGCAGGGAGCACAAGGGGATGGGGCAAGGAGGAGGGACCCACCTGCTGTTGCTGCTGCTGTCTGTGGCTGAGCCCTGCTCCATGTGGAGCCCAGCTGGAGCAAGCAAGAGTGGCTCTGGGAGCCCCCCTCCCCTCCACTCTCCCCCAAAGGAGCCAATGGCAGCAGCAGCAGTAGGCAGGGATTGGGGGGGGGAAATGTGCTGATGAGCACAGAGAAGGAAGAGAGGATTTTTCCTTGCTTCGGAGACTTAAAAAATAAATTCCCTAGGTGCTGCTCCCACAGCGGTATCAACTGAAATGGGAGTGTGTCTGTGTCACTGTACAACCTCCCCTTCTGAGATTTGCCTCTGTATATATTTCAGCTATTTGTTTTTTGCACAGCCTTAAAAAGGTGTATGTAACCAGCATGTGCCTGTCCTAAGCTTTTTAATGCGAAGTTCCAATTAAACACACTTTATCCAGATTAAAACATACTAAGAGCTCCCACGGTGGCATCTTCAAACATTATAGAGTTCATTCTGATCACTCTTACATTTAGCCCCTTCAGTTCCCTGAGCATTCCCTGGAGTCTGTTTATTTTCACAATAATTAAGTCCTATGTTTTGCCAAGAAGGGAGCTATTCAGGCTAACTGTTGCGGTTTTCCTACTAAAGAATTACTGCAACTTTCCTGACCAAGAAAAAATTAATTAAGAAGATTGTATTTGAATAACAGACTGCTGGGATAATTATAAGGTGAAAAGTTCACAATAGTAAATCTTTACAGAATGGAAAATGAAATTCTCCAGGTTAGTTTTAATTATAACAGTTTCACAGTACTTAACCATCACTCACTCCTCTCAAAATCCAAATAATCTAGTTGCAAATGCCCTGAATTAAAAAAGGTCTGCACAGATTTGCAAAACTTGGTTGACGGTCTTTGCCCGGAGATGAACAGGAAATTGTGCCTTGCTGATCTTACTAGATCTTCCAGCAACCTTTGATGCAGTTGACCATGAGGTGATGATAAAGTGTTGTTACATGACCTGGTGGGTTATTCATGGGCTCACTCGAAACTGTTTCTGCTCTTTCCTAGCAGAGAGGTCCCAGAGGGTGGTGATAGGCTAGACAAGACAAGGTTTAGGTAGCTAGGTCTCTAGAAATGGAAGTGAACCAACAGGGAAGGCTTGATGTTAGTAATAATAACCAGAATCCCCAAAAAGCATCATAGCTGACAAGGTTCTGTCTCGGGGCAGTCTAAACAAAGCAGACACTGTTCCAAGAATGAGCTAAGAAATCAGTCTCTCTAACGGCTCTGAGGTACATATGGACATTATATTACAGTGAAATGAATGCAATAATCATAAATGTGTGTTTAAACTTGGCACAGTATTCTGGACTAACACTAAGGTGAGTGCCTGAAGAGGAGACTAGGATTCAGAGGAAGAGGTTGTGTTACAGATGTACCTAAAGGAAGAAATGACAGACTAAGAGAAGCTCAAAAGAAAAGGGACAGGTACAGGCACAGGAATAGGACACATCAGGGGGGCAGTGAGTGAGGCAGCTCCATAAAGCTAAGGATTCAAGAAGGTGAGTCAGGTTGTGTGGAGCCTAAAAAATGAGGATATAATGCTTGAATTGTCCATTATGGGTGATTAAAGGTAATTTAAGAAAGCAGGATATGGGTGAAATAGTGGGATAGTATGATAATTCTAGTGATAATTGTATAGATGGTTTATAATATGGAAAAAGATATGGTTTACAAAGCAGGACCAAGAGGATTCCATGTAAGACACTGAGCAGAAAAGGAGAGGAGGAAGATGATTTTGGAGAAAATTTAGAGTGGAAACAGCACCTATTTAAAGTTTCTATTGGGTCTAAGTCAGAACTTCAGTCCATAGATTTTCCTCCAATTATAGTGAATTTTGATCAGAAGAACATTTGCAATAAAATACAGGAGACATGAAATATAAATATATTTCCACTCAAAAACCTACACAATTTGAAATATTGCCAAAAATAATTTAGAGAAGTGAAATCACACAAAGCAAAACTGCAGAAGTATTCAATGAAATTGTTGCTAACAGGCTTTCACTGCAGCACACAAGTTTTAACAGTTGGAGAATAATCTCTGAACCCATCAGCAAACACTAGTAGATACTACTATAATACCACAGATAGATGATAGAAAGTCTGATAACATAATGGAATATGCACTCTGTTATAACTACAAACTAGATTTTAAAAAGAAATCTGAAAATGAATAAAGTTTTCATAAACTAAAAATAATACATTGCTAGAATGGTGGAAAATGTTGCCCATATCCTATCAAATGGAAAACGTTTGCATCAATTATAGTTAAAAACTCAAATGAGATTGTGGGGAGGAGGAGGCAGGCAATCTGCTGAGCCACAAGCAAGTGTACAGTGTTTTCACTGTGATGAGAGTGGATTAACTTTATTTTCCCAATAAGTGGCAGTGGTTCCCAAACTGTGGGTCACAACCCCAAATGGGGTTGCAACATCAGCAGATGGGATCATGGGGATGGGGGGCTGTGTGAGAGGCCATGAAAACAGAATGGGGTCATACTGATTAAATGGGGCCATGCTAAGGAAAAGTTTGGGAAGCACTGCTATAGGACATTAGGAGAGACATCTGTAAGCAAAATCAGTAATACCAAGAGCTGTCCTGGAATAACCACAAATTGGAAATGCAGGGTGTGTTTTAAAAATATATACACACAAAGCTTTGAAAATATTCTTTATAAGGGTAGCAAGAAAACATTGAAAATTGTCATTGTCTTTGACTTGAATGACATCTGTTGCACAGATCTTGCCAACCTAGACCTAGTGAAGAACTACAGTCTCAAAGCCACACTTTATATTTACAAATGTTTCTCTTTAAAAAGTGTGCAACTTATTTTCTTGCTGCTGGCAAGAGTATGCAATCCCAAGCTAATTCACTCCTGAAACTTACTGCCATTCTGTTCCTGAGAAATGTTGTTAGGAAAATACAATGCAGAAATGAGTAATGCTAACTCTAGGATTCAAAAAGAAGGATGTGGGAGCAGTGACTGGCACCACAGGGGTGGCTGCACACTCCCATTCCCAGCCTCTCCCCCTGAACCAGGGCCAGAAGACCATGAAGCTGGGGACTTTTTTTTTTTTTTTTTAAATGTCCCAAAGCAGATAATAATCTCCCCCTTCCACTCTCCTTTTGTCACTGTCCCTTTCCCTCTCTACTCAGAGAAAGATGAGACTCACCCAGCCACCACTATCCCAGTTGTTCCTACCTCACTTCAACTAGGGCTGCAGGGAGCAGTTGCATGGGGCTCAGCTGGAGATAGAGGCAGCAGCAGGCAGGTTTCTCCTCCCTGTGCATGCTCCCTGGTCTGGCAGGGAACACGGGGGTGGGACTGGGAACTGGGCAGGGAGGAGAGCCCACCCACTGCTGCCTGCTGTCCCTGACTGAGCCTGGATTCCCATACATCCCAGCTGGAGCAGCTATAGAGTTCCTCCTTCTGCTCCTGGGTCAGATGGGAACAGTAGCAGCAGTGTGCAGGGGGGTGGAGGAATAGGCTGGTGTGTGTCAGTGTAGAGGGGAAGAAAAGGAGTGCTGAGATTTGCATTTACTTTGGGGACTTAAAGTATCCAGCTGCTTTTCCTGAAACAGTGCAACCATGCCATAGCACCCCCTCTGGATCAACCCCAATGCTGTGTTGCTTGGGCAAGTACAAGTGATATTAAGTCTGTAATAGAAAATGGAAGACAAGCTAAGAGCTTGTCTACATTACAAAATTTTACAGTGCTTGAATATAATCATAAAATATTTGTTTAGATGACATAGTGCTGAATAAGATTTTTCCTAGATTATACCACTGATTCGGTCTAGCCAGTGCTCTACCTACCAAGTCATTTTTTCGAAACTGTTCAAGCCCATGGAAAGCAGCACACAAAACCTACTGTCACAACCCAAAGTTGTGGTTTTTCTTGTTTGTGTGTGCTTCGGCATCGCTAAATCATGTTCCCGCCAAAATTGCAGCTCTTTTGCACGGTGGAGTGTTCTGCTGCAACAGAGAACCCGCATGCAGGAGCTTTTCCCGCCAGTTCTGTACCTTTCTTTGCATAGTGCATTTCTTTTGCATTATAGCAATGCAAGGAGTCACTGCCATTTGTATTAAGATTCGTGCCACATTATTGGCCAGTCTTAATATAAGCACACGTGGCGGCTAGCTATTGGCTTGCTAGCCGTACAAAAGGCTTGGGTGGTTTCCGCCCAAATCGGAGAGAGAGAGAGCACGTGGAGTTCGGGAAAGGAGCGTGAGGATCTCTAAGCGCTGCTGATCCATACGAACCCAGCTTTTTCCTTAAGAGGGCAACAGAGGTTTAATTTATCGAACCCACGGAGCTTCAACAACTCTGCAGGACTTATTTACTGTCCCCTCGGAGCCTTAATGACTCCGAGGCAACCAACCTCTAGCCTCTCCCTGTCGCCGATTGCAGCCCAGATGTATCCCTATCCTAAAGACCCAATTGTCGAGCCCACGGAGTTTAACAGCTCCGGGGGACCTGGGAACTGAGTAACACTCATGGAGATACAGCTGCTCCGTGGGAACGAATTCTTGAACCCCGCGGAGCCTGAATCACTCCGGGGTCAAGGAACCGAGTGTATTAGAGTCCTCCACCGAGAACTCAAGCTGACCAGCCTACACCGCGACCACCTTGGGTGTAAGTAAATAATCTTTTCAATCAACCATTACGCCTCCGTGACTGATTCTAGCTAGAGCGTGTCATACCGCACTGCGGTCTTTTCCAACCCTGTGTAGCCAGGCTACTGGCCACAGCCTATGTACACACAAAGACGGGTCCCCGGCTCGCACATGGCGACCCAAATGGGATTAGGAGAGAGCTCACACATGGTGATCCAGGCGGGATCGGGAGTCAGCCCGCGCACCTACATTAGACATCTATAGTCATACCTTGGAAAATAAGCTGAGACCCCAAGAACCCGATTATTATTTTTACTGCAGCATTAATTAAGAACCACTAGTTCTGTGATGTTAGGCACTATACAAACAGCCAAAACTGGTTCTACAATGATGAGTTTACAGGATGTGCAGAAACGTGGGTATGAAAGACTGTACAGCTGCTGAGTATTGCCTTGGTGCAACGATAAAGGATATAGACCTATGTGCAAGTGATAGCATTGATTAAAAATGAAGTTGGGAGTATGGAAATGGAAAACCAATCAGTAAGTGGGGTCAAGAAATACACCATCAGAAGACTACAGGTAAATTTATCAATCTGCCTAATACATTTGGGGAAAAAACAGCATCATTTTGCAAACCTGTCAGCATACCACTATATTACCTCTGCTGCATCCATAATAATCACATCTGTCATACCACTTACTTTTTAAGTCCTTATTCTCCATATAATGCCTAGAAATGAGGCTCTGTATGTGCTATGTATCTGATCTGGGTTATTTTACTCTTTTCGAGCATGTGTTACTCTGATGCTTCTGCCTTCTACAGAGCACTGAAAATAGGGAGATGAGCAAATAGTTTTCCAGTACAGTGGGAATAAACCAATAACTCTGTGAAGATCAGGCAATCCTCAGTCCTTGAGTACCCAATTTCCACAAATCACCTCCCATTATCATCTCTCCTAGGTAGTCCAAGTTTTGATTCCTGTTCCCACTCCCAAGCTGACTTCCCTGTAGACCTTCTAAAGTTCACAAGACACAGTGCAAACATCAGTGGGTCAGCAGGAGGAGTCGATCTGGAAATATGCTCTCCCCTCAGGACCAAGTCAACTCAGGCAGCGTTTAACATATCCATAGAAGGCAAGTCTGAAACTGAAACAGGAATATAGGCGTGGAATCAGAGGGGAGCAGGAAAGATGGGAAGTTAAGTGCGAAGATTAACTGGGAAAGGTGGCTACAAAGGAGGGACCAAAAAGTCTGGCCTAACAAAAAAGCTCTGCAGGTACTGTGAACTGGTGCCACAGTTCCAGGGAATTTACAACTTCATAGTGCTAACCAGGAAGAGGTAAGCTGGAGCCCAGCTGCATATGTTGAACTATATGGACACACAGCCATTTATAGTTGCTACCTGACCAAAGGCTGCCAATTTAGGACAGTCTCTGTTACAGGTTTCATTGTTTGAAATACAGGAGCATCTATATTTATTGTTGATTTTAAAAATATTTTACAGTACATCCTATTTTATTATGAAAGGGCTCTCCCATGAGCTTCATGTTCACAGAAACCAAGTTGTTACATATGCTTTACTTTGCACTTAAATTACTGAAAACCAGTCTCTATTAACACACTGGCCAACTTTGACTTGCCAAAGCAAATCAGATGAGGGAGAAGGAGAATTAAAACAACAAAGATTATAACCAAAATATTTTCACGGCTAGGGAGGTGCATTTTCAGACCCACAGGAATCCTGTTTAAATATTGTTTTTCCAAGTATATAGGAAAGGTGGAGTATAAAAGTCTCTACTGGGAGGAAAGACTGATGAAATGGATCCATACTCCCTAATGTACTCACAACTAATCTAGAAAACTAATGTAAATATTTCTTATTTCAAACCTCCACAGCTGAATTTTCATAGCTTTCATTTTTCATATCAGCCAATTTTGCTTTGCTGCCTTTGTGGACACATAGGGTAAAATAACAGAAAATAAAGAAGTAGATATGCTGAACTGGCTACTGTAATATAAGTATGTTTTATGAGCCTAGTCATCAGTGAGAGTGTGCTAGATAGGAAAACAACACTGAAAAAGACTATGTAACACTAAGTCCCTTGTCACACTCGCAACTCAAATAACATTTTCATTTCAAACATTGCTGCACCTTAAATCTGTGGTATTGTTCTGCAATAGTCCAAAAGCCATCATGACCTCACCATTATTGCACTGTGATATCATGGTGTTGTGTTGTTTGTGTCACTGCTGAGCAGCTATAAAATGTTGATAATATTGTGTTTAGTTAGAAAGTAGCCAGCCTACAAAGTGATACAGTTAGCATTCTTTCTCATGTCTTCGGAGCAGTTGGCAAAGAAGGAAGTGGTAGAGAAAAATCTTTTTTGTTCCTTACCTTCTGGCAATTGTGAAATGAAAGTGGCCTCTCTGCTCTTTCCATATTTTCCTAGAAGGGAGTTCTACTCTTAGGCAAGGTTTACTCCACCGCAGGGGTAGGCACCCCCTGGCGCACATGCCAGAGCGTGGCATGTGAAGGCATTTTGCTTGACGTTTACACCTCAGGGAAGGGGCCAAGTTGTGCTGCCACAACAAGGATCAGGCCCCTTGAGGCTTCCCCAGCTGTCTGCCCCTGTCATGCCAACATCTTACAAGTTGACATTGCAGGTATTTTTGGCACTCTGCCCAAAAATGTTGCCAACCCCTGCTCTACAGACTTCTGACAGTCTTCAGCAACTTTGGCCACTGGCACAAAGATGATTCAATCTTAATTGATACAGTTGTGCTGTCAAAAACTCCTAGTATAGGTACAGATATACCAGTGAAACTGAACTTTTGCTGGTATAACTCATTTCACTCCTGTGCATGGTTTTCTATACTGATACAGAGGGCAGCTTTGAGGGTATAACTGCATCCACACTAGGTACAGCATATTGGTAATACCAAAGTAGTAAACTGTTCTAAATTTAGATATAGAAAGAAGAAAGAAAGGCTGAAAGATTGCCTCTTACATGGATATGTTTCTCTGCTAGGTATTTCTCATTATTATAAGCATAAATCAAGGAAATTGGTAACTGCAGGGACCTGCAAAAAGTGATCTGGGTTTCAGGCAGACCAAGCTAATTGGCTTTATGGACCATAAGAGAGCTCTGAAAAGCAATAAGAGGCTCCAGAGTAAAATCTGGGGATCACCATTATTAAGTAATAAAAATATAGAGGATATATGATATTCAGACACCATCTTCCAGAAACCAAATGGGGGAAAAAAAAAAAAAAAAAACACAACCTTTTAGGAGCTAGATTCTCTCTCACTGAAACTGGTAAGGCTAACAGCCACCTTCCACTACTGATAAACATAAGAAATAGTTAAGCCCCTCCAAATAACGTGAATGTCATCACCGAAAGCAAAGATGCCAGCAAGATACATATGGGTGTAGGGAGAGTTTGACTGGGAAACTCTAGAGACCTCTTTCTGTAAATACTGA
This sequence comes from Alligator sinensis, assembly GCF_000455745.1. Lineage (NCBI taxonomy): Eukaryota > Metazoa > Chordata > Crocodylia > Alligatoridae > Alligator > Alligator sinensis. Next base: position 233,637 of record NW_005841920.1, read on the forward strand.
AGGAAGGAACGGAGAAAATAAGCAGCTGAAAGCCCAGGACACAGATATGCTAAGCATGTAGGCCTGAAAGAGGCTTGAAGCAGTGAACAAACAAAAGTGCGTACAGATGTTTGAATCTTCCTTGTTTAAGGAAACGGAACATTAGGCTTTCTTTATAAACACAATTACTTCAAAGAAATACCTGACTCCAATGTAAATTTCTCCTCCTAACCACAACAACTCAATAAACTTCAGTCTTTAGTTTAGGTATCTTTTATTGGACCAACTGCATAGCTGGGAGAGGTGTTAGACAAATTTTTAGGCATACATTACCTTAGTGGTTAGACACGAACTGGAGATGAGGTAAAATAGTATACGCCCAATATCTTGTCTAACACCTCTCCCAGCTATACAGTTGGTCCAATAAAAGATATCATAAAAAAACCCTCATCTCTCCTACACTTTCTGGGCCATTACAACTATTACAGCTCTCTAATCCCCCTATAATCTTTAGTTAATTATTTATTTAAAAGAGGGGTAGGAACAAAGAACATTCAGTATCATGTAGGCCCTAAACATTCATCATACTCTCCATACAAAAGCTGTTTAAATGAACATAAGCAGATGCCCAAGCAAGTTTATCGTAGTCTTAAATAGCATCTTAGAATTGTTAATGATAAACAAAGAGCCCTGCAGTTTGCCCAGGTAGAAGCAGTAGCTCATACCAGATGTTTTCCCTAGCTGATGAACAACGAGCTTCCACTACATAATTTACCATCTGATCAACACTTCCTGCTAATCTAACAATCAGGCAGATGCCTTGCAAATTATGGAATATAGAGCATTAGGCACTATTGTATCAGACCTTTCCCTAGCTTTACATGAGCTGAATCTGCATGACTGAAGTCTCTGAGAACTTTACAATTGCCTTCAATAGGCACAGGGTCAGACCCCAAGGGCATATTAAATCCATCACATCAGTCTATGGGATTCAGAAACATGAAAGTAACCAGCAAACTCTGTTGGGTAGATCAGCTAACAGATCAGCTTCACAAGATTTAGAGCTTTTTTAATGTTTCTACTAAACATATTTGTCTAAAAGTCAGGCAAACTTATTTTTTGTGTTGACCTCTGACCTTTCTGTGCCTTGCACATTAAATCAATGATGCTAAAAGTACTGGTATAATTGCATACATTTTCTGACAGAGCCTCTGCCTCATTCAATGTGCAAAATAAACTGCTTGGTTAATGAGTTGCTCTGTGCTAGTTTCTTTTTCCATATTTTCAGTGGATGGTGGTAGCCCTATGTCTTATATACTACACATTGTTCAAACCCTGACCTGAAGACAGAATTGTAAAATTCCTCATTTCTACGGCATTCTTCACAGTAATATCTGAGTACTTCATAAACTTTGATGAATTTGTCTTCACAGTGCCTCTGAGATGAGGAGGTAGCATTATTTCAATTTTACACAGAGGAAGAGAAGGAACACAGAGATTAAGTTCAAATGAATCTACTAATTTTGGGAGTCCCGTTTCAGATACCCAAACAACACATGATATGTTCAAAACACAGTTCCCATTGACTTCAGTTGTATCTGAAGTGACTGCTCCATCTGTCAGCAAATAAAGCCCTACTCTCTCAAGCTGGACATGCAGAAAATATGAAACAAGCAAAAAGTGACCATGTTATAAAAGTATAAATTAAGGCATCTGCCCAGCATCATATAGGAATACCAGTTCTCCAGGGCAGCATTCAACTGCCTTGACCAGGAGACCATCCTTTTCCTTTCTGCTACTCTCTGGTCTCGATCATCCCACACATTCCAACATTTGCAACACAAGAAAAAGGACCTTACAGAAAATATTCTCCGTTACTGCATAACCTTGATTCATTCCCACCACATACCCATCTACTGCAGAAGAATGAAATAAGGGTCCTGTAAAAAAAATCATCTATGATCATGTAATTAAATGCTGTATCATGATGCACATATGCATAAAGGGAAATAATTAAAATTGTATAGGGAGCCTTCAATCTAGTTTTCTTAACTTTAGAGTGACTGACTCCATAGCTTTGTTGCTCTTTTACTGTAGAGTTTTGTGAGGATAATGAAGGAAACTGAAAAACAAGAAGTTCCATCATACGGTATGACACTTATAAGTCATCAACAGGATTGGGTCATTTAAGCCACTGACAGATGTGTAACTCCCAGGTCTAACTCATGGCACTTCACAGAAAGCACCATCAGTTAAACTGATCTTCCTGACTCCCATTGGTTGGGGAGTTAAACTGATCTTCCTGACCCAAGAGACATTAGATCAGGGGTAGGGAGGGGCCGGCCAGGGCTAGGGCAGACAGACCCACATCTCACCTGGATGGAGGCAGCACTAGGGTGCCGAGCACCAGGACCAAGAGCTCAGGGCAGGGTCTGGGTTGCACAGGGTCTGAGCAGGCACAGAGGAAGGTGTTGTGGTCAGGCTCGCCTAACCAACTCCTTGGGAAGGTGACAGCCAGAGTACAGTAGGGGCTCAGTGGGAAGCGGGGGCTGCCCTGGGGCTCTGCAGACTTAGGCCATGGCAGGGGTGCCAGCAGCACCCAAGGTGGTGCCTGGCCTGGTGCAGCCCATGCAGCTCTGTGGGGATGGGGCACAGCAGCCCTGCCCATGAGGAAATGCTACCCGGCCATGGTGGGATGCCTGGCTTGAGGGGCTCTCAGCTTAGCCTCTGTGCATGCTGGGAACATTGCAAACAGGGCTAAGTCCCCATCCCCCACCCCCCGGGTTGCAGTAGGAGCCCCCCAGCTCTGGGAACAGCTGCCACAGGTGGTGCTCAGGGCCGAGCCAGCTGGGATCCTGCAGCACAGTGACCCTGCACAGCACCTGCCTCGGCCCAGGCCCTTTAAAGGGAGCTGCAGGTGGGCAAGGCCAGTGCCCGAGCAAGCCACCGCAGCTGTGGGTTTGTGAGAGCACATACGGCCAGGCCCTTGTACCGGGGGTGGCTCCACCCCATATGTACTGTGCCCAGCATACAGGGAGGCTGAGTCTAGAGCCAGAAGTCCCCAAGCCTTACATCCTGTCCCAGCCAGGTGGCATCCCCTTGCAGGCATGGTGGCTTCGCCCCATCCCCATGGAGCTGTGTGGGCTGCTGAGCGCTGCTGGGCACCTGCCATGGCATCTATCTACCCAAGCCCTGGGCACAGGGCTCATCCACCTGCTGGGAGCCTCCTGTGCAGTGGATCTGCACAGTGCCTGCCTGGACCCTACCCCCACCGCCTTGCAGCTCCCCTCCAGGAGCTAGGCTGGGCTGATAGGCACAGCCCAGGTACAGAAGGCAGGGTCAGAAACACAGACCTTGTCCCTGCCTGTGTTCTCCTGACTCCACCCCCAGTGCCTGCTGTGGTGTTGGGCCGGTGGCTGCTCTGGAGAGCCCAGAACAGCCACTTAAAAAAACATTTTTTTAAAACAATTTCCTTGCATGCCTCCTGGTGTGCCAGGGAAAATGTCTCCACGTGCCACTAATCGGCACGTGTGCTGGGGGTTGCCAATCCCTGCATTAAATGTTGGGTAGGGAGAGTGGGTGATCAAGCTCTAATTTGGAGCTCACTCAGGGAGAGAGGCTATATTCCTGCAGCCTCTTCCCCAAGCTCCGCCCCCCTCTCCCAGCTCCTGTTCTGTCTCAGGGTGGGAGAGAGAGAAGGCAAGGGAGGTAAGTCTATTCTGAGAGTTCAGACTGTGGAGGAATCAGGCCCTTTAAAAGCACTCTGTAGCCTTGCACTTGTGTTTGGGCACAGCTTCAGGGGCTTTCACAGTGCTTTCAGAGGCCAGATGGGCAAAAATTGTCACTTCTGTCTGCACCTTTAGGTCCTCCACACAGAGGGATGGGGAGACTTCAGCATCTTACATGCCATTCTAGAGTCTGGAATAGTATGGGCTATCAGTGGGCACAGATGTAGCTCCATGTTTACCCCACACTTTCTCTCCATCCAATCTGCTTTATCCCATTCCTGTGCAGTCTTTCCCCAAGGTGTGGTTTATCATTCTAGACCTATTCTCTATTCTAATCCTGTCCCACACAACCTGGCTCTACGAGAGAGTCTTGGTCTCCTTGTCCTTCCTTCTGGAATCCCTTTCTAAATACTAATATCCTCCTCTCCGTGTGTCCCTCCTCGAACTACCCTCTTCTCATGTCCTTATCCAGCCATTCCTGTAACCCACCAGCCTCCAATCATTCCCTGCTTCAGTTCCCATTTTTAGCCTCCACACTGTCTCCCTTCCTCTACCACCTCCTCCTCCCTAGCTGCTTATTTCAGTCTCTTTGCTGTTCCAATCCCAGTTCTTTCCTTACATCTCAGGTGCTTGTCAGATCTATCTCCAAATGCCCCAGTCTCCCCTGAGACTAGTTCTTAGTCCCAGCTTCCTTGCCTCAGTCTTTCCTATCTCCCCTCTTCTCCCCCCACTCTGTCTCCTAGTCCAGGCTCTTGATGGGACAGTTCTCAGTCCCTCAACATTCAACTAAGGCACCTTCCCTCATCTGTGCTGTCTGAACACCTGCCAGGTAGTAGGTCAAGAAAACAGGAGAGGCAGGGTCCTTATTCTTAATTCTGAGATCTGACAAAGCATTTTTACTCCTGTCACATCTAGGAGCTATGAAGAGATGGAACATGATCAGTGCACACAGAACTTAAGCAATTTTAATCTATTCAACTTTAAGATGTCTCTACTGAGCACATGACTTGCCATTGTTCAAAGGTTTATTATCTAGCCAAATTTAGGTACATTTTCACATCCCCTTGCTCAAGTTCCTGCTCAAAAGCCTGGGGCCACTAGACCTTTTCAAAGTAAAGATCAAACAGATTATTTTTAAATGAGGCAAGTATCTTTGCTTATCCTCATATATATTCAGGCTTGGGTGGCATCTGGCATGGAAAGCTTCAGTCCAAAAATTTTAAAAGTTAGAAGTAATTTTCCTTATAAAATTTCTGATCATGGGAAATATCAGCTAGCATTAGTAGTAAGTCTTAGTCCAGTCCAGCCAATATGTGTAAGTTCACTCCATGGATAAATTTAGCCTACAGAATAAAAAAATATTACACAAAATCTAAAATAGTCTGGTGGTTAAATAGGGACACATACATTGCTTTCCTTTCTCTTGCTGTGGTGAGAAGCAGACCCTCGTGGTGTTGTCATTTTCAGTTTTGTTTTGGAACTGGGAGCATTTGAGGAATTCTGGCCAAGAAGCGTTCACCATCCCCAAGACTGGTTCACAACCTTCTTTTGCTGCCTCACAAAATGATCTGCAGGGCAGGAGTCCTCGACTAGAGGAAAGAAGGGAAGAACGAAGACACCAAGAATTATTTTTTTAATCAGGGTATGAAATAAATTTCTACTTTTTTCCTTTTTTAAATTAAAAATAAACAAACATTTATAATAAGGTCATATTCAACATGGCAGTACAGGATAAAAGGCAAGTTATCTATAGTTTTAATTATTTATTGAAGGGCCTATTTACCGAGGCATCAAAACTCCATATAAATCCAAGTTAAAGGAGTTTCTAACTAAATTCAATCTTGTCCGTGCTGAATAGCTAAAATATGATAAATATGAAGAACAAGGACAGAGGCCATGAAGTTAAGTAGTCTTTGAACTTGGCTTTAGAAATTACCCATTAAATAAAAAGTTTAAATAAGGTGCACCAGTCTGTTTTTTTCTCTCACAATAGGTATATGGTTAAATATAAATGTGTGTCCCTATTTTATATTAAATGTATATATGTATAGAACTGTTGCCATTTGGCCTCTATCCTTTAAACACCTATTATGCAAATCACAGAAAGAAAAATTTTTAAATAATGGCCTGGTAGGAATTGTAAAATAAACAGAAAATATCTATCATTATATTTATTAATGATCCAGAAAAGGAGGTGATCAGTGAAGTAACAACATCTGCAGTTCATTGATAAAAAATAGTGCCAAGGAAAGTTTAAAAAATGGTTAATTGGTTTCTGCACTAATTTAACATATCAGTCATGCATGTAGTTTTGAAGTCCATGCCCAGGCTCTGCTCCACCGCCATCACCATCACCTCCAAGCTGCCCAGGGGGGCAGCAGTGTCAGTACAGAGGACCACAGGGCAGCCTGGGTGCAGACTCCAAGCTGCTGCAGCAGGAAGGCGGGGCAGGGGGGATGAAGGGGGCGCACATAGACACAGGCACACGCAGCCTGCATACAGCTAGGAACGCAGCCCGGCAACATGTATAACAGTGCCCAGCAGGTAAGACTGTGGAGACAAAGGGGCATGGGGAGAGGGAAGGGGTGGGGAGCAGATCAAGACCCTCAGGGTGAGGGAGGGAGTGGGTCAAGAGCAGGTGGAGGGGCTGGGGTGAATGGGGCCTTGGGGTGAGGGCAGGTTGTGGGATGGAGTGCAGGGCGGGTGTGGTTCCCTACCACTGTGCATGCCCCCAGGGAGGCATGGGGGGGTATATGCCCCCCAGATTTGTGCATGGGGTGGAGGCAGGCTGGGGCTCTACAACCTGCTGCCCTTGCCCCAGGAGCCACACAATACCATGTTGTACCTCCTGCCACTGGGTGGGCAGGGGACACATGACACGACCAACGTGCAGCTCCCAGGGCAAAGGAAGCAAGACAGAGAGCCCCAGCCTGCAGTGGGAACCCAACCTCTGCTGCATGCACATGCCCCCCATGCCTCCCCCAGGGGGGTCCACAGTGATGCAGATGCACACAGACCCCTACACCTCTGGACGAGCCACCCACAGCTCCATCCCATGACCCACCCCGGCTCTGTGGCCTCACTCACCTTAGCCTCTGCCCTTGCCCTACTCCCTCCCTCACTGTGGGGGACTCAATCTGGCCCCCTTTACCTCTTTGCTCTCCCCCTGCTCCTTCCCCCTCCACATACTTACCTGCTGAGTGCTGCATTACATACTGCCAGACTGCATTCCTGTAGGGTTACCATATTTCTAGTTTCAAAAAAGGGGACACCTGTGTGTGGGGGGTGGGGTGGGGGTAGGAGCAGTAATATAAATTAGAGGGTAGGGAAGGTGGTATGCCCATGCCCTGCCCCTGCTGCTCACTCCCAAGCCACAGCTCCCCCAGCCCTGCTGCTGCCCTCACTCCTGACCCACAGTACCCTGCATCTTCCCAGGGCATGCAGGGACCACCCCTCCCCAGGCTCTGAGCCTCACACACACACCCACAGCCACCCACACCTTGACAAATTCCCACATATACACAAGCCTTACACCCACCCCCCAACTATACAAAGTACCTGCATAATTTTGCATAATTTTGAGTTTTTCTGCGCATAATTTTGAGTTTTTAGCTGTGCAATTAAAATCGTGATTAATTGTGAATTTTTTTTTAAATCACGCAACTATTTGCAATCAAATGTTTTAATCACTTGACAGACCTAAAAGTAAATCCTGGTTCATCTGTCATGCACAATTTACACATTGAATAAAACCAGATCCAGATTAGAAATTAGAGATTATAAATGACCATTATCTGTACTGTTTACAAATTTAATTTATTGTATGACCTGTAGTATTTACAGTGCTAGTGATGTGGATCAAAATAGTCCAACTTATTACAATATTGATTATCATCATCATCAATTGCAATAACAACAATAATGCATCATTGACTCTCTAATCAAGACCAAATACCAGCAAGATCCCATAAGTGAAAAAGATCACTCTGTTCATAACCTGCAATTAATTGTTTAAAACAAATATTTCGTTTCCTTATTAAACCCAAACTACACTCCACACACCTTCCCCCTTCCCTCCCCACCGAGCAGACACTAGAGTTCCATCTTGTTGCTGCTCCTGTTCAATGTGTACATGAGTGAGGTTGCTGGATGAGACTGTGTGGAGATTTGGAGGGAGGTGGCATCAGTATGCTGATGACACCCAGCTCTACCTCTCTATTTCATCTGACCCATGGTCCGTAGTCTCAGTTCTATCCCAGTGCCTGGCTGCAGTTTGGGAATGGATGTGGATGAACCAATTAAAGCCAAATCCAGGTAAGAAAGGTGATGGTGGTCAGGGTGGGGGAATTGAAATACAACGCTGATGGAGCTCAGCTTCCTGTTTTTACTCAGATTCACAGGCTTGGAGTACTCCTGGATCTTGTGCTACTACTAAATCTTCAGATGGTGAAAGACACACCTCACCACTAACGCCAACTCCATCTGCTGAGACGGCTATTGCCCTTTGTAGATACCTCCATGCTACCACATGGGAGCTGGACTGTCCCGAGCTGAGTCACCTGCTATGACTTATGGGACATGTACTTGGTTCCCTTGATGATATAAGGTCTCCCTGCAGGCTCCAGCTCCCCTCTGGCATCTTCTCTGGGGCTCCACCTTCCCTACCCCTCACCTCTCTCCTTTCAGGCGTTCTGATAGATCACAGGCTGCCTCTGAGCATTTGTCATGGTCAGTTGGAGTGCAGTTGGAGTGCAGCTGCACAATGTTCTTCCCACGGCCTCTGGCCATGCGGTACTGTAGTTGAAATGAAAAGGCTAACACAAACAAAAAAGAATAACTAAAGGTCCCTCAGCTTGAGTGGGGCAGGGCTCCGTTACCCCTCACTGAGATGTTCCCTACTGAAACTCCCTATTTGGGGGGGTTTTCCAACTTCCCCGCTTCTTCTCCCTCCTTCGGCACCCCTCCTTCTCAGAGGCTCTTCGCCAGTGCACTTCTTGTGTGGGCTTTAAATATGGGGGGGTGCTGGGGTGCTGCGATGCACCCACAGCAAGGTCCTTCCCCACTGAGCCCCACCACTGAGCCTCGGTTGGCTCTTCCCTGCGAGGGCCAGTCTGCGCACATGTGGGCTTTGGCTGGGTGAGAGCCACCTGGTCTGGGTTCTCCATGTCACACCGGGGCAGTACCCAGTCAGCAGCTTGCCTTGGCCAGCTCCCCCAACTTACAGGCCTGTCGTGGCATCCATGGCGATGGCCACAGCAATGGCGTCTGCGTTGGTGACAAAGGCAGCAGTGATAGCAGCACAGACATCCATGCTGGCAGCAGCAGCAGCGTCAATGATAATGGCAGCAGCAGTGGCAGCATTAGTGACAGCAAGTCTCTGGTGTCACAGGAGGCATTTGGTCCCAGCTTGGGTGCCCGGTGTCTTCCACACTGGCCCCAGCTCATGGCCAGTCTTATGGCATGACCACTGTGCTATGCCACAATCCAGGCCTGGTTCTTTTGCCTGCATGACAGCAGCTGTACTGCATGTGGCCCATCCACCTGTGCCGTGGGTATTAGGTAAGTCTGGTGGGGGCCTGCCACAACCTTGCATTCATATTTGCATCTAGCCACCATCATCCATACCTTCACGGCCTCAAAGCTAGACTGTGTTTTGTGTAACACTATCCTGGAAGACCATTCAGAAGCTGTAGCCAATGCAGAACACAGCAGCCCGCCTTATAACAAGCATGAGTCACCAAGAGTACATAATTTCAGTGCTCCAGAGTCTGCACTGGCTCCCAATAGCTTTCTGGTTGAAATTCAAGGTGCTTCTATTAACTTATAAGGCCCTAAAAAATCTGAGCCTTACGTGCCTAAGGGAGAGCCATCTATTTTACACCCCATCATAATCCCAAAGTTCAGCGAAGAGCAACCTCCTGCAAGTACCATCAATGCACCAAGTCCACTTAGTGAAAGCATACTGGAGGTTGGTCACAGAAGTTGCTCCTCAGCTCTGGAACTCTTTCACTTGGGGCCTGCCCAAGGCTGAGCCTAGGCATCTTTTAGAAGTGCTGTAAGATGTTCCTATTTTGACAGGTGTTTAGCAAACAAAGCAAGGCTGAGATTGTTTACTGGGGTTCTGTTTTATGTTAGTATTCTAGTTCCCTTCTAAATTGCTTTGTTCATTCTCCTGTTTTATAAGTTATTCTGTCCTCTTATTGTAAAGTACTATCAGCCGATATTGGGAAGGGCAGAATATACATCAAATAAATAAATAATAAATTTAAGTCAATTCCAGTTTCCATCCAAAACAGCTCGATACAAGTCACAAGAAACAAAATTAATTGTCTAAAAAAGAAAAAATGCCTCTCATCATTTTCTAAGATAGATAAATAAAACATACTGTCCTGTTTAGTAAAAGAAATATTGAATGCAATGGAAAGGCTATGTGTAGCTGCAAATCAATGTTTTAACAAATTTTAATGAACAATTAGAATTAACTTTTCTCTAGGAAAATAGGTACAGATGCAAAAGATCATTAAGAACACATTATTAAATGAAGAAATTCTGTTTGATAATTTAAGGATCACAAAGTCAGCAAATTAAATCATTTTGTTTTAAATTAACCCACTACAGCAACCATAAAGGAATGTTCATTTGTAACTGCATGTATACTTTACAATAAATTAGGTGTTTCTTTTTCCTATGCAGGAGCCAACACTATGCACACATTTAAGCAATTATATAGCTTAAATATTTAGATTCGTGACTTAAAAATCTATTTTGTAAAACAATAGAAAATGTAAACATAATTTCTAATGTACTAGATGCTTAATGCTTATGTGTTATTTGTGTCAAACTGCTTTTGGATAGCAAATGCTATTCAATTAAACACAGAAAATCAGCTTTGTAAACTGCTTTATGTTGGCTAAATAATATTAAATGTGCTGATACATACAAACATATCATAACAGGTCCTGCATTTAAAACAAAATGTTTCATTAAACAAAGGAAGCATTATTTATAGCTGGTGAATTGAACTGCTGGTTTCTAATTACCATGTTCTTCAAAATTTTAGTAGATCTCAGTGGTTATTTCCTAGTTTTTCTTCTTAATTGGGAAAGAAAAATAAGCTCTATCACTTTTTCAGCTCCCAATCAGCTTCTCAATTCTAAATAAACTAGTAATTGAACTAAACTAAGTTGAACAAGTGAAAAGAAGGAAATATATTCTCTGTATGTAAAAGAGGCTATAGTTGTCAAAATCCAGCTTATTACATCAAGATGCTTAACCAGGATTTTCCCATTCTAGTGCCCTGATTTGTTTAAAGCTTTAATCTTCAAGTAGGATGTTTACTGCCCATTTCTTTTTAGATTAGTCATAGTAAGCATAGACTTTAATACAAGTCAAATATTAAATCAATTAATTTAAGAAATTTGCTGCAGAAGTCATTTTCCTAGCCATTACTTTGATGATGTGACCCCTCCCTTTTGCTATCACACCAAACATTGTTGTTACTTGTTTTCAGTTTCAAGCCCTATTGCATGATACCTATTACTTTTCACTTAGTACTAAAAAAATCAGCTTCCTCCTCTTTCTTTGGCAATACCTCGCAGTCAAGGATGATCGTCTTCCATGAATGTCTTATCTCTGGGTCCAAAGATGGCTGATGAGGCTGGTCCGAGATCAACAGACTCTGTTGCGACTCAGGCACGTGTTTTGGTGCAGTGTGGGAGACTCCGGGCTTCTTGATTCAGTCCGCAACATGATGTTCTTCTGCTCCTGTTTTTCCGTATCCTGTTGTTATTTAAGATTTCAAAGTACTGAAATCCTTGCAGAAGACTCTTCCTCCATTTGGGGTGGTCCTGGGCAATAGTCTCTCACAAGTTGATGTTAATGTTTCATTTTTTAAAGTTGGCCTTGAAGACCTCCTTGAAGTGCTTTCTCTGCCCTCCTCTTGAGTATATGCCTTGACTAAGCTGGGAAAATAAAACTTGCTTCAAGAGTCTGGAGTTGGACATCTGGATGATGTGGCCAACCCAATGGGGTTGATGGTGGACTATCATTGCCTCAATGCTTGTGGTATTTGCTTGCAAGAGGACACCAACATTGGTGCATCTGCCTTCCCACTGGATTAGAAGGATCTTTCCCAGGTAATGTTGATAGTTTTTCTCTAGGTGACTTCAGATGTCTCCTCTAAATTGTTCACATCTCAGCTCCATATAGTAAAGTGGGGGTCACAACTGCTTGATAAACCATGAGCTTGGTTTTAGACCTGACATCACAATCTTGGAATATCTGTTTCCTCAGGCATCTGGAGGCTGCATTTGCACATTTGAGGCGATGCTGCATTTCTTTGTTGATAATAACTTCTAGCTAATCAGATTTATAAAAAACTCCTCCTATAGGTACATGGCTGCTTTTTTCAAGTTTTCTTACATCTGCTGCTGATATTGGCCAACATCAAAGGCAAGGAGCCAGACCAGGTCGACCTCTGGTCTGATCACATGTAAAATATCTCTCCATTAGAGTATGATCTTAGGTCTTTCTAGGATTAAAAGCAGGTGCCACGTATCCCAGTTGAAAGTAGGCAGCTTCCAAAAGAATAACATGAAAATATAAACCAATGGCAGAAATATGATATAGCCTTTAATGCTTATGCAAAAACTGTTACTAACTTAGGACCAAGCCCTGTCCATGCTAAGTCATGGGTACATGTGAAATTTCCCCCTAATAGTTACATTTCTAGGAACAAAGAAACATTCCTTTAACAACCTGATTCCAATCAGTAGCAGCCTCTGTTGAAAAATCTTCTGAGGCATGGCTTAGTTCACATAAATGCCTGGCTCAAGATGATCATTCTTTACTATTCCATGATTTCATTACAGTGGTGAAATCATGAGTAAGCTGAGAGTCTACCACAGACACATACCAGTAAACCTTTGTACCTCCTCACTACCACCATGCTGGTAGAAACAACCTCACAGCCACTCAGAACTACATTAGGTCCTTCACCAGCAAAGCAGTTAAAGATCTTATGGCAATGGAGGCAGTGCAGTTTCTCAGTGCAAGATTGACCACATCACCAGAATCAGCCAGAACTGCCCTCTTGCAAAAACAATGGGAGAAACTAGGCAACAAAACTGTTGAATGGAGCCAGCAAAGAACTACCCTCAGTGAGGAGTTGGCATCCATCTCCAACTACAAATGGCATACATGGCAGAGCCTGAACAGATTGAGAAGGGGTCTTGGCAGATGCAACTTTCTCATTAAATCATGGGGCCCCTGCACAAATGACCAATGTGTTTGTCAAGAGAAGCAAACCATGGATCATCTCCTAAAATGCCCTGTAGCATCACAATGTACCACACAAGACAAACACCAGAAGCAGTGGCCTGTGCAGAATACTGGGAGGAGACCATATAGAAAGGTTGGATTGGAGACATGATGACAAAGAAGTGCATGGTCACATAGATTATTTGGGGCCCCTAATTAAATCAGGGAATCCCTGAATGGTAGGGTGCAAGTGAAGGGAAGGTGGAGGGGGGCTGGTTAGAGATAGAAGTGTACTGATATATTGGTCCATATTGTATTGGCACCAATAAAGAGAAAATTGATATTATCGGCAATCAGCTTTATTTGGCTGACATGCCTGATAATGTCATTGATAATGCATGCATGGCCAGGAGTGCAGCCCAGCAGCTTGGAGAGCAGCATCTGGCCAGTAAGTCTATGGGGGGGAATGGAAGGGGCATGTGGGGGGCAGATTGAGGCCCCCTGGTGAGGGAGGGAGTGGGGCTGGGGCTCGGGAAGGGATGCACAGCCAGGCCAGGGCAGGGCGAGGAACAGGACAAAGCCACAGCTCATCCAGGAAGCGTGGGAGGCCAGGAGAGGGGGGCCACTCCCGCTGCTACATGCACCCCCAGAGGAGACATTGGGGGTATGTGCCCCCCCAGATCTGTGTCCAGAGCAAGGGTGGGCTGCTACTTCATGCTTGGGGCTGGGGGCTGCACCAGCCTCCTCCTGGCAGTGGGGCTGGGCCCAGGTTGCACTCAGGGTGGGTAGGAGTGGGGCGGGAAGCAGTAGTGGGTAGGAATGGGACTACAGTGAATTTTGGGGTGGCTGTAGCCCCCCCTCTAGCCTCCCCTCCCAGCACTGCCACCAGCTGGCAACAGCAGCCTGCCCTGACCCCACATACAGATCCGGGGAGCATATATCCCCTATGACTCCCCCAGAGATGCACGCAGTGGCAGGATCCTCTCCCCGCCCTTCCTGGATGAGCCACGGCTCCATCCCACACCCCGCCCCTCCCCAGCTTTGCAATGCTGTCCCTACCCCAGCCCCACTCCCTCCCTCACTGCAGGGGCTTCGATCTGCCACTCCCTTCTACTTCCCTCCCCCTTGTCCCTTCCCCACAATGGATTTACACCACTTTCCAAGCTGCCAGGCTGTATATCAGCAATCAAACTGGTATCAGTCCATATGGCTGGTCAATAACCAGCCATTGGTATCAGCTCAAAACATTTTTATCAGTGCACCCCTAGTTAGAGGAGCTGCCATTGAGCATATCCTCTGTCCATGAAGGAGGATATCTAAGTACTGAGGTCTAATTCAGCACAGCCTCTAGGATGGCTCCACAGATGCTCAATAGCTGCATGACAGTATTCTTTCTTCCTGTTCTTCTCACAAGAGACCAGTTCAGGTACTAGGGTGAGCACTACAGCAAAGCCTTGCCCTAAATGACTATAAATTTAGGGAACTTTATAGTGTTGAAGAGGAAGATATCATTAATTATGCAAATGGCGTTGTTAATCCCAATTAAGGATCCCACTGTGAAAGGGATGGAGCCTCAACCCTCACTAACTGTAAGCCTACAACCTAGCTCTAGTTAGCAAAATATAATTAACTAACAATAAAAAACAGACACGATATAAAGGGGTAACAATAGTTATATTATCTAAACAACAACAATGTAAACAACAACCAACCAACAAACCCTAATATCAATAACAATACCAACAGCACTATTCAATATCAACAATAATATAAACCAAAGCAATGCAATGCTATCCCAGAGAGGGCACTATAACGTGTGTAATACACTACATGTACAGCTTCTCATATGCTTGCTGCCAGCAATCACTGTAGCAGCACCTCTCACACAGATGCACCCAGAGTCCCAGCAGCAGTAACCCAGGCGCTCACCAGGCACACTGCAAGCACTCAACCAACAATTAACACTACAGAGGTATCAGTCCTCCAGACCCTCACCCTGCACACAAAGAAGAGTTCGGCCTTCCAGGCCCTCACTCGCACCTCCATGGAGTTACAATCTGCTGCCACTCTCTCACCAAATGTACTAGGTGAAATTGCATGCTGCACTCACCAGCACCTACACGTAAGGAACACATTCATGCCGCAGGAGACTCAGATGCCTCGGATCAGGTCCCTTTTATAACCTTCAGTCACACCAACCTCTGTCCATCACACTTTGGACCAATCATCCTCACAGAAGTACTGTCAATCATCCAAATACCAATCACATCACTGCTCACCTCAGAGAAGGTGACAGTTACCATCTTGGCATTTGACACCAATGAAGTTGTAGAATACAGAACCCATGTGGGCATGTTCAGACCTCAAAACTGGTCATTACCTCACCATAGGTGAGAAGTTCATCATCTTCTCTGGAGCCTTCTGGCCCTTGAAGTCACAGAGCATGTGCAGTTCTGTGTTGACTATTTAACTTCTACTCAAAACTACTAACAGGCCAGGCCATGCACCACTTTGCAGCCTACAATAGGACATAATCAAAAGAAAAAACAGGCACCTAAAAAGACCTGAGGAAACAGCACTTCCCACCAACTTCACTAGTTTCCATTTGAATGTAAAAGTGGATCTCAGTTGGTCAATTGTATTAAAATATTGTTTTCAGGAGGCCTGCAACCAAGCAGCTACAGTTGCTACCCAAATACTATTAGTGATGAGGCAACTGATGGAAATTACAAAAACCTTCCACTTGAGTCCATGCTTTCTTTTTTAGATATGTAAAATGTGTATTAGATGAACATCCCAGGTTCCAGGGAGAGATTTTGGATTACCCCTTTGACCTACTCAGCTGATTTGTCTTACTGAAATCAGTGCAATGGCATTTCTCTACATAGACACTAATTAGATGAATGTGCTGCCAAGTGTACTTATGTTTACCATGCATCCTGATTGGTTGCAGAGAAGCTGAAATTAGTGTTGAGATAAATGTTGCCTTTACAGATATTTTGCCCGAGTCATGCTAAGAACTTTTACATAACACTAAATATATTTTACACACTGCAGTTCTGAGGTTCTCTCAAATATGAGATAAGAGCCCTTATTGTTAAACTTGTCTTGTGGTTCCCAGTGTGACTATCTCTGGTTGGCAGCTTACTTGTTGTTTGGAAATAAGCACTTACATTCTAAAATAGTACCTTTCACTACCAGTTTGTGATGTGCTGAAATGCAGAAAGTTTCAACACCATGTAAAAAGGCCTCTCTGACTATACACAGAACAACAACAAATGGCTTTCCCCTGCTGACAATTAGAACTGCTGGCTATTAATAATCTCTTACTGTTGCCTGCAAGTGGTTCTAGCAGTTGAAGACCCACTATCTAAGCAGTAACACCTTTTTGGATAAAGTCATTCAAAAATAATTTTTCTGCTTCACAAAACCTATTTTTGCAGTGGGAGAAAGGGCACACCAAAGAACTTTTAGAGCCTGAATATGGCCTGGAAAATTCCCTACCTACCTACAAGGATTTGGCAAGACAAGTAGTTATAATTTCCTTGCGAAGACTGTAACCCTGTTGGTTTCCTTTTTAAGACTATCTAATATTTTAAAAGAGTTTACTGTGCATGATAATGTCTAGACAATTTTTTTTTTTTTTAAACAGATAAATAGCCCTAGTTCTTCTTCTTTCATATGACTAAAGCAAGCAGCAGCAGAAAAAGTGCGGGTTAATTAAACTTGTATGTTGAGGTTTGATAGCCAGTTGATGTCCGGGCCAGGAAGACGATGACAACCTGCTCACGGTCTTCCTTGCTAAGTGCAAAAACACAACAAATGTCATCACTCCAGTGGCCAAACTTCAATCTTCAAACTCACGGACACAAATGCAACAGCAACATAATAACCATAATAACTTTCTTAAAACTAACCAAATGAGGATAAAATTATAATCAAGCCCCTAATAAGGATCCATACATACACATAAATAAATAAATGAAAATCTAGAAGCAATAGCTTGCCAGACAAAGAAATGAGATGCCATGTAAGTAAGCCAGAACTCTATTTTAATTCTTTCACTGAACTTAGCCATTTTATTTATAAAGTCTGATCTTCTAAGTTCCAGTAGTAATTTACGATATAAAACTACCATTGAATGGAAAGATAAGTAGCAAGTCTTAATAACAAGACTTTTCACTAACTCATTAACCATGCATTTATCTCACTGGCTTGATGGAACAGGCCTGCTGACTTCAAAATGCAATTCAAAAAGTCCTTCTGTTCCATTCAGTTTTATCCAGAAAAGGTGAAGATAGGATTATTAGTTAAATTTAAACATTTTTTAAATTTGGAGCCTATTTATTTCTAGCTAACTCAATCTATATAAAAATAGAGTTCTTTTGAACTTTCAGAGAAAAGGTGCTACAGAAGTCCAATGTGTTTATACTTGACCTTAGCACCTACTATTTAAATCTCCAACCCTCAAAATGCGTCAACAATGTCCTTGCCTTAAATCCATCCTGGCAAGTTCTGTCAAGTATTTCTTCTGAGTGATGGGAAAGAAAATGACATTAAGTCTGGTACACAGTGAGGTGAGTATCTTGATCTTTCCAGGTATTATATATTGGTACAAATTAATCACTGGCATTTCAGTGGACACTATAGGAGAGCTACTATAAGGGTGGCTGGATTTATGCACAAAGTATACATTAAAAGATACATAACAGATGTCTTAAAGCTTTATATTTCTTTTTCAGAAAATTGACATAATTGGCAATCATCTTTTTTTGTCTGATATGGCTAATAATGTCGCTCATAAATGCCACATGCATGCATGGCCAGGAGTGCAGCCCGGCAGCTTGGGGAGCAGCATCTGGCTGGTAAGTCTGCAGGAGGGAAGTGGCATGGGCGAGGGAAGGGACATGGTGGGAGGGGCAGATTGAGGCCCCCTGGTGAGGGGGGGAGTGGGGCTGGGGCTTAGGCAGTGGCTGCACATTCACCTACATATAAATGATCTTCTGTCAGCTAAATGAATGAAGCATGCATATGGAAAAAAGTTTAGTTTCATTTGGTTAGTGTCTCTAGGGATGCCTTGACAAAGTAGGAAACGTTAGGATTATCTACCAGTTACCACAATACTTGGTCCAACTACAATATTCACTCATGCTCGATCCATAAAACTAATATTTTGGACAGCAATCAAGTTTACTATGAATATATTTGCTTAAACTCATAAACAATGATTAATCTAAACAATGATTAATCATCCCCATCTTGATTACTCTGTTTACTACCACTGAGAGACCAGGCTTTTTAGAAATCAAATGACAAAGCTTTTAGAATTTTTTCACCGTGTGTTTGACCCAGTCCAGAACACACAATAGGCTTACACAGGTTCAGGGTACAGTTCTATTCCCAATGGAATTCATGGCAAAACACTCATTAGTAACAGAATTTGCAAAGATTTGGGCATTCAGCATAATTCTGTGGTTTGTTATCCCCACACCTTGAGATTCAAAACTCAATGATTTCTTTGTTAACTGCATATAATAGCCCATTTTTATGAATCATGGGCCACCTACAGGAAAATGGTTTATTATCAGAATAAAAAGAAATCCACTTTAAGGGCCCCTCTGCATAGGGTGACTATATGTCCTGGACTGGCTACGACAATCCTGGATTTTGCAGGCCATCCCAGCGTCCCAGCCTGTGGATGTAAATTGAAGTAAAAGTCCTGGATTTAGTTACTGCAGGCACAGGTAGAGGCTGCTGCTGCTTGCAGTACTCAGCCTGAATCCTGCTAAGCAGCAGCTGGAGGCTGGGGGGAGGGCAGGCTAAGCTGAGCACCATTCCTCCTGCCTGGGGCAGCAATCAGCTAGTGTGCGGGTGAGCCAGGATGGCCAGTTGCTACCAGCAGCCTCATGCCCTGCTACTGAGGTCACTACTGCAGCCCAGGCTGCACATGGTGGCCCCAGCCAGCTGCCAATGGGGGGAAGCTCCCAGCCAGGTCCAGCCTCTGCATGTGGGGGATGGAATCAAGCCATAGGCCTGTACACTGTCCTGCCCTGCCATCAGGACTCCTGGGAGCCGCAGGATAGCAGTGGGGGTGTGCATGTGCATGTGAGTGTGCACATGCATGTGCACACATCGTGGTGCCTCCATCTCAGATTTCCTAAACAATTATATGTTCACCCTACATCTACACTTGAAGGTAAAAGTGCAATGGGATCTACTGTGCAATCTGCACGTGCATGGCAGAAGGCATGATTGTGGGATCAAGCATTAGATCTCATCACCCCTTATAGCCAGTGGGATCTAATGTGCTCCCCCTGTACCAACAAGAAGCAAGCTTCTGCAGCTGGGAGCTCCCTCAGTTGAGGGGCTCCAAGCCATGGGGTCTTCCCACATACCCCTGGGGCTGGGGTTTGCAGCTGCTATGATTCCTTAGCCTTCACAGTGTATGAAACGCCCAGAGCTGTGGGATCATGGCTGCTGTGATCCCCCAGCTTTGGGGGTTTCATGCACCCGCAAGGCAGCCATGCCCCCCCAACTGCCAGTATCCAGCTGGGTCCTGGCACCCAGCATCTGCAACTGCAAGATGCAAGACTCTGAATCCCTGCGCTGCTAGGATGCAGAGTCAGCAGCTGCTAGGGCTGAGAGTCCCTTCAGTTGTAGGATTCCCAGCCCCAGCTGGGCATGGTGCATCCGTGCAGCTAGGAGCCCAGTTGACAAAGTTAAACTGAATAAGATGTTTGTGTGATTATTACACTTAGAAAATATAACTATTTAATACACACAGGAGCACTCAGTGCAGCAACTCCCTAACTGCAGTCTCTGGAACACTTCATGGTGGTCTGTGCAGATCTGGCTGCTCATATGGTGCTGGCTTCCCTCCTTGCTTCCAGCTGTCTCTCTTCATTAAAAGAAGCTTAAATATGCATTAAATATTTTCCTAAAGTTACTTTGTTGTGTAAGGTAGTACTGGAGTTGCCACAAAGATAATATTTGATTATAGATGGTTTACATGATCAGGGTGGAAAGGATTATGGTTCAATACCCACATCATCTGCAGGGTGAGAGGGTATCAGACTATGAAAAAGGTTGAGAAACTTTGGTTTAGTGGGTATGGATATCCCAGCTCCACAGAGAAGAAAGAACAGGACTGATACTTGTTCTGTGAGCCCAGATAGTCAAAGCTGATGTCATTTTTCTTCAAGAGATTTCAGGTTCCAATGAAGATATAAAAAATAAAATTATGTTGTTACTTTTGCCTTGACTTCATGACTCCACAAGAGGTCAAACAAAATTTATGGTTGTGAAAATCCTGAGATTAGGTAAATGACATCTAAATGTATTATCAAAAGAATAACTGGTGCTTGGGGGAAAGTTGAGATCCCAGGCAGAAGGGAAAAAAATGTAACTTCCTGATTCTGGTACAAGAGAGATTAGAAACCAATTCAGAAATACTTTTAAGGCTCAGACAGAAGTAACAATTTTCACCTAATCTGGCCCCTGATAGTGACCTAACAGAAGTGTACAGCTGCAGAGCATTTTAAAAAGGCCCAATCCTGTGAAAATCTGAACTCTGAAAGGAAGCAGAGGGAATTCAGTCTGGGATTTTTTCAGCCAGTGCTGGAGGGTGGGGCAGGTGGATTAGAGCTCTCACAAGGTGGAGCAGCTCCAATCCACTCACCTCACCCTCCAGCACTAGTTGGGGAACCCCTAGAACAAGCTCCCGCTGCTCCCTTTCCCACTCCCAGTCTGAAAAGACCACTGGGGCTGGGAGGGAGGAGTGGGAAAGAGGGTCAATGTTAGGGAAGACCACCTGCAGGCTCACAGCCAGCAGCTACATTCCCCAACCCCCTCTCCCCCATGATACAACAGTGAACTTCTGTTGGCCTGAGGAATCGCTGCAACTTAGTGCTTCACAGAAAGCACTCTATGGTTACTGCAGGGAGATGCTCTTCTGTCCGTGTCTTTAGGTTTTAAACTCATCTTAACTGAAAAAGAGAGGCAGGGGTTTCTGATATAAGATTGTACAGTATTTTCTTCATTTATACAGGCAGAAGTGATTTTAAAAATGCCTCCCAACAGAGCTAACACCACTTGTTTCTAGGTTGCAGCCAAACTCAATATTTACAAAGGTGAGCGTAAAAAGTGCACTAGAATAGTTTTTCTTTTCTTGTAGCTAAAATTTACAAGAATTCATATTAACCAAAATTACTACTTATGTACCTTAGAATTGTATTTGGTTGTAACCAGTAAAAATTAAGGATTCACGCCTGGAGTAAAAGCAAGTTCCCTGGGCAAAGCATACATACCTACCCTGTCAGCTTTCAATTAAATAGCAATTTGGTGAGTCCCAAATGAATTCACAATGTCCCCACAATCAAAAATACCTGGTTAATATATCCTACATATAAACAGGGTTTTTTGTGCAGTATAGTTAAGTCACTTCAGGCTCCTCTACACATGCAGGTAAAGGTGCAATGGGATCCAATGTAGGATCCACATGTGCATGGCAGGAGGTATGACTGTGGGATAGTGAATCAAATCCCATCACATCTTATTGCCAGTGCAGGGGTAGCCCAAGATGTGGCTCCCAACCACAGGGGTGCTCTTTGCACACCTGACCCCTCATGGCTGGTAAACCACATCAGTTGTGGTCTCTCAGCCAGAGGTACATGGGGACCCCAAAGCTGGGAGCCCTGTCACCCAGGAACTCCCAGGCTCAGGGGTGCACATGGGGCCCCCCTAACTATGAGGTCCAATCAGCTGATGGGGCTTCCAGGTGACCAGGGGCACCTGGTCAGATGTTCACTTAATGGCATGATAGGAAGCAGCTTTTGTTGAAGTTATTTTGTGGAATAACTTTGTAGCTTATTCCTCTTTCCATCACACCACTAGTTGATTGAAAATGTGGCTGGGTGACCACTTAAGATGTGATTTACAAGTTAATCATGCCTTAAGTAATGTGTAGATGAGGCCTTACTGCAAAGACCAATAGCCAAAAGGCTTTGTGTGTATTTTTCCAAAGAGCACAATCAATGAGACTGCCCATACTGAATAACAAAACTACCCAATTCCAGATGTCTTGTACTGCTAACGCCATTTAATTCAAACATAAAAGTGAATGTGAGACTGCTGTACCATGCTAATTCACCAGAACTATTGTTTGGTCAGGAGCGAGTTTAAACCAGGACGACTGGCCCTTGCGTAATTTGTGTAGCAAGCTTACCCTTTCTCCCAGAATACTTCCTCAAGCAAGCCAAATATTTTAAAGGTATATCTGCCTGAGATCTCTCTCACACATATCGAGCAAATTATCAATTCAGTTCAGCCTCAAAAAATGTATTCTACACAAACTAAACTCACCAAGGTGCATAAGCAGCTCATAATGGGGATTCCTTTGACCTCTGCAGACAGATCATCATAGCTGACATGAAGGCCATTGAGTTTTATAAGTTCAACATTACTACAGACCATTGGATAAATATGACAAACACCGAGAAGCTGCTGTTTGCAACAGCTCATCAAGCTACACATGGAAACTTCTTAGGTTCTTAAATAACACCAGACACTGTGTTCAGTGCTACTCCCCAGATGGCACGCCAAGTAGCATCTCCAGTTTTTCATAGTACGCTCAACTTCCTTGTACATTCTGGTGTACTGGTTAAGGGCTAACTGCTGTCTTTAGATGCAGCCTCAAGCTAGGTATGTTTGGATTACACCACACCACCACACCTCTTTCTTACAGTTACTAACCAGCTTTCTCCTTGCTTTGTGGGTAATAATATGCTAATAGGCTTTTACTAACCCTCACTTCACACTGACTTATGTCCTCTGGCCAGCTTATGAGCAAGATAATGTTAATACTCTACTACTCTTCTACCATCTGTTCCACGAAGGGAGAAAGTAAGACAATTAACTCTGCTTATGTCTGCGTGTCCACACTTAAAGCCTTCTTACTCCTTTACAAGAGTCAGGGGTGTAGGTTGTAGCCGTGTTGGTCTAAGGACATAGGCAGACAAAGTTCTTTGGGTGAATATGATATTTTTTATTAGACCAACTTAAACAGTTGGAACAAAAATATTTAAGCAAGCTTTTGGGTTTAAAAACTCTTCATCAGGCTGAGGAAGTTTCTGCAGTTGGTGTGTGCGCTTCCTGGATAGAATGAAAAGTAAAAAAGGCAGAGGATAGGCTAGTATGCATACAAGATAGGCAGTCAGTGAAGATGTAATCTTGTATGCCTGGAGTGGTCATTTTTGATTTGCTCTTTTCTGGTATCTCCAGGAAAGCAGTGACTCCCCCAAGAGAAACTGAATGTCTCAGTGCAACTGAAAGCATGAATACAAAGAAATGTACCGTTGTCTTTCATGTCAATGAAGCCTCCCTGTGGCAAATAGCTCTAGAAAGTGAAATTAGGGATCCTGTCTCCATGGGGTGGTATAGTAGCATGGCCCACAAAGCTAAGGGAGCCCATAGTTAGGAGGCTTGTGGGGGGACCCAGGGACCCAGCATGGTGCTGCAAAGTGGAAGGGGAGGGAAGTTGGACAGAACTCAGAAGTTGGACAGCCTTGACTTGGACCATTCTGTAATATTACCTAAAAGTATGAGAACTCTCTAAAAATCCTTCAAACCTAGTTGTACAGCCTGATATTGTTCTTAGTTTATTAAGTCTCTTACAAGAGAAAAATCAACATTCTTCAATGTTTTGCTATCCAAAAAATAATAGATTATTGCAACTATGTCTCTTCCTGTTTTGAGCTTGGTTTGCACAAGTTTGCTAGAATCCATGGGTAATTCTGAACCAGTTTTGCCCTAACAACTATGGTTAATAGACAAAGGAAAAAAAACCAAACTAGTCTGGTGCAACTAATTAAACAAAATGCATCAATCGATCTCCTAATTCTGTTTCTAAGAACAAAGTTTTGCTTAGCTGAAATATATTAAAAATATGTAAATATTAACAGGAGGTTATGTTTCTTTTCTGTTCTGTTGTGAATAACGATTTTAATTATTTGAGTAAAATATTAATAGGTGGTTTGATAAAAAAAAATCATGGAGATCAGAGGGAAGCAGGATGACATAATACCTAGTTGCACGACAATTTATAGGCGAGTAACTATAGCTAATGAGGTCTATGTAACACACACACTCCAAAGTAAAATATTTGCATTTAGACACAGTTTGGCTAAATGCAAGTTCAAAAAGTGCCAGAAAAAGTTCACAATATAACCAAAGCTTTTTTATTTTTTCTGTCTCCTTTCCTTCCCTAAATCCCTAAGGCACTGTATTAAAAGGTCAGTATTATGTCCAGATTATTATTAAAAATACTTCTCTGCTTGTTAACATTTTATTGTCTTGTTTCATAACTCTCTCTCACACACATACCCCCCACACACAAACACTCCCCACATACTTTCTGTGAAGTGGAAAAGCATTATATGGTCAATACGTGACCGGGGTGATCTTTAAAGCACTACCCTTGCCTGGTTAGGGCTTAAAGATACCTACAGAGTTTGCAACTTACTACTGTAAAATAAATTCAGCTTCCATACATGTTGGATCCATAAAATTATTAGAACCACCATGCCAGACTTTTCACTATTTTATATATGCTGGAGCCTTTTTCAACCAACATTTTAATTTCTTTAGCTACATATAACAACTATTACAGTGGAGAATAAGCTGAACATGAGCCAACAGTGTGCCCTTGTTGCAAAGAAGGCTAACACCATAATGGTCTGCATTAGGAAGAGTGTTGCCAGCAGATCAAGGGAAGTGATTATTCCTCTCTATTCAGCACTGGTGAGGCCACATCTGGAGTACTGTGTCCAATTTTGGGCTCCCCACTACAGAAAGGATGTAGACAAATTGGAGAGAGTCCAGTGGCTATGAAAATGGTTAGACAGCTGGGGCACATGACTTCTGAGGAAGCCCAGTTCCCTCAACCTCTCTTTAGTCTGCAGAAGAGAAGACAGAGGGGATCTGATAGCAGCCTTTAACTACCTGAAGGGGGGTTACAAAGAAGATGGTGCTAGACCAGAGGTTGTCAACTGGGGGTACATGTACCCCTAGGGGTACTTAAAAGCATCATAGGGGATATGCAGAACTCTGTGTGCATGCAGCTGCAGTGCAGCACTCAGGTGGCCTGGGGCGTAGCCCAGCCACGTGGAGAACAGCTGGGTCCAGCTGGTAAGTTTGTTGTGGGGGGGAAAGGAATGGAGCAGGGGCAGGGGCTGAGCCATGCAGGGGGCGGGGTGTGTGGAGGGAGCAGCTCCCACCGCTACATGCACCCCACGAGGGCATGGGTGGGGGCTGTGCCCCCAGATCTGCATGTGGGGTGGGGCAGGCTGGGGCTGGAGTTGCGCCAGGCTCTTCCCAGTGCGGGGCTGGGCCAGGCTGTGCTAAGGGCAGGAGACAGCAGCACTGGAAGGGAGTTGGGGGGCTATGGCAAATTTTGATGTGGCTGCAGCCCCACCTCCTCCATAGCCCTACTCCTGTAGACCCCGACGGTAAGGGAGGGAGTGGGGCCAAGGCTGGAGCAGGAGCTGGTGCCGCCCAACCGGGACACAGTGTGGGACATAGCTGCAGGGAGTGGCAGCTCCTGCTGCTGCATGTACCCCAAGAGGGCATAGGGGGCACATGCCCCTGGATCTGCATGTGGGGTGCAGCGGGCTGTTCCTAGTGGGGTGTTCATAGAATCATAGAAG
This sequence comes from Alligator sinensis, assembly GCF_000455745.1. NCBI lineage: Eukaryota > Metazoa > Chordata > Crocodylia > Alligatoridae > Alligator > Alligator sinensis. The sequence continues at coordinate 259,303 of NW_005841920.1, forward strand.
TAGGGTCGGAAGGGACCTTGTGGATCTTCAAGTCCGACCTCCTGCCTGGGCAGGAGGAAAACTGGGCTCAAATGACCCCAGCCAGGTAAGCATCAAGCCGCTTCTTAAAGACCCCCAGGGTAGGAGCCAGCACCACTGCCCTTGGAAGTTGGTTCCAGATCCTAGCCGCCCTAACTGTGAAGTAGTTCTTACGGATGTCTAATCTAAACCTACTCTCCAACAACTTGTAGCCATTATTCCTTGTTATCCCGGGGAGCGCTGGGGGAAACAAGGTCTCCCCCAAACCCTTCTGGTCCCCCCTAGTGAGTTTATAGATGGTCACAAGGTCCCCCCTCAGCCTTCTGTTGTGAAGGCTGAACAGGTTCAGGTCCCGTAGCCTCTCATTGTAGTCTGCATTCACTGGGTGAAGGAGCTGGGGGGGCTCCAGCAAATTCTGGAGTGGCTGCAGCTCCTCCCAGCGCTGCTGTCGCCCACCCCGAGTGCAGCCCAGCCCCCCACCAGGAACAGCCGGGCGAAGCCCCAGCCTGCCCATGCCCCGCATGCAGATCCAGGGACAGCCACCCCCCATGCCTTCCCAGGGTGCGTGCAGCAGTGGGAGCCACCACACTCTGAAGACCCCAGATGAGCCTATTGGAGTGGGGCTATGGAGGGGGGGGGAGGGGACTGCAGCCATTCCAGAATTTGCCATAGCCCCCCAACCTTCCTCCCAGTGCTGCCACCGCCCACCCTGAGCACAGCCCAGCCCAGTCCCCTGCTGGGAAGAACCCAATGCCCCAGGCTTCAGCAGCAGCCTGCCCACCCCCACACGAAGATCTGGGGGCACATGCCCCACCATGCCCTACCAGGGTGTGCATAGAGGTGGGAGCTGCCCCCCACATGGCTTAGTCCTGCTCCCTGCCCCAGCTGGGCAGCCCCTGCCCCAGCCCCACGCCCTTCCCCACTGCTGGGGCCTCAATCTGCCCCCCACTTAAGAACAAGAAAAAAAATAAAGGGGTACATAAGGTGAAACTTTGAGAAAGAAGAGATACACTTGTTAAGGTTGAAGACCCCTGTGCTTGACTGTTCTCAGTGGTGGCAGATAACAGAATAAGGAGCAATAGTCTCAAGTTGCTGCAGGGGAAGTTTAGGTTAGATATGAGGAAAAACTCTCTCATGAAGAGGGTAGTAAATTACTGGAACAGGTTACCCAGGGAGGTCGTGGACTCTCCATCCTTAGAGATTTTTAACACTGGCTAGACAAAGCCTTGGCTGGGATGATCTAGTTGGGGACAGTTATGCTTTGAGCAGAGGATTGAACTAGATGACTTCCTGGGGTCCCTTCCAATCCTAATTTTTTATGATTGTATGATTATATGATATATTCTTGAGTAGTTCTGGATTTTTAAAAATATAGATATTTATTATACATAGAATCCATTCTATTTTCCCCTTTAATTAGGAGAGGGAGAAATTAGACATTCAAGAGCAGTCATCTT
>NW_005841920.1:260808-284884 GCF_000455745.1 Alligator sinensis
TCCCCCTACTACCACACCTGATCTGGGCTTCATCTGCACCATTACTGCCACCTGCTGGCACCGTACTGTAGCTAATGTTAAGATGGAAGACTCTATTATAATTCCCTTCTCTTGGTGCTGGTGCCTGGCAACTGAACTGCCAGAAGGAGCAATTACAGGGTAAGTCCTGTATAGCCTCAACTGCCCTAGGGGAGAGCATACAAAGGTCAGAAAGGAAAATTTAGAAGATACCAGCAACATTTTCTAACTTGTGCTCAACATGTGTGAATTGTGATCTTTCAGAGGCTTATAGATGTTGGCAAATTTAGGTAGATTTTTATGGTAACAGCAAAAGGCATATCCCTTAAGGAGGGCCAAAATCAAGTCCTTGCTCCAAAGCTGGAATTGCTAGCACTTCTTCATGGTTGCAAGCATTTTGCTTTTGTGTTTGTTTTTAATAATAATAATAATAATAATAATAATAATAATAATAATAATGAGCAAAGGACATTTTCCACAGCCTCATTCTCAGAATCAACTGAAGCATTGTAGCTTTTGGCAGACAAATAGCATGACAAATTTTGGCCCAAAGAGTTAATGTTTGGTGAAGTCATAAGCAACTTTAAAGTAGAATCCTCTCATGGAAAGCATTAGTTAGCCTTAAGTATAAGTGTTGCTACCAGCACCTTTGTAACATACATCAAACTTACTTGTAATTTGTATTGTACACAGAGAAGATAGGCTGAATAGATCTTTTTGGTTTATTGTTTGAAGCTGAACAATTCTAAAATGGTAACTGCATGTCAAAGAATGAAGGGTCAGCATTCTCTGGAAATCATGTAATTGTAATCTTTTCATTAGCATATTATCATCCCTGTAAAACCATTATACTATGATAATGAGTTTAAGTATGTTTTAAAAATGACATTATTCAGAAGCAATCAATATAATAATATCTGTCTTCTCACTGTAGAGATGTGACACAGTTCAGCATATTACAAACGTGAGAAATTGTTAAACCTAAGTTTATCTGTTAATTTCTTGAAAATCCAGACTATCTGGGATGTGTCCACATTTCTGACTTCAGTGTAGCATAGAGGTACCCAAGCTGGCTTTAAACAAGCTAACTCAGGTACCAGAAGCAGTCTAACCACAGCAGCTAGCAGCTCCATGTAGCAAAACTGGACACTTATGAACAAAGGAAAGTTAGCTTATATGATAGAGACCTTGTATAGCAAGCAGTTACTCATACAACTCTCAGGTTTGATCAAGGGCTATCTGTAAAGAAAGGAAATCTTCTCTTGGCTGACACTATGTAATAACTCAGAATACACCATTCTTCAAGAGACATTGACTAGTACAAAATATTCAGTTAAATTACAACAAACATGACCTCAAACAAAGATGCGTTTGTCTGTCAGTAGGAGACTTGCATCGACTCTGAGAATGTTTTCACTAGAGTCGAGCATAAGGCGAGTCCAGATGTGAGCTAGCATTAAAGCTAGCTTGGGTACCAGGTAAATTAGGTTCTCTAGGTGTGTGCTATAGCTTTTGATTTCTCAGTCAGTTGTACAGAACCACGGTAGTACTCCAGATGAGTACTCCTTAGCAAAAGATTCAGTAAACAGCTGCACAGCTTGTCCTTTCCTCATCAACCCTGTGAATTAAGTGGGTTGAAAAGCACCCAAGTATGGATTATCTGGATCAACTGTTCATAAACATATTATCACAATCTCTGTTGGGTTTGTATAAGGAAGTATACAATCCATCTAGTTTCTTAAGTCAACTGCTACTAAAATCAGCACAAGTTACACAATGACCCAAAGTTTGGCACTCTTGAGAAAGAAGGATATATTTTTCTCAGCGCCATATCAAATAATGCAGTGTGAGTGCAGAATCCATTTCACAAACCATTTCACAATTAACACACAGGCTCCTGAGCAGCAGTGGTCTCTATCCTACTCTGCAACCAGACCATGAATAGACTGTCCCACAAGACATTTTTGCTGCTAATCTGAGCATCAGGGTTTGGGGATGTCACTGGAGCACGAGAGAGAAATATGACACAAATTAAGAACTGAGATGGTTCCAATGCAAAATACAGCTACTTACAATGAGCTTGGCACCATTAAATTGCAGTACAACTAGTATGTAGAAAAAACTGGATAAACAAATATTAGGGAAACAATCAGCTCTTAAACATTTAGCAAGCAATCTAATCTCTTGTGGGTGGTGGCACCACAGCACTACAAATTTCAATATCCTTTTGATTTGAATAATGCAAAGGGAAAGAAAACTTATTTTGACTTAGGGCTTTTCCTCACCTTTCTAGATACAGTCTTATGCTATATAGAAACACAAATTCATTGGTAGGGGGGGAAGCTTACAGTAGGCACTATTGAGTCAAAATGTATTGTTCTTACTGCAAGAAAAGGTATTTTTTAAGATGTAGAAAAAGTTGATTTTACTTCTGCTTCACAATCATCTTCAACCTCATTACGTACTTCCCACATATATTTAATTAAACTCCTCTCATTTTCCATCCTACAAACTGACACCCACACATTTCCATGGTAAGGGTCATCTGATAAGATCTCTGCTCAAGAGAAATGAGTGGTACTGTTCCTAGAGATTTTTGAAGAGTGGACAAGGTGAACTATTGGATATCATTATGCTAGGCATCATAATAAAAATGTATAGTCAGTGCATAACCAGAGTATATTTAAGTTACTGTATAAAGCAAGGGATTCTGAAAATAGGTACTAGCTTTAGCAAAAAAACAACTAAAGGTTTGAATTCTTTGTTTTGCTCCATCATTTAACTTCTGTTTTGAGAGGGAGCAGCGCAGACTTTCGTCCTAATACGTGTTCTTGCTCTTTCTCCCTCTTCCCATTCTTCCACTTGACTTTAAAACTGACAGTACTTGCTTCAAGCTGTTCTCTGTGCTAGGAGCTACCAGTTTGGAGAAAGAAATTAAAAACAGAAAAAAAAGTCTGTGTATTAATATGGGCCTTGTTCGTGCAGGGGAAAATATCACAATAGTCATGGGATAAAGGCAACAATGGAAAAATGAGGACAGTGCTGGCTCTGAAGTAGTCAGCAGAGGTTAACTCTGGAGGCAAGAGAGTTAGGGAACAGAAAAGTTGCTTAGTTCAGGTTGCTGGGAGTCATACTTCTTTTTGAACGTATTATACATAAATATGGTATATACATATGTACATGTAAATATATACATTTACATATTTGTTACCTGCAAAAAATTAAACAACTATTCCAGGTCCAAAATTAATAACTCAAAAGCTGAGTAACGCTCTGTGAACTTAATCCGACTCCTTATGTATGTACTGAACACAATGCACATTTTAAGTACAAGATCAGAGCATCTTATTTTTCCCCACAGAGTACCAGGCCTCATTTAATGCATACTGAATAACCTACTTTTCAATATTGTTTTCTTCTCATTCAGTGTGCGATCTCAAGTCTTATTACTTACTACACCCTTTTCACACTCTGGTCTGAAAAAGAAATAGTTACTGGTTTCTTTTTCTTTCGTTTTCTTTTCTTTGTCTGTGAGACATCACTCCAGGCAGTAGCATAACTAGGTGTACAAGTGTGCCTGAGGTATAAGCCACCTACTTAGAGGGTACCTACCACTGCTGACTGGGCCACTACAGCCACTGCCCCTTCACAGAATCATAGAAAATGAGGGCTGGGAGGGACCTCAGGAGGTCACCTAGTCCAACCCCCTGCTTGAACAGGACCACCCCCAACTAGATCATCCTTCTTAAAAACCTCCAAGAATGAAGATTCCACAACCTCCCTCTCTGAGTAACCTGTTCCAGTGCTTTACTAGCCTCCTAGTGAGAAAGTTTTTCCTAATATCCAACCTAAACTTCCCTTGCTGCAACTTGAGACCGTTGCTCCTTGTTCTGGCATCTGCCACTACTGAGAACAGTCTAGCTCCATCCTCTTTAGAAGCACCCTTCAGGTAGTTGAAGGCTCCTATCAAATCCCCCCCCTCAGTTCTCTCTTCCCCAGACTAAATAAACCCAGTTCCTTCAGCCTCTCCTCTTAAGTTATGTAAACTGCTGCTGCTGCTGCTCAAGGGACAGAACTTGCTTGCTATGCCTCTGACCCCAGCATCCAGGTGCTTCAGGCATTAGTGAATTAGTTCTCTCAACACAACTGAAACGGAGCATCGTTCATTTTAAGGCAGCATATTGAGGTAGGGAGAGGTTAAGGTCAAAATATACACTCATTCTGGATGCTCAGTTAAAGGCTTCTGATTTTTCAGAGTATGAAGCACTGTAGAGTCCTTTGGATCTTCAAAGTACAGCTCCTATTGACCTCAGCCACAGCTGAGTGCTTAGTACTTCTGCGCGTCAGACCTGACAACCTCAAATCAGGCATCCACATAATGAGAAACACAAAATTTGAAGCCCCCTGTAAAAAGGCTGGTTGAGTGACTTGCCAAGCATTTCCCAAGACAGTGGTCAGCAGCAAGCAGGAATTCTTGACTTAGCTTCCTGCTGCAGGCTTCAAATCCCTGTCCCTCCTCCCCACCGAAATTGTTCAAGGTGCCTGTACAACAAGGTAAGCATAGATACATTGGAGCTGAAAGTTATAGAACAAGGTGGAAAAGTGCTTCATACGTCAAAGTGTCTGTCTGCTGTTTGTCCTATAGTCACGTCCCTTCCTATAAAGCCTGATAATATTGGGGAAATTAAACAGAGGCAGATCAAGAAAGAGAAGCTGAGAGCATGCAAATCCATGGAAACTCAAGAACATCTGGATTAGTGTACAAAATGTCAATGTAATAAGTTGCTTATGCTTCTGCTATGTGAAAAAAAACTCCATGTAACCCATGAACCATTTACTACGTGCAGGGCTACTACTTTCTGGACCATTTATTGTACAGTCTGATTTAATATATAAATCTAATATGGTCAATGGGCTTGTTTCTATCAAAAATGAGCCCAAAGCATTTTTATTATTATTTCATTTTCCAAGGGATTCAAACCAACATTTATGAAGTCTTTGGCCAAAAAATAAAAAGTAAGATTCCCAATGGTGCTCTTTAACCTAAAACCTGACTCGGAATGCTTCGGGTGGAGCTATTTAGCTTTCCACTATAAAGCCAACAGCATTTCAGCTCAGTTAAATGGCTTATTCATAGATGCTAGGGTCGGAAGGGACCTCAATAGATCATCGAGTCCGACCCCCTGCATAGGCAGGAAAGAGGGCTGGGGTCAGATGACCCCAGCTAGATGCTTATCTAACCTCCTCTTGAAGACCCCCAGGGCAGGGGAGAGAACCACCTCCCTTGGGAGCCCGTTCCAGACCTTGGCCACTCTGACTGTGAAGAAGTTCTTCCTAATGTCTAGTCTAAATCTGCTCTCTGCTAGCTTGTGGCCATTACTTCTTGTAACCCCCGGGGGTGCCTTGGTGAATAAAACTTCACCAATTCCCTTCTGTGCCCCCATGATGAACTTATTGTTTATCAATATACAACATCATCCCAGATTATTGCTTAGATGAATGCCACAGGTATACTCTGCATGACCTCTTGAGTCACCTAAACAACTTACAACACAAAGAGAAAAAAAACCTCAAATAAATTCTTTCCTTCAGGCTCTGATTTATGAGATTCCAAGAATAAAATAGGTTGTAAAGATTTTATTTTTCTTAAGGTAAGCTCCTCCCCACCCCACCTTCTTTACAATAAAGCAAGGATTCTGAATTAAAATGCCATCAGGTTTGATTCAAGCAAATTACTCAACCCCGCCACTCCCCCTCCCAGCTTTACATTGAGACCCATGGGCAGCTGGTGCCTCCTGAGTTGGGGGGGCCCTTGCCCTCCCCCCCACCATGGCCAGTCAGTGACTGCGGCGTGGGGAGGGGGTCCCCACCGTGGCTGGTCGCGCACTGACCTGGGAGTAGCATTCCCTCTCAGCTGGCTCTAAGAGGGAATGCTGCCCGGAAGTGCCAGGGATGTACCCAGAAGGGCCAGGGATGCACCCAGAAGGGCCAGCACCCCCACTCTCCGGCCGGTGCTCTCAGGGGGGCACTAGTACTCCCGCCTCCCCACCCCTACCTGCCACCTAAGTGGGGAATGTTGCTGCGAGGGGGTGCACCAGCACTCTCAGGGGGTGCATGTGCACCCCCGTACATCCCCTATGCATTACCACTGTTGAGATGAGACATTCTAGTTAATTTGGGAAAAATCTTTTACACGTGGGACATTTTGTAGGAAGTCGGTCCATATTTTTACTAGTCAATTTACTATAAAAGCATGAAGACTGATGTCAGCATCTACCTTTTCATAGTTCCAATTTCTAGTTTTAAAACGGGTTAAGAATTCGGTCTTAAATTTAAGCCATTTCCTTCTATGCTCCTTAAAGTTGTTCTAGATCTCATTTGATATGGTAATACAGTATCATGGGGAGTTCAGCGGTCTAGTTCAGTGATTTCAGGTATTTGTGTTTACATTTTTCACAGGCTTTTCAATTTGGTTATTTGAGCCCCTCAGGGAGCTGTTAAAGGGGCTCAAATAAACCAAAAGCTGATCTTTTCAGCATGTTATATCCGATGTGATTGAAATATTGCAAGAAAACTATATCTCATGTAATCTTAGTTTAACAAATAGCTCCCTGAGGCATTTAAAAATACATATAAACAAACATACACACAAACAATAAAAAATTGGGGGTCTAAGGTTATCAATGACTGAAATATTTAAATAATGAATAATCAATTAATGGAATATAATACATTCATATTTTAATAACTAAAATCTAATTAAAAAATTGTTCTCAGAAAGTTTTATTTCCTGAATTAAGAAACCATACATCTCTACTTCGGGAGCAAAATACTGCCTAAAATAGTGAGAGAGCCTTTTTCGGCAGGCCTACCACAAACTAAGCTCTGCATCCTCTCTGAGTGGCACTCTAATCCACTTCTGCCTACCCTGTTGCTTTGTTTTCTGCTCCCTGCTTAATATGCCATGTGCCACACATGGAGGCTGTCTGTGCTACTTATGGCAGTTGTGCTGCAGGTGACTTAAAAGATGTCTGTACCTGCAGTAATTACTAATTCCACAAAATTAAAATATAAAAAAAAAGTAAATCACCCAGCTTGGGCCCACATAATATGCTGTCTTATTTATAGCAAATAAGTCACCTGATATGAAGATAAACTAAGATTCGGAGCTGGGCTATGATGACTGGTATGCTTAGCAAACCACCAAATATATATTTTTAAAGAAAGGCACCTTTCTGGGTCTTCCCTGCTATTCTGCTATCAGTCACCTATTTCCTCTTGGCACAGCTGCCATGTACAGTAGGCACACAAGGAGATTCTTATTTTTTTGAAGCGGGCTCTAAAATAGACCAGCATGATTTATGGTATCACATTGGACATTCTCAGTGTCCAGCCTGATGAGCACAGAGACTGCTGCTGGGACAATTTGCATCAGGAAAATAATAAACAGCTTAATGAAGCTTATCTTGTATATGCATACATCTCAACAACATAAACCAATAAAATGGAAACCAGCCTGAAATGCTACCCTTACAGTGGTAAGACGACAATAGCTGTGACCATGAAAGACTTGTTTATTTGGCAATTTTGGACAGTACTTTAATGTGTGTCAATAACCTTCAAATTCTAAACTTCTTAAAAAATGTAAAAAATAAAAATGCCAAGGCACCATTGTCATAATGTAAACAGATTAGCTCCTACCCTCCTAACCTAGTCTTGCAAGAATGTCATCTTCAGCTTAGGAATAAAACAGAAAACTCGTCCCCTACTCTACACGCTTGACTAAGTTATGATCTATACATCCCTCTGCCATGCCATTCACCTTTGAAAGGCTTGTAAATATCAAGTACTAAATGTAACAGTTTAGGTGATCTGAAACCCATTTTTCTTAAAATTGATTTTACTCCATTTTTTCCTTCTTTATAACAGTATAAAGAAATGTTCTGTTGTCCTTCTTTTCCCCCTTAAATCAATTATCAAGAATGCTAGCCACATTAACCCTTAAATCAATTATCAAGAATGCTAGCCACAGCCTCCCCTGGTTATACTGGATGATTTTTCTGTAGAGGGTGGTTCAGAGATGCATGTTGTGAACCCTCACTCCTTGATTGAAGCAAGGAATCTTTAACAGAGATATCATTTCACCCAGGCTAGGGACAGACATTCAAACAGCCTGAATTGATTCAGTCTTTGCAGGTTAGTCTAACCTGGCTAAGTTAAATCAGTGTTGTAACCAGACAGACATCCCAGAAATGCAGGAAAATGTCTGCAGTGGCTCAGGCTAGAAACCGAGAGGCACTAAAGCAGCCCTCCCTTCCCCAGGGCTGAGCTGAAGGAGGTATGGCCAAGCCCCAGCAGGATACTATGATTAGTGGAGGGGTCCCCGCTTGATAACAGAGCACTTATCAGTTCTGTTATCAGCATTTAATACCCCATCAGAAAACAAAGCCTTGCTCATCACAAGCTCTTCTTAAACAGCTTTTTTCCCCAAAGGAAGGAATACAGGGACATTACCATCTGAGCTGTTGATTACCTCCAAAAAGCCCTAAGCAGACGCTGTCCTATCAGCCTTATACAGCACCAGCTAGCATACCACATGCTGGCTACAGTCCATGCTGTGCGAGAGAGGAGGAAGGGATCTCTGCTAAAGCAGCAAGTGGTGAGAGGGGGGCAGGGGGACCCAGGGAAGCCAGCAGACCCTGCTGTGCCTGCAAGTCTCTGCCGGAGCTCTGGCCAGGGAGCAGAGGGGAGGGGCCAGCTCTGCTGTGGAGCAGAGAGCCCCACCCAGCCAGACAGCATGCTGGGATTATGGGGGTTTCTGGTTTATCTTAAACCAGCAAGGGGTCTGGGACAGACATTGCATAAACCGGTTTGACCCAAATCAGTTAAGTCTGATACTATAGTCAACCAGGTTTGGCTGAAACCAGTTTGAGATATTTTCAAATTGGTTTATGTGCACTGAACATCTGCTCTGTTACAGGTTTAAATCAGGTTCTTAAACCACTTAAACCACTTTGTGTAATGTCTGTTCCTAGCCCCAGGCACTGAATGGGTATATAGTTATATAGGGATTAACATAAAACAATTTTAAACAGACTGAACATCCTATCCCTTCTCATCAGTTCAATCTTCAGCCTCTTGGCATGTCAGATTAATGGTTCTTGGTATGTCAAATTAATTAGCTCTTTGGTTCCCTATTGCCTTTCATGATTAATAAGGCGTGAATTTCTGATGTAAAAAGAAAGAAAAACACCTCTTTCTTCAACAGCCTGGTAGACACCATGTTTCAAAACTAAAAAGGTACACATCTATTTTTAATCTTGATGCCACTCTTGATTTTTGATAATTTTAAATATTTTTAAAGGAAAATTGAGTGTAAAAACTACATATGTAATATTAAAGTTGTGTAATTATATAAAAAAAAAAAAAGACAGACTGATACTTAGATTCTCAGAACATATTATACAAGTCTTTCTGCATAAATTCTGTTAAATATGCCACAAAAATATACAAGACATAAATATATTTATGATTCTTAAGTATATAGAAATAAGTATACTGCAAATGTAGAACACAGCTGATTTGCTCTTACATCAGACATAGTAACTTGCTTTTCCTGATTTTGTTAAGTTGTAATTGAATTCATCTCAACTCCATACGCATTTTTATGTAGTCTTTGCATACATGCACACATATTTTCATGTCACTCCTTTTGAGCATATAAACACTGGACATATCTAGTAAAGGAAACCTCTTGATTCATTTAATTAAGAACGCAAGCCCTGGATGCATTGGGATTAGAATCTTATCATAACTGATGACATTACTAGAACAAATTATAAAACTTACAGAGACACTGATTATAATCATACCAAGTTCATTTGAAGAGGATTCTACTGCAGCTAGTTTTGTTTAGCAGAAATGCTAGGGATGGTTTTGACTGGCAAGAATTTTATAATGAAAGGTCACACGGTTAGCGCAGGCCTGCTTTGTTCTGATTAGATATGTAGTATTCTACTATGATTGACTCTAATCACTGACTGATTTTTGGTTCCCAAATACCTGTCATCACCATCACTGATGCACTCAGGAAGAGCGAGGCTACAGCCGAACAGCATGATGTGTTGATAGCAGCTGAGGCGATTGAGATAACTGAAGAACTTGAGAAACTTTTCCATTTCAATGCTTTTGACGATGGAAAGAACTGATGTTAAAGTGGTGAGATTATATGGCAGCATTTGGCACTGGCTGTAAGTGATATTTATGCAGGCACCTGTGAAATCAAAATAATTACATTTAGAACATACAAATCAATTAAACTATTATATTGTGGTATTGAGTATTCTCTAGCTAAAATATATTGCATAGAAGCAATAACTTTCCTATACATAAGGTAATATTAAACAATGCGATCATATCACAGCACGAACATGGAGCAATTTTCTGAGAGTGGAAGAAACCTGGAAAAGTTTGCGTTTAGCTTATACAAGCATCCCAAATTAGCTACTTACACATTTATCTGACCTTCTTTTCTGCAAAACTGGATGAAAAACTGCACATAATGGTCTCCCTCACAAGATATCTAGTAGAGCTAAGATAGACCAACTATGAAAGCAGCCTCCCCTGTGGCATTTGAACACAAAATCACATGAAGCAAGGAAGGGAGGCAGCAAAGCTTAAGGGTGGAAACAGACATTGCCTTGTACTACCATAAGATTTTTATGGAAGCATAAGGGCCAAGCAAAGAAATGACCAGGCTCCTTGTTGCACCACAAATGCCCAAAATTTGTGCCACTATTTAGCAGTCAATGTTTGTTTGCATTAAGGCACAAGAGCATGGGCAGCCCAGAGCTGCCTGTGCTCTCCAGCCTTCCCAGGCCGGCCCTCCATGGGCTCGAAGGGCCCAATCCTGCATGCCCTGGGAATTTTCACACAGGATTGGGCCCCTCAAGCTACAGAAATGCCAGCCTAACGTTCCCCCACTTGAAAACACACCAATTTGACACTCTGATGCAGTTCTGGGGCTGGGACCACCAAACAACTGACTGGCAATCCCAGCCCCAGGACCACACAGAAGCCAGCTTCCCTTGCTTGAAGAGAAATGCCCCAGGGGCAGAGATGCATCCTAGCACAGCTGATCCATCACAGTTGGTGATGTCTATTTCTAGCTTAAAGCTAACTGAGTTCTGGCTGTTTCAAGATTTTTTACTTTCTACAAAGCTTCTCCCCCTCCTCCCCCATCTCAACCTCACTTCTTAGCCTAACTAGTTCTCCTTTTCTCTATCCCTCACACATGCAGCAGGTTTTCTCCACTGAGAGGCATCAGCATGCTACTATACAGTGCGCTGTACTTTTCAGATTGTGTTTCATAAACCATGCTAAATGCAGAGTCAAGGTATGAGTATCTGGTTGTCAAAATATCCTCTGCAGTTGAGTGGCATCCCCATGGACTATTTAAAGATGGTGGGACCCCTAAAATAGTTGATCTGTAACGTGTTGCCTAAATCCTCTGTGTCATGACCCAAAGGCATGATTTTGTGTGTGCTTCGGCACCAGAATTATCCCCGCCAAGTTGCAGCTTCATTGCACGGGAGAGTTTCCTGTTGCAGAGGAAAACCCCGGTGCAGAGACAAGTTTCCCGCCTTTCTGCAGCTTCTTTTGCAGAGTGCATTGCTCAAGTTGCAAGAGGAATGCACAGTGCAAAAGAGTTCCCACCACCGGTATGCAAATTCGTTCCCCGCTATTGGCTAGTTTTAAATTATTCCCACGTGGCGGCTAACGATTGGCCTGTTAGCCGTATAAGAGGCTTGAGCAGTTTCCGCCCAAGCCGAAGAGGACTCCACATCCATCTCGTGGGGACTCTGGATACACGGCAGGGTAATAGAGACCCTGTGTGAGATTCAGAGGAGCTTGGCGACCTGATCCATCGCCCACCTCTTCCCGTCTTCGATCGCAAATTTTATAAGACGTATCTCCGATTTCGATTTTGGTGGCGCGTTCACCCAGAGCATCCGGAGCGCTGTTCCGTGGAGCCTAGCAAACTCCACGTGATCATCCGTGTTGTCTGTGTCTGTAACCGCAACTCAAGCAAGTTTTCCAGCCTACACCACTGCCATCTCGGTGTAAGTAAACAATCTTTTAAACTACCGCTAAGCGTTTGTGCCTAATTCCAGCTCGTCGCCCTCCCTCTCCGATCCAGCGTGCCCGGGCTGCTGGCCACAGCCCGCATGCAGCACGGAAAAGGGCTCGGGTCGCTCCCGGCCTGCACACTCCGTTTGTCATGGTCCTGGTTCTCCCATCTATGAATCTATCCTTAATAATAAAGCAAAGAAAGTGTAGATAAAGTTTGCAAACCACAAAACAGTGTGAGGGGTGGGCAAAACTTTGACTTTATTTTTATTTTATACAAATAGTTTCTGGAATTGCCAATTGTTCCCACTTTTCTGCAATATTTTGAAGGTATTAGACCCTCAGGAACTTGAGGGGGAAAAAAAGAAAAATAAAATTAAAAAAAAAAAAAAATAATCAAGAAAGGAAATCTTGACTCCTTTGAGGTAAATAAATGGCAAAACTCCTATTGACATTATTGGAGCCAGAATTCAATCAAAGAGAATAGTTATGATTTTTTCCCCTTTAGTACTACTAATAGAGATTGTACAAATGATGACTTAATGGGAACAGAATAGAAAGGTGTCATATAAGCTTGTCCATATCATGGCACTAATGCATACTACTCTTGATCTGCAATCTTTTATTAGTTCCACAGTTAAATGATAGTGCATAAAGACATATTTTTAAAAGAACTAGGACCAGACTGTCAGATGATCGGTACTCACAATAAAAAGCAAGGCGGGGTTTTGTAGTTATATACACTACTGTCATTGCTTAGATTTGTAACTCTTGTGCTTCACCCAAATTGTCAGGTTAGAAGTTCCATTACAAAGTCTATATGTCCCCTTATTAAGTGTCACACAAAGAGAAAATCTGAAATAAGAGAACTCATGAAGGCAGAGCTCGAAGGAGGACATGCTTAAGCTACTGTGATTACTTGGAGAGTGTTATAGGAGTCTTTTGGCCATGAACAGCTGGACTATAAGTTCCACAAACCTCAAAGTGGGGCCTATAACCCAGCAGTGTGCTGAAGAGGCCACAAATAAGCAATAGCATCTAGACACCATTCAGGCCCAGTAGTTTTGAGCAATGTTCAAGACCCAGAGGTTAGATCCAACCAGGCAGACTGACCACAAGAGAGAATTCAACAGGGCTGTCAAAGTACCAATTCTGCAAATGTTAGTAAATTAAATTATTTACTTGTATTAAATTAAAAGACAATCTTAAAAATAGTATTTGTAATGATTTATAACAGAACATTGTGCTATATTATTAATAGAGACAGTTAGCTGTGTTAGTCAAGTAGAGAAGTGAACTTCAAATCACAAAAGTTTGTACTATACATGTTTGCAAGCACATGCACACACACACGCATATATACATGGGTGTCTGGTGCTCCTTGAGTCAGCGACCAGGGGTGGGGGGTCCCCCAGCAGCCAATCCCGCTGACCAGGCGGGTGTCAGTCTCACTCACAGTAAAAACGGTCATGCTGGTTCTGGAGCAGTACTTCTGCTGGCAGCCCCACTCCCCGGCATGTGCTCACAGGAGGGGCACTGGTGCTTCCACATGCCCCCCTGCCCACCAGCTACACAGGGAGCGCGGCCTGACAGAGGGTACACTAGTGCTCTCAGGGGGTGCACATGCACCCCCTACACGTTGCCCCTGCATATATATGTTATACTAACACTTTGATCATTCTCTAAGGTGCAAATCAACCCTGCCTTCTACAGTATTAATAGTCAGAGCAGACTTTATTAAAAGGGGGGTATTTTAAGCCCCATTTCTCTTGGATTTTATCATGTCATTTCAGCCACATAGAGTATATGTGGGTGCCTATGTGAACCCAAGATTCACAGTCCAAATTTTCCCCTGAAGTTTGGTATGTAAACCATCTCTTTGGCTAGATTGAGTCACTTTTTGTGAGTCACTTTTTTCTTTTTAGGCACAGTTGCTAGCGGTGTACTCCTTGTAGATGATAGCCAAGACAGTTAATAAGAAAAAAGTGAGAGATCCAGTGCCCATCTCAGCCTGATTGGGATTCAAATCCACAGCTCTCACTTTCTAGGAGTGTCCTAACCACCAGACTAGAGGCAGGGCTATTAGCTGGATTGTTGATACATTTTACATAAAACAACCATTAGATTAAGAAGAAAAAAAAAGAAGGAAAAAAAAATCAGAACCAAAACTTCTTTCCCAGCTGGGCTACAGGCATACTTGCACTTGCTCTTTTTTCTGGCTCTATACACCTTGTGTTCTTCTCCAAGCAGTTTCACTGGGAGAGAGGGATGGCACACCTACCACTCCTACTTACAGGGCTACCAACCTGTGGCAAGCAGAAATTAGTTTCACTTAAGTGGACTACCAAGGTGCAGCTTATGTAGCCTGCATGCCAACTTAAGCCCCTGCTCATGTGCAGCCTGCACTAGACGGGCTCCACACATCTGTGTTACTGTTGGGACACGGTGATTTTACTACCCCCCTCCAGAAATAATATAGGGATAGGGAGACATCTGTGCATCTCTAGAAAGAGATTCTATTTCTATAATGGGGGCGGGCATTAACAAGCTCAAAGAGGTTACAGAAGTATGCCTATACAGTGGGCAGGTAACTAGTTAATTCCAAGCTGCACTTTGGTCATTCACTAGAACTAGAAGTCTGTCCTTTTGCCATAACAACAACATGATACATCAGGAAGTTACCAACAGTTCGGAGGTGCACTTCTGATTATGACTCATTGCATTAGAATTATAGTGTGCATATTTGAGTTATTCCCCTTGACACCTAAAATTGCAAAATTCAAAGAAATGGAAGTTCAATTACATAACCAAATAGCCTAGTGTGCTCAAGTCTAAAAGAAGTATAAAGGTGAAAACAGAGGAATTAATCATTCAGTAAATATCCTTGGCTGCAAGCTATTAATCACAAAGCATGATTACAGCCATTGTGTTGTGACATCACCTATCCCAAGTTTCTATAGCACTCAGCACTTAAGTAGATAAATGATTCTCAAGCAAGTTAGATCGTCAAGGTGAAGTGCCGAGTGGGCCCCACTAATCCTTCTGTATTTCTCCCAAGGACTGCACCCCTGTGGTAGGGTCATGTTATCTATATTAATTCTCTAGTCTGACCTTTTGCACAAATCAGGCTATTAACTTTCACCCATGAATTCCTACACTGAGTCCAGAAACATGCGTTTGAACTGAAGTATGTCTTTGAGACAGGCATACAGTCTTTATGCTAGATTTTCTTTTACATAGGCAGTCAAGAATAGAGCCCCCATAAGAAAAACTGTAGGGAACATGCATCCCAAGGCGAACTGTTCAAAAGTTGCAGAATCCCCACACCCCACAAAAATTCTCGAGATCTGGAAAGCTCTCATAACCATATGCCCATGCACTTGTGGCCAGCAACCCCACCCAGAATCCCTACAGCCCACTCCCAGTCCTGACGCAACCTCCTCCTTCGCATGTCTTCCAAGGATAACTACGCGCTTTGATTTTCGCACTATTTCCTCCCTCAAACAGAAACAAGGCTTTTAAAAGTATCTTTATCATCAATGAGCCAGAACCAGGAGAAGCACTCCCCCTTTATTGCTTTAGATAGAAATTAAGATAGAAAGTGATCACGCTACTTTGAGAGGTAAGCACTAGTGACACACAAATAAGGTTTTCAGGTCCTAAATGAAAGGTATGATCCGCCTGCAATGTGCACTAGATAACAAAACCATCCTTCTGCGCTCCATGTAGAGAAGCATCCTAATGTTAAATCATGCTGGCAAGCTATTGATGCCAGTAGGCCAAAAGTATAAAGCCACATGACAAACAAACATCCAGCCACCCAAATATTAATGCTTAAGTCATCAAACAAACACAGGGTATTTTAAACTATTAGAAAGACAAACAGATCTTTATTCCTTTAATAATATGAGATATTTTATATCCCTACATAAAAAGCCTGCTACATTAGGCTGAGTGTTTGAGCTGGGGGGGGAAGGAGAAGGAGGAGAAGGAATTATCCTAGTGTTCAAGCATGATGGGAAAGGAGTGTACCAGGCTGGTACTTAGGAAGCAAGTTCAATTCCAGTTCAGCTAAATGTGTCATGTGACCTTGAGTAAGTCACTATCTCCTCTGTACTTTAGTACCCAATAATTCCATCCTGAATATAAGGAAAAAAACCTTTTCAAAAGACACTTGAGATCCTGAGACTCGAGTTCTTCATATCATAAACACTCAGGCTAGTCTAAAAGCAAGAACTTAGGTGCTTTAGAAAAAATTATACTAGTACCTTCTTAGCTCACAGGGAACTTGTGAGGCACTTAGAGGCTATGTTACAGAAAGCTTTACAAGTATGCCAATAGAGGAAATGGTCACTTTCACCACAGAAGCACAGGCAGTGTCAACAGTGTTAGTTATCAAACTCCTACAAGGATACTATGAGCATGCAAGCCAGAGAAACAGGTTACTATTGCATAGCCAGTATTGCATAGCAACAAGTATCCTCCTACCTCAACAGAGACCTCAAAACCCAGGACATATTCTTTACTGAGGGACTATGGCTGTGATATGGTGCCCCTGCCCCCGATGATCAGGCAGTTACAGTCTGACCACCCTTGAGGGTGCCTCTCTCTAGCATAAGCAATATACACAGTTCAAGCACTTCGTGCAGTGGTGCATCCTCACCTAGTGCCCCTCCTCATTACTGGGCACAGCATCAGATTTTTGCACTTATCTGGCACTACCTGCTACCTACCACTTCAAGCTTTGCCTTGGTCTACATCTTCTGAGACTCAGTCTTCCCACCAGAGCACATACAGCCCCACCCCTTGCAGGGTTTTAGTATCCTTAAAATTCCAGAGGTCAGGAACAGCATCCCCAAATAATATTGGGGCTTGAAACCACAGTGTCTTCCCTTCCTAGGCTTCCTCAAAATAAAGCAAACCCACACATCTCCCCAAACATCCCCCAGCAGCACTTAAACAAACACTCAAGAAACGCAAATTTTAAACAGCTTCCACCACTCCAGACTTCAGCTTCTCACTCCTCCTGGACCTACAAGACCTACTTCCCTTGAACCGTATCCCTATTCCCCAGGACTCACCACTCATTCCACCATCAACTATTCTCCTCCCTAATTCAGAGTTCTCACCTTGACTGATTTTCCTCAGTCCCAAAACAAGTCCTTTGCAGGTGTCCCTGCTGATTCAATTATCTGCCCATATCCAGCTGCACCTCTGAGAACTAATTAAATTATCTGGCTCCTGTCAACTCTTCTCTGCTGCAGTGGGATTAACAGACCCTTTTTATTTCCAAATTTCATGTGCTCCACATTCTCTCCAAAAAAAGGCATTGAAAATACCATGAAATGTACTAGGGACTGTATTATAACTGATTTTACCTGATACTGTGGTCAAGGTCAGCAGTACAAAGTCACCAATCAGGAATAGATAGATAGACTAACAGACCAATAATCATTTATAGATTTGCTGTATTTACTTAAATATAAGACAACAATAATTTGATTCTATATATGGAAAATTTATAAATTTGTTAAAATTCTCCAGGTATGAAATCTAATTATTGGAGGCTTGCCTTGAATTGTCCCCCTCCTACTGCTAGAGCAAGGACAATAAATCTGGGGGGGAGCCAGGTAACCTCCTCCAATGTCTGCCCACTACAACCTCTTCTCGTCTTCTTTACTATCCAACCTTGCTCTCCATAAGCACATGGAAGTGAGAAACAAACTTAAAAACCTGTTCTTGAAAAAAGCATATGAGTAATAACAAATTACTACAGATACCTAGAGATTTAACCCATAGAGAATAGATACAGGGTGCATCTATACAAGATGCATTAAATGAGTATTAGCCTAATTTAATGCACATGTCTACACGCACATACCCTCAACACGCATTAAAAATCATGAAATTAAGCTAATTGCACCTGAATCTGATATCTGCAAATGCAGGTATCAAATTTAGGCATGATTAGTTAAAGTGCATTAACGCAGATGTAGATGCAACCCTGCACTAACTTTAGTTCTGCATCTGCCCAGGCACTAGGAGCACCTGGCAGGGCTGCAGGGACTTGGCATTAACTTTAGTACCAAGTTCCTGCACATATAGACAGACACCTGCCAAAAACTGCTTAATGCACATTAGTTTAAGATGCATTAAATTTAGTCACACTTAAACACACGTGTAGACATGCCCATATTTTACCTTTTTGAAAACTGCTGCAAGCTTTAGCACAGGTACTTCATGAATACACTTTTAAACAGCACTTTTGTACTTACATGTAATATAATTTTTTTTATTTAGATTTTCCATGGTCCAAGCCAAATCAGTCAAATCAATCCAAATCCATGAGTCAGTCCAGAACCATAAGTGGCCCTACTACTGGCAAACATCTTCCACCCCTATCTGGAGCTTCAGATGTTCCCAAATCCTTTGGCGGGCATCCTACATGCAAGCCCAAGCCCAGAAGCTTGGGGTTTGGATGCCCCTGAGTTTTGCTTGCCCTCAGCCATACAGCTACAGGAGCAAGCTAGGGAGGAGTCTCCCATTTCCAGAAAGTGGGCATATAGCAATGATCTCTCCACTCCAGTGGCAACGCATAGGGGGTGCACAGAGGTACATGTGCACCCCATCACAGCCAACACTCCCTGCTTAGGCAATCGGCAGGGGAGACAGGAGTGAGTGCTTGTACCCCCCCCGCAAGTGCTGGCTGGGGAGTGGGGGTGCCAGGAAAAACACCACTGGCACTTCCAGGAGCGCCGCTAGCACTTCTGGGTGCCCCACTTACGCTTCCAGGTCGACGTGATCAGTCACTGACTGGCTGCTGAGGGGATATACGCCCCCCCGACTCAGGAGGCACCAGTCACCCATGCTCCATTCTAACAGCTAAGTGGGAGATTAAGTATGCATTACCTTTGCAGGTACTACCCCCATACCAGGAAAGAGATTATCCCCGAGTGTGACTAGGAAAACCTCAATGGTCACAGTGTTTCCCCTGCCAGGTAAGCATAGGTACTACATAATCTGGTGTAGTACCTATGCTAGCTAATACACAGACAGTCAGACACCTCTCACCAAGTTGGGGATGGAATTCCTGCTTAGCAGGGAGTGGGGATGGGGAGGGGGCAAGAGCAGCTTGCAGTCTCTGCTGAGCTCAAGCCAGGGAGCAGAGGGGAGGGGCCAGCTCTGCTGTGGAGCAGAGAGCCCCGACTAGCCCAGAGAGCATGCTGAGATGCTGGAGGTGTCTGGTGTAACTTCAACCAGCAAGGGGTCTGGGACAGATTGCATAAACTGGTTTGAGCCAAATCAGTTAAGTCTGACACTACATTCAACCAGGTTTCTCTCAAACTGGTTTCAGCCATTTTCAGACTGGTTTATGTGCACTGAAAATCTGTTCTGTTACAGGCTTAAACCAGTTTCTGATCACTTAAATTGGTTTATGTGTAATGTCTGTCCCTCACCCAGGGGGTTTGCTAGCATTGCTGTGTCAGATGACTTTTCACACCGTTACCTGACATAACCCTGCCAGCGAATTGTAAACAGGACACCATGCAGATTTAAGGCTTCTGTTTGAGGAAAGGCCCTATCAGATTCTATACAAAAAGCTGAGAGTGTTTTTTGGTTTTTCAAAGTGATGGAGAACATTTTATAAGGAACATTTTTGACTGCCAGAGGAATATACTAGATAAGCCTTCTCCATCTCCAGTTTCTATGAATATTCCTCTCTCCTTTGGAGCCCTCTGATGCTTTGCCAAAATCATTCCTTGAGACCATGGTTAGCTAATGGCAAGCATCAGGAAATCCATCTAAAATTTACGCACACACAAACCAGAAACTAGGTTTTAAATCAAAACACTTGGAAAAACACCTTAGTAAAAATGATAAGATCACTGCACTATCATTCTAAAATGAAGGGGAAAACTCCAAGCAATCAGAATGGACCAAAAGGAGGGGAAAAATGAGATAGTGGTCCAGGAAGAGCTTCAACTCCAGTGCCTTCCCTCTTTAGTAAAGATCCTTTCATTAAAAGATATATGAGGTACATAAAAGAGTCCAAATAGCATTTATTTACTTTATTTATGAGATCTGTATGCTGCCCTTCCCAACAAAGTCTCAGGACAACTTACAGTAACAGACAGAAACAACACAAAAGAAAATGGAATAGAATATGAAACAAACTCCTTAAGCAGTATCCCAGCCTAACATGGCTTACTATATGCCTACCCAAATAGGAACATCTTACAGCATTTCCAGAACATGTCCAGGCTCAGGTTCTGGCAAGCCTCGAGGAGAAGGGAGTTCCAACGCTAAGGAGTGAATACTGAAAGTGAACTCCCACCTGTTTTTGCTAAGTAAACTTGGCATACTGATAGTACTAGTAGAAGTTTGCTCCCAGCTAGTCTGTGGGATTATGATGGGGCACAGGAGACTGAGCAATTGGTAGGAACTCTTGTGTAGGGGACAGTTTAAGCAGCTCTGTATGCCAGTGGGTCATTTTTGTCTTTCAGCTAAATGAGAATTTTCCTATCTGTTTCACTAGCTGGTGAAGAATGGTCTGACAAAGCCAGTTTTTCTCCCCTCTCATCTGAAGCATCTAAGATGTAAGCTAGATATTCAGCAATTCTAATTTTAGAAGATTTGAGTTGGAAGGGTCTCAAGTGGGGTTCTCCAGGGCACTATCTGCATCTTGTTCTGTATTACAAATAGAACACAGGTCAATAATGTCATACTAATGAACAAAAATAACAAAGCATCCTACTGGGATGTACAGCCAGGAGAGTTGTATGTAAAGCTTATGAAACAATCCCCCTTTTCCAACTCAACACTGGGAAGGCTTCAGATGAAGCACTGTGACCAGTTGGGTATCTCATATCAAGAAAGAATCAAACAACTGGGGAAAGTCCAGAGAAGAGAAATGAAAATTATCAAAAGTCTATTAAGCATGACCCAGGGGGAAAGATTGAAGAATAAGTTTTGTTTAGTCTAGAGAAGACTGAGGAGAAACATAAGTCACCACATTCTTCTGCAGAAAGGAAGGTAATAAATTGTTCTCCAAGTCCACTGGGGACTTGAAAAGAAGTAGTGAGCTAAACTGTAGAAAGGGAAATTTAGGTTAAACATAAGGAAAAATCTCTCCAATTGTAAGAATAGTTGAGCACTAAAATATGTTACCTAGAGAGATGGTGGAATTGCCATCTTTGGAGGTGATTAAGAATAACATAGGCACAAATATGTCAGGAATGGTTTAGGGCAGAAGGACACACTAGTTTGCTTTTTTAGATCCCTTCCAGTCCTATATTCTGTGATTCTGTAATATTATATAAAGCACAGACATTACACTGTGTTGTATCCAAGCTACAAACAGGGGAGCTAGCCAATTGGAAGAGCTGTCCTTCAGATCAGCCATTAAAAATAATTTTTTATTTTAAAAGTGAATGTGTACAACCGAGTATCAAAAACAATGCTTTTTTCTAACTGCTATCCTGTATATATATGCTGGGATATGCAGATCAGCTGGGTTCTTTCCCTCTTGTATATTATCCTAATTAATAACAAATTCTGCTTATTTATATCCAGAGATCTATTAAAAATGGCAAAAGTAATTGAGAGTCACGTGAGAGGGTCCAGATCCTAGCTGTAGTATTATGCCCGTAGCTGATCAGCCACAAAAACCTCGATCTTGGGTATACAAGAATACCAGAAAGGACTGGTGGAACACAGGTGTGACCCTGCTGGGTAACATAGAAATACACGGGCAGTCCAGTAAGTTTTGGAATGTGTTAGGGATAATTTGTTACACTGGAGAAGCCAACTAAGAAGGAAGCTCTTCTTGACTGATTTACTGCTCACAAACAGAGAGGCTCAGAATCTGAAGATGGAAGGCAACTCAGAAGCAATGATCATGAAATGACCATTTAAGATCCTAAGGAAAGCAGGAAAGGAAAGTAGCAGAATAAAAACACTGAACTTCAGAGAATATACTTGCATAAATATAGGGAACTGGTGGACAGGATCCCACAGGAAAAAAATCCAGGAGTATTCATTGTTCCTTAAAGAAGCCATATTTAGGACACTACAGCAGAAAATCCTGAAGTGAATGAGGGACTGGAAGGACAGAAAGAGACCTGCCTGGCTAAACAGCAAAAACTTCAATGAATTGAAATAAAAAATAATAATAATCTTATAAAGAGCAGAAGCTTAGCCAATTACTGAGGGTAAGTATAAGAGTATAACAGGAAAACTAGGAAGGCCAAGTCATGAACTGAAATGCAACTAAAAAGGGACTAGCCGTGTGTAGATTGTCACTGCCGTTCACTGCAGTGAAGGGTACGAGACCTTTAGAGGCCCGTCAGGTGGGTACTTGTGACGCTTGGAGCGGAATTAGGCACAGGACGCTTATCGGTTGCAAAGCAAGATTATTTAGTTACTCCATCAAGGTGGTAAAAGACGGAGGTTAAAGATACTTGGTTAGTTACAGCTTAGGGTTCGTAGGTCGGTCTGCATAAGTAAATCAGTTTGCAAAACTGGTCAGGCAGAATTGTCGGGTCGGGGTTGTCGATTATGTCTGAGAAGGTCGAAGAGGGGGGGACGAACTGGCAAGTGATCAAATTGCCGGTTTTCTCTAACACCTATGTCAGAGGTCTCCAGGTGTATATGGAGTCGCTCTTCCCCCACTACGCGGAAATGCAGCGGGGTTTTGTTTGTGTACTAGCCAATTGCTTTTCGCCACGTCATAAATTTAATTAGAATCACCAATTATTATAGCGGTTTTTCGCTAGGTGTTATCACAGGGTCGCTCCTTGTTTTCTTTGACCAATTATAATGATTTATGTACAGCACAGAAGGCTAAGTTTCATTTCTAGTTAGTGTCGCAGTTATAAATCTCTTTTTGACATGCGCAGCAAAAAAACTGTTACTATCTTTTTTGTTAACCCTTAGTTAACCTAGTACAGACTAAAACTGGTTTTGATTAATATATTTCTTGCTTGTGGCATGGGCAGTACTTAATTGGGTTGTGACATAGATGAAACGAGAAGCGTGTGTGCAAGACACTTTAAAGCGGGCTAAATGCTTTTGCACCGCTTTAATGGTGTCACTGTTTGCACGCTTTGGCGGTGTATTCCACATTAATTCCAGCTGCTGTAGGAAATTCAGTGGCATAATGTGCCTTAAATGACTTGGGGTGCAGCAAATTAAAACTCCTTCAAGAAGTTTTAGTTTGCTGTCCCTACCGCCGGGGAGCAAAGCACTGGGTTCCGTGAAGTTCTATGGCTCTGCAGAAAGCCCTGCAGGCAGCCTGACAGCAGCCCAGGAAAACAGCTCTGCCCAAGGAAAGCAGAGAGCCTGATCTGCCCCAACCTCCCAGAGCCCGCCTGACTGCCAGAGCTGCGCGGGAGCCCAGCGCTTCACTCCGTGGTTGCGGTGCCCCCCCAGGATGCCTGCGGGTGGGCGCTGCCGTGGAGTCAAGCACCAGCTCCCCCCTCTCCCTCCCAGCCCAGGGACTGCTCCGCCCACTGGCAGTTTAGCTTAGCTTATTTTATCCTAGTTTAGCTTAGCTTAGCTTGCCCTCCCCTCCCCTCCCCACTGGAAAGGCAGGTAAGTCAGCAGGGTGTGTGCATGACACGGGGGGTTTAATCAGCCCCAAATTGAAGCGGTGTCTTTTAAAACCCACTGCTTCAATTTAGGGCCCCTATTTCATCTACACACGTTCAAAACAGCAGGAAGAAAGCATTCTATAAGTATGTCAGAAATAAGAGGAAGACCAAGGAGAGTGCAAGTCTTACTGAAGGCAGAGAGTAAGTTAATAATGGATGACGAGCAGAAGGCTGAAGTATTTCTTTTACTTCAGTCTTCAGAAATCAAATCAGTTATCAGATGATGAGCACAGTTAGCAGCAAGGAAGGGGTAGGCAACAATCAGCATAAAGTAGGGA